>NW_027361677.1:9492500-10045000 GCF_039654945.1 Dendrobates tinctorius
GATTGCATAGACAGAAAAACGGGAGAGAAGAAATAAAGAAAAGTAAAGAAAGAAAAAAGAAAAAGGAAGGAGAAAATAAGTAGGGAAAAAGAAGTAGGAAATGAAAGAATGTGGGAAGGAATAAGGAGGGAACGAAAGAAGTAGGAAAGGAAAGAAGGAAAAAAGGGAAGGAATGCAGGGAGGGAAGGAAAGAAAGAGGGAGGGAACGACAAGAGGAGGGAAGGAAAAAAGGAATGAAGGAGGGAAGTAATAAAGGAGGGAAGGAAATAGAAAGAAAACACATTAAAGAGAAAAAGAAAACAAAGAGAAAATAAAACAGTAAAAGAGTAAAAGAAAGAAAACAAGAGAAAAAAATGAAAGAAAACAAAAGTAAGAAAAAGAGAAAAATGTAGAAAGAAGATAGAGTCTGAGTGTGTAGAGTTACAGATAATTCTTCCTTCATCCCTTATGCACTTTAGTTCTATGTATCACTGTTCAGGTCATTTAATTTGCTTCTCGCCCAGATGCGTCCATACAGTCCAGTTTACGGTGCAGCGACAGTGAAGACAAAATGAAAAACACTTTCTGAAGTCCGGACTTCCCGTGTTAGCACTCGCCATGAACGGCTCCGTCCATCTCCCGCAGTATAGTTAATCTGTGGCCTGCATCATTACAGCCACTCCAAGACAATCTGTACAATTTTCCGAACACAAAGCCTGCTCACTGAAGTGTTCAGGTACTCTGTTACATTCAACACAAGGCTAATTCACTTATCCTCAACAAGTGGACTATTGATTTCTCTGCCTATTTTCTTAACAGCCTGAGGCTTTCTGAACTGCAGTGATAGTAATGCTCTGCTCCAGAGGCAAACAGAGGAGGGAAACGTCTCATCAGGAATTAGTGCAAGCAACGGGACAAGTTTTATGGAAAAGTACTTCAAAGGCTGGCAATAAAACCAGCTTGACTGCGGAATTATACATATAAAGTTCGTCATTCTTTACTTTATTTTTATTTTCTTTTGAGGAGGTTGTAGGGATTATAAAGTACCTGCTTTTTTTTTTTTAATCTAGAAACAGCGCCACTATTGTTTATAGGCTGAGTCTGGTATTGCAATGTAAATGCAATAACAGAAGCAGACCCAGCTTGTTTGTCTAATCATTTTTGCACTACTTTATTTAAGGCGGCAGCTTATTGCTCACCGCGAGATAAGCTGCCGCCTGACGAGTCAACTGGCGGCATTCGAGTAGAGGACAGAAGAGAGCTCGGCACAGCTAGCGCTCCTGTTTATGGGAGAGTGAGATGATGGCTGTCATCATTCGGCAGACCGCCATCTGATGAATCATAGAATCATAGAACTGTAGAGTTGGAAGGGACCTCCTGGGCCATCTGGTCCAACCCCCTGCTCAAAGCAGGATTCACTAAATCATCCCAGTCAGATGTCTGTCCAGCCTCTGTTTGAAGACTTCTATTGAAGGAGAACTCACCACTTCTCGTGGCAGCCTGTTCCACTCATTGATCACTCTAACTGTCAAAAAGTTTTTTTTCTAATATCTAATCTGTGTCTCCTCCCATTCAGTTTCATCCCATTGCTTCTAGTCTTTCCTTGTGCAAATATAGAATCATAGAAATGAGTATGGCCAGCTTTAGGGTTGGGTAGCAGACAACTGCCCTGGGTGCGTTAAACAGTAGATTAAACAGAAGGCACAACCTCTTAAAGGGAATCTGTCATCAGGTTTGTGCTGTGTAATCTTATAGCAGTATGATGTAGGGGCAGATACCCTAGTTCCAGTGATGTATCACTTACTAGACTGTGTTGCTGTCTCAATATAATCATATATAGAAGTTAATAGGAGCCGACTTGTAGATAAAGATCGCCACACAGTGCAGATCGTGATGGTGTTGGCTCCAGCTCTGTACATCGACTACATCTGGCCAACATGGGTGATGCAAATTGATCACTGGATGTGCCAGGTGTCGGACCACCACTGATATAATATTGATGATCTCCCCTGACAGGTTATCAAAGCAATCCTTTTAATTAAATGTACAATTTGTTAATCTAGAGTTACGTTCCTACGCCATAACATCCTATGGCACATCTGCAGCGACGCAGAAAGTTAAACACAGCAAAGTCCGAGCAATTTCTAATAAAGCGCCCACCTTTGTAATATTATTTTAGAAATGTAGTGTGACCTATACGTTCACTTCAATCCAGCGTTTAAGCTGTAATGTTAACTGAACCATAGGGTTTCACATTGTATTTGACCTGACCTGACCAGTGGCAAGCTACTAAGCTGACAACTGCAAGATTAATGAGTAAGTGCGAGCCAAGAGGACTGCACCTCAAAGAAATCTGTGTGTCAACAAAAAGATATGGCTTGAAAATGAGCAGCTTCATATAATGTATACAGGTAGAGGAGCCCCCGTTAGACATCGACACACATAGTCATGAAGACCCTTACTGCTGGAATCACTGATGTACTTTCACACAATATTAAGTAGATCAGGTAAACGGTCAAGGTCAGAGAAACAATGCCTACATACCAAATAGGTTGGCCCTGAAAATGCAGTGCGGACCTATAGGGCCCGAACGGCTCTACCAATTTGAAAGCACAAAATTGTTGACGATGAATGAGCCCAAGAGTCAAACCTTTCTTTTTCC
Organism: Dendrobates tinctorius; assembly: GCF_039654945.1. Lineage (NCBI taxonomy): Eukaryota > Metazoa > Chordata > Amphibia > Anura > Dendrobatidae > Dendrobates > Dendrobates tinctorius. The sequence goes on from NW_027361677.1 coordinate 9,495,142, forward strand.
TAAAAAAATATTGGGTAGATGATATGTGAACTTGGATGGAAGATAAGAAGGCATCAGAATTCAAAATTGGGTAGGTCCTCTTCTCTTAAGTGTTTTTATGCTTTTTTTATAATACCTAGTATCCAAGAAAGAGTAGGCAGACCATCTGACAATGTTTTGACACCAAAGTGATATCTGCCCTGATACCTCCTCCCAGCTAACACTCTCGCACCTCCCCAGTCCATCCTTTACTCTGCTGCCCGATTAATCTATCCTTCCTCTTCCTACTCCTCCACCACTCTGCAGATCTGTTCATTGGCTCCAAATTCCTCATCAAATCTAGTTCAAACTACTAACACTGAGCTACCAGGCTGTCTGTAATCTGTCTCTTTCTTATATACCCAAACTAATCTTTCGATACCTCCCCACAAGTACTCATCTGTCCTCCCAAGACCTCATTCTCTCCTCCACTCATACGTTCCTCACCCAATCAACTCCAAGACTTCTCGTGAGTATCCCCATCCTCTAGAATTCTGAGCCCCAAGCCATCCGATTTTCCACCATATTCGAAACCTTCAAACAGAACTTGAAAACCCATCTCCTCATGAAGCCTGAAAGGAACCCGATGATACCTCCCACCAGCAAAGCTGCTTCAACCCCTGACCTACTGTCTTCTTCTCCATTACCATGTAGACTGTAAACCCGCCTAGGCAGGATCCTCTTCTCTTTGTACCAGTTTGTCACTGTTAGTTTGTTCACTCTAATTTATATTTTGCATGGAAACCCAGTTTCACATGTACAGAACCATGGAATCAATGGTGTTCTAGAAATAAATAAAAATACTACCAAGAATCAATAATTAACAAATGGCCTAATTATATCAATTACAGTGAAGCCTCTCTTCAACACCACTTTTTTTGTTAGAACCATCCCAGCATCTAGACCAGATTTTTCTTCCTATCTTCTTTGTACTTTGGGCTCCGATTTGAGAAGACCAACGAGCAAGTTTCACTGCAATTTTTGATTGTTTTACAAAAAGAGGTTTTTAATATTTATTTGAATCTCAGTCAATGAAAACCAATTTTAGTAAATGATGAAACAAACAACTGGGAAAAAATTAAATGGGTCATCCCCCCCCCCCAAAAAAAAAGTCATATTCCTGAAAAAAAAAACTTTATTGAGTGTGTGGTTCCTCGTCATTGCCATAACTTCCTGTTTATGATGCAACTCGATTGATATATTCAGTGTTTGCTTTCTACGACAGTCTAGGGAAAGCTCCATTAACGGAAGAGATAGAAAAAAAATCTTTTTTTCCCTCTTCCCAAATGGCAGAGATCCTTTCAAATTCTCTTCTTATGTGTTCTGTAACTGAGACCGCTGTTTCTCAAGACTGAAAGTTTATCCAGAGGATTCCATTAAAACCGCAAGCGCTTGACTTTGAAAACTCTGTATTATTCAGAAAAAAATAAACCCAACGTTCTAATGGAATTCTTACTACACCCACTGTTCTGGAACAACAAGGCAACCCTTACACTCCGAGGCCACCAAGAACCATTTTTGGAACCTATTTGTAGAACATTTTCAATATTTTTTTTTCCTCTAAATTTCTTACATTCTCCTAGGAAGAGCAAAAAATGTCTCCTGGATTTTTTTTTTTACATTTTTAGGTTTAAGAAGTATTTTGTATTGATTATTTTTGTATTTCATTTGTACATCTTACGAGCCATCCAATAATCTCTTTGTGCTTCTTTACGGAGAATCTATCATTTGTCGGAAGAAATTCCTCTATGTTACAACAGGATGCGGAGAAAGTACTGAAGACAGTTTTACAATATGCGAGTGGAATATTTTACTTCTCTCTTTGGGTTTAACGATAGGCACTTAATTATTTAACAACGAGGCATCCAGTAGGCAAGGATGAATTTGTTAAGATAAGAAGAAGGGTGGAAGGTTTAAATGCAAAAAAATTACACTGCAATGCGAAACTCGGTCTTAGTCTTTCTTAACGGGTTTTCCTATTGAAAAATAATTATCAAGTTTCAAGTATCTTCAAATATGGAAAAATATTTTAAAAAAAAATCCATAATTCACTTCTTTTAAATGTCCCATATTGCAGATTCTTTGAATAGCGAAGATGCATTATTCAGTGCCACATGACTGTCCAAAAGTTAAGTCTTACGTGGTAGTCGCCTTTAAGCATATGGTACCTAAAGGATCTAGACACTGATTATCGAAACAGGTCAACATGTTCGCTGTTGCATTTGTGCCTTTTTTTATGTAGCTTTTGGTGATTAACATTTGTGGCCTATTCTTCTTTCAATTTGTGCCTTTTTATCAAGTCTATTTTATATGTGTTCGCCTGGTTTCTTTTTGTTTATGTTCATCATTGTGGGCAGGGGTTTGGAATTTTTTTAATGTTTTTGGATGATTTAACAATAAGTCATAACATTTTCATGCAAATAGTGTCCAGTTCATCCATCCGGAGTTATTTTATGCATGCACTTCTGAATTTTTGGGCAGCTGCTAGTAGAAAACGTGATTTTTTTTTAGGCTAAAAAACTGCAAAACAGGTTAAAAAATATTCAACATTTTTGAGTCTACACCACTAGTGCCATTTTGGTGAATATGGAGCAAGAAAAAAAAATTAAATCAATGAGTAGAAAAAGGCAAAAAAATAAAAAGTGAACACCTAAAGTCCAATTCTTCATTTTTGTTTTGTTTTTTAAAGTCAATTTCAATGCAGCGCCACCAAAGGTGGAATCAAACATTACACAATGCATTTTCAAGTCAACATGTTATCTATGTATATGCAGGACTGGATTAAGCTGAAATTAAAAAATTTTGAAAAATAAAAACACACATCTCTCACTGTTCTAGCACAAATACCCTGGTGGTCCGCACAAAACTTTGTTCATTTTCCTGCAGTGATAAGCTATACATCGATGTGCATGCTACAGCCAATCACTACCATGTATGATGCCTAGAAGGTTAAAGGGCTCCATACACATTAGAAGAATGTTGGCCGAACCCGCTGATATCGGCTGACTGGGACAACAGTCTGATGTGTATGTGGGCCTCCCGACTCTTCCTGGTTGATGTCGGACTGCTGATCCTTTTGCCCTTGGCGAAATAAACCACAGCCGAAGGGTCTAGCAGTGGATGTCTCACAGAGAACACAGAAGTGCTCAGAAGAGAAACGTTCCTGTATATGGAGGAGTAAGAGAGATAGCTGTTGGCCTAAAAGTCTCCATACACATTACACCAATGTTGTCTGAATCCGCCGATGCCAACAGGTTATGCCAATAATCTAATATGTATTGAGGTACTAACAGACTGATGGTCGTGAGTAATGTTGATCGGACATGTCCAATTTTGGACTGCTGATCACTTTTTTCTCCCTTAGATAAGCCACTAGCCGACGTGTCAGTAGGCAGCTTTGATGGCTGAGATGGCTGTCGGCCAAAGAATTGCTCATCAAACAGACATTTAATGTGTATGGCCAGCCTAACGATTGGCTGAACCATTGTTCAGTCGACAGTTATCTATCGTCTATGGGCTGCTGAGGCTAGTAATCACCTGCCGAAATCACTAATGTCACGACAGGCATAGACCACCAGAACATCAAAGCTGAAGTGGCAGGAGATTTTTTGGTGGACAGTACAATTTTTTTAAATATATTATTGCACGGTCTTAACTTTATTTCCCAAAGTTTGGAGAAATTTATAATCAAAGATATGGCTGCTATTTGTTTTGCGATAGCAGTAAGTTTGCTGCGATTTCTGACTCTGCTCTTCTAAAAATACCATTTGGATGTGACCTTAAAAACACTTTACCGTTTCCTGTTCCCATTTACTCAGTAAGATGATGAATATCCTCACAAATAAACACAATCTGATTGACTTCAGCGTAAAAATAAAGGGATTTGGGGGGAATGATTTTCCTTTTTTACTTAAATTAGGGCAAATGAGTAAAGACCACCAGACGAAAAGCAGTCACAATGCAGGTTCAAGTGGAAAATGGTTCTCCCAAATTAGTCTCAGGTTACAAATGTTCTAAGAAAATATGCATTTTAAATCTTTTTAACAACCTAATAAATATCCAAGCTTTATACGGCGGTGTATTTCATGACAAAATAAAGTCTGGTTCTGCTTAAATCTGTTTATCGTTAAATTGGTCTGACACCTAAAGTGAATATTTTACACAGCCTTTAACATGCATGTAATTTTATGGGAAGTCATTGACGTTAGAGTGTTTTTAAATCTTGTGTAAAAAAAAGTGTGATTTGTAAAATTTTTAATTTTTCGAAAACTTAATTTTACTTTTAATATATATATATTTTTACTGCAATCTGTGATCACGGTCACGTGCCTTTTTATTTTACGCTCTCTTATTATATGGGACTTCTGCTTAGGTAAGCGTTCTTTGACTTCATCTGGATCATTTATTAACTCCTTAAATTTCTACAAAAAAGCTTCCATCTATTCTGGTGGTACAATCCGAGGTGTAACTAGAGCAATGTTCCTATAAAGGGCGTTTTAAGGTGAGAACCACCCATCTATTACACAGCACCCTCCCCTTTCAGACTTAAGCCAAGTCTATGGCTACATTCATATCACCTTCTCTCCTATGATTAGCGCCTATGTCGATAAAGTTCCTGTTGTATATATTAACAAATTCATTGAGCTCTATTGCCAGATATAGGTAAAAAAAAGTACTTGACCTTTTAGCTTAGTATACTGAAAAAAATATTAAAAAAGTAAAGAATAGGGTAGCAAATGACATTTTTTCATCCTAAAAACATATTTAATAAGGAAGGTGGATGGGTGGCATGGTTAGCAGCTTTTCCCAGGCATATGTTAAGCAAAGGACTCAAAATGTGCTGAGAACATAGTCTTATAGTGATACACTGGGTCCCACGCTCCTGTTCATAGTCTTACTGTAACGGTTTCCAATGATGACACTACAGACCCTGTTCTCTTCCTCTCTGAAACAGGTATTTGCATGTTTTATTTCATAGAGATCACTGCATGGCCTATAAGTCTCCTGACACTGTCTTAGCAGTCTCCTTACGGAGAAACTTTACCCCTAGGACACACAAGCAAAAGTTTCTCACCAAGCCAACCAAGAACCCAAAAACAGCTGTATGAAGATGGAGATTCTGATCTGGGTTTATATCCTAAGGCTAAGTTCACACGTAGCGGAACTCCCACGGAAGTTACTGCGGGAATTCCGTAATTCTATTCCACGGGAAAATCGCATTTTAAATTCCCGCGATTTTCCCACGGAAAAACTAGTGATTTGCAAGCGTAATTAGCTTGCAGAATGCTAGTGTTTTCCAAGCGATCTGGAGCATCGCTTGGAGAACTGATTGACAGGTTGGGCACACTCTTCAAACATAGTGTTTGACTAGTGTGACCAACTTTTTACTATTGAGGCTGCCTATGCAGCATCAGTAGTAAAAAGATCTAATGTTAAAAATAATTTAAAAAAATAAAACATCGTGTTATATTCACCTTTCGACGTCCCGTACAGCGTCCCCAGGCCTCCACGATGCTCCGGCAGGTCCCGTTCCCAGTGATGCATTGTGGCAATGACCTTTGATGACGTTGTGGTCTCGAAAGACTGCTACAGTGTTGCGAGATGCGACGTCGGCAAAGGTCATTATCGCAATGCATTACTGGGAACGGGACCTGCCGCGTGTATCGCTAAAGCCTGGGGACGCTGCTCGGGACATCGGAAGGTGAATATAACCCGATTTTTTAATTTTAATTGTATTTTTTTTAACAGGGATATGGTACCCACAGCCCGGTGGAGAATCTCCTCTCGCAATAAACAACTTGGCACTCAAAATTGTGAAAAAAGTTGATCCATGTTTATTGGCATCCAGATAACATGTACTCTAAATGTTTTCGGTCCCACCAAAGGACCTTCATCAGAGATTATATCGTGATCTGGATATTTTGTAGATGAAAAGCGCAATGGTATGGCGACTTATCGCTATTGTGTGGCGCTGTGGTGCGGCCTCATTCGGCGTGCGAGATAACTCGCTGTGAGCAGAGGACGCGGTCCTATGGTGGGACCAAAAACGTTTAGAGTACAAGTTATCTGGATGCCAATAAATATGGATCAACTTTTTTCACAATTTTGAGTGCCAAGTTGTTTATTGTGTATAATTTGGGCTGGAACCCCTACTTGTGCACCTTCTAAAGAGACTACTGACTTTTGAGTGCCTTGTTGTTCTTCTAATATGAGAATCTCCTCTCCTCCGGACAGTGGGTACCATCTGCAAATGTTCTGCTTACTTTTCGCATGGTGGGCACAGCCACATGCGTTAAGTAAGCAGAACAATGCAATCCTATGTGGGCGGAATCGCCGCGATTCCGCAAAATAATGAGCATGCTGCGTATTTTTCCGCGATGCGATTCCGCCGCAGGAAAATACGCAGCATTAGCACAGCATTGTGGAATCCCATAGGATTGCATGGGATGCTTTTTTTTTGCATTTTCGCGTTAAAAACCGCCGCGAAAAAAACGCGACGTGTGAACGCAGCCTAAGTCACGTGATTTTGCTCTTCAATATTGTCTTATAGGACTGCTGTTTTTAATATATGGCAAGAGAGCCTATTCTCTTCTTCTGTGAAGACACTAGAGATGAATGGATCCTTTCGGGCAACCCTAGTCCATGGTCAAGGTCAATAGTTTCTGGCTGTGGACAAAAACTGCACAAATTTCCTAAGTTTCCGGGTTCCCTGGCATTTGATATGTTTGCCAAGCTTGACATCACTAGTGTGGTTCACAGGTGATATTCTTGGCAGCCCAACTAATCATAATCTGAGCCGGAGATGCCACAGGGTAAGGAAATTTGCGCACTTGGACAGTTGACCGGGGTTGAGCGAAGCAATCTACTCATTTCTAGTAAGGACGGAGGTGAGGTATAAACGATGCCTAAATAAATGCTCAATTTTCTTTAGAATAACTATAAAAAAAAAAGAATAGCTAAAATGACACTAAAGGCCCCGTCACACTAAGCGATGTCGCTACAATATCGCTGTAACGTCACTGTTTTTTGTGACGTTGCAGAGATATTGCTAGCGATATCGCTATGTGTGATACTTATCTCCGACCGGCTCCACCGCTGATTATCGCTGATTGCGCGAGAACAGCCTGGACCGTTTCTCGTCTTCAGCTTCCTGCTGGGCTTCCTGTGGCGCCGACGAGCGACACTTGGACGCAGGCGGGAGGACATCAGGATCGCCGCGTCTGACAGGTAAGTAGCGACCCCCGACCCCTGCTATGTCGCTGGTGAGATCTGCCTGTGTGGCAGCTCACTAGCGACCACTTAGCGATGCACCAGCGATCCATATCGTTGTCGGGATCGCTGGTGCATCGCTAAGTATGACAGTACCTTAAGTCTGAATATTAGAAAACCTAATTATCTATAAACTTCATTTGGACCTAGAAGATAAATTAAACAAAAAAAGGAATGATTATTTTAAGACCAGAATGTTTGCTCCGTTTTTCATTGCCTCTGTGCACCTCCATATTTATTCCAATGTATTTATTCAAAGAGCACTTATTTAATAAGAAAAGCTACATGGCGTGAAACTGGCTCTTTAAAAATGTATGAACGTAATATAGAAATATTATAAGTCTAAAATCGAGCAACTAGGAAAAACAGATTGCGAGGTGGCGGGGAAGTGTCTGTCTGGGTCTGTTGATTAAACAGCAGAAAACTTGAAACTGGATTCTGGAGAACAAAGAGGTGTCTCTGGAGTGAAGCAGCTTAATTACGCAGGTTAAAGTATTAAGATTAATGTGATGCTCAGTGGCAGGTTACCTTTATTTTTAAGTGGAGTGCAGCTCATTGCTTTTTCTGTTGCAAGACATACAGGCATTCACAAACATGATTACCCCATGAATCATACGGTGCCCTGTACTTAATGAAGTCAGGAATACAATGTATCATTAACATACAAGAGTTTGCTGCTCTGCTCCTCAAGAAGTACAGGAATAGCTGCTCTCCTTTTCATCTTCAGGGACCAGGAAGAAAATCTTTCACTGGAAGTGCAACATTTTTTGCAATTTTATTTTTTTTTAATCAAACTTAGAAATTCTTCAAAATTAGATTTTTGTCTAAATACATTGCTTACAAAACTTTAAAGAAAAATGTTTTATGTTGATGTTTCTATGGAAATTGCAGCTTTTGGAGCATCAGTGCAGAAGTGGAAAAGTAAAGGTAAAAAGTAGGCTTGGAGGGAGTAAAAGAGAAGGTTAACTGTCATGCCCACTGGTGGCTCACGTCGATGTGGACTCACTGTGCCATGGGGGCGGGTTTACCTAGGAGGGGCGTGGCTAAGTGGCTATTTGGGTTTCAATGGAGGTCCTGATGGTGGAATCAAGCTTGAGCAGCAAGTAGCTGACAGATATCACTCCTAGGCAGTCCTCGGTACGGTGGCTGTTGATCCCAGGGGTGAGGTTTGCCAACACGGATAAGGGCTTGCATTCACTGACAGGCAGGACTCGGACTATGTTCAGACTACTCAGGTTCTGGGTGCTCTGACGGAACAGATACTGATATGGAGTCATAGACAGGGCTGGATTCAGATACAGGAGAAGGCTCCGAGATGTTCGGGTTCTGGAACACTAAGCATGATTGACATAGGTGCAGTTTCTAGTACTGATGGAATCGCTACAGATGCAGGTGCCGCCAGTACAGTTTCTTATGGTTCAGGAACCGCTAATGCGGCTTCAGACTACATGAACCTGCAGGTGTAGTTTCAGGTCTTGGATCTGGGCACACAAAGACCAGGGATTCAGCTCCATGTCCTGGTCACACAAGGACCAGGGATTCAGAGTCAGGTCCAGGTCCTGGTCACACAAGGACCAGGGACTCAGGGTCAGGTCCAGGTCCTGGTCACACAAGGACCAGGGATTCAGGGTCAGGTCCAGGTTCTGGTCACACAAGGACCAGGGATTCAGGGTCAGGTCCAGGTTCTGGTCACACAAGGATGAGGGATTCAGAGTCAGGTCCAGGTCCTGGTCACACCAGGACGAGGGATTCAGAGTCAGGTTCAGGTCCTGGTCACACAAGGACAAGGGATTCAGAGTCAGGTCCAGGTCCTGGTCACACAAGGACCAGGGATTCAGAGTCAGGTTCAGGTCCTGGTCACACAAGGACCAGGGATTCAGAGTCAGGTCCAGGTCCTGGTCACACAAGGACGAGGGATTCAGAGTCAGGTTCAGGTCCTGGTCACACAAGGACCAGGGATTCAGGGTCAGGTGCAGGTTCTGGTCACACAAGGACGAGGGATTCAGAGTCAGGTCCAGGTCCTGGTCACACCAGGACGAGGGATTCAGAGTCAGGTTCAGGTCCTGGTCACACAAGGACCAGGGATTCAGGGTCAGGTGCAGGTTCTGGTCACACAAGGACCAGGAATTCAGGGTCAGGTCTTGTGTGGCTGATTGTTTTTTCTTTTTTACATAGTACAATCTGTATTTAAATAAAAAATAGAAATCTTGTAATTTTCTCACAGGCCACTGGGGCTTATTTGAAATTCCTCCTTCCTTCTGTTTCAGAAAATAACACATGTACAGTGGGGAAAATAAAGATTTGATACACTCCAAATTTTGAAAGTTTTCCCACCTACAAAGAATGGAGAGGTCTGTAATTTTTATTGTAGGCACACTTCAATTGTGACTAATTAGCAAAGCCACTAAAGAAGATTCAAAGTCTCCACAAATTCATATTAAACAGCACAAAAAGGCAGCAACAAAGGTCCCCACGCTTACTAGTGTGGCGCAGGTTACGGGCTTACGTATTTTGGCCAAAATATCATCTAATACCTCACTATTTTTGTATTTTTTGCACTATATTTTTCAGGGTGCAGCCAAGCCCAAACACGTCTGGTTTCGGATGAGGGGTGTTCACATTGTTATGCATTGACAGTTTGCTGGCCAGCTCGCCTAATCAAAAAGTAGGGGCATGACGAACAGGCTGTGAACCAGACACTATGCAGCTCCCTTGTGTGAACAACGCCTTGTGCGGGCCTTTATTGTGCAGTTGTATACTGGGCAGTCACCCCCTCCAGGAACGTGTAGGTGGAGAGTGGCTGCTGTTCTGGTATTTTGCACCTGTGTTGCCAACATCTTGCCTTATGGGCTGGCTGCACCCTGTAGTGCATTTGTTCCAAGATCTGGGCAGGTAAGTGTTGCTGCATTTTTGTGCTGTTTAACACTTCAATTGTGAGAAGCAGAATCTTTAAAAAAAAATCCAGATCACATAGTATGATTTTTATATAAATAATTTGCATTTTATCATATGAGATAAGTATTTGATACAACAGAAAACCAGAACTTAATATTTGGTACAGAAACCTTTGTAATTACAGAGGTCAGAAGTTTCCTGTAGTCCTTGAACAAGTTTGCACACACTGCAGCAGGGATTTTGGCCCCCTCCTCCACAGATCTTCAGATTTTGCTGGTTTCGGGGCTGTCACTGGGCAACATTGAGTTTCAGTTCCCTCCAAAGATTTTCTATTAGGTTCAGGTCTGGAGACTGGCTAGGCCACTGCAGGACCTTGAAATGCTTACTGGGGAGCCACTCCTTAGTTGCCCTGGCTGTGTGTTTCTGGTCATTGTCATGCTAAAAGTCCCAGCCCATGACCCATCTTCAATGCTCTTACTGAGGAAAGGAGGTTATTGGCCAAACTCTCGCGATACATGACCCCATTCATCCTCCCTTCAATACGGTGCAGTTATCCTGTCTCCATTGCAAAAAAGTATCCCCAAAGTATGAAGTTTCCAGCACCATACTTTACGGCTGGGACGGTGTTCTTGGGTTTGCATTCATTCTTCTTCCTTTAAACACAGCGTATGGAATTGATACAAAAAAGTTCTATATAGGGCTCAGCTAACCACATGACCTTCTCTGGATCATCCAGATGGTCATTGATGAACTTCAAATGGGCCTGGAAACAGTGGCGTAGCATGGGGGGGCGTTCCGCCCCAGGTGGCGCGTGTGTGGGGGCGGCAGCAGCAGCAATTCCTCTCCTCTGTGGGAGAAGCGCGGAGGCACAGTGCAGCAGCAGCCAGCAAGACCTGTGTGAGCACACAAGTCTCACTGAGCAGCCGCGACAACACTTCGCCTGCTGCCTCCCCCTGCTCTAACTCTGTGGAGCAGTCCAGGCGCCTGAGCAGGAGTTTGTGTCAGTCTCCGCTGGCGGCCGAGCACACGCAGGAGCCACCATGGTACAGCGGCCACAGGGGGGCACAGTGAGGTCTGCAGTGCCTCCCCCAGAGCTGCCACCTCGGGGATGTTACTAGTGAGGAGCAGGGGCACTGACACGTCCTGAAGCATCGCTGGCTGCACCACAATGGACGAGGAGCAGGCAGAAGCCAGCAGTTCGGAGCCTCAGGCTGAGGGCATCGTGTCTGACTCCTTCTCCGACCTCTGGACAGAGGTGATGGGAATGCTGGTGAGTGGGGGAGGGGCTGGGAGAAGGACCCCCAGGAGGTTGCCATCCCAGGTCATACTAATCGACTGTGGAGCAGCTGATTGGTTCTTCCTGCTCTACCTGCCTGATCATGGGCACAGAGTAGTATCCATCCACCTAATTATGGGCACAGAGTAGTATCCATCCACCTGATTATGGGCACAGAGTAGAATCCATGCACCTGATCATGGGCACAGAGTAGTATCCATCCATCTGATTATGGGCACAGAGCAGTATCCATCCATCTGATTATGGGCACAGAGTAGTATCCATCCACCTGATTATGGGCACGGAGTAGAATCTATCCACCTAATCATGGGCACAGAGTAGAATCCATCCAGCTGATTATGGGCACAGTGTAGCATGCATCCACTTGATTATGGGCACAGAGTAGTATCCATCCAACTGATCATGGGCACAGAGGAGAATCCATCCACCTGATCATGGGCACAGGGTAGTATCCATCTACCTGATCAAGGGCACAGACTAATATTCATCCACCTGATCATGGGCACAGAGTAGTATCCATGCACTTGATCATGGGCACTGGGTCGTATCTATCCACTTGATCATGGGCAGAGTAGTATCCATCCACCTGGTCATGGGCACAGAGTAGTATCCATCCACCTGATCATGGGCAAAGAGTAGTATCCATCTACCTGATCAGGGGCACAGAGTAATATTCATCCTTCTGATCGTGGGCACAGAGTAGTATCCATCTTCCTGATCAGGGGCATAGAGTAGTATCCATCCACCTGATCATGGGCACAGAGTAATATCCATCTACCTGATCATGACCACAGAGTAGTATCCATCCACCTGATCATGGGCACAGAGTAGTATCCATTCACCTGATCATGTGCACAGAGTAATATCCATCCACCTGATCATGGGCACAGAGTAGTATCCATCCACATGATCATGGGCACAGAGTAGTATCCATCCACCTGATCATGGGCACAGAGTAGTATACATCTATCTGATCATGGTCACAGAGTAGTATCCATCCACCTGATCATGGGCCCAGATTAGTATCCATCTTCCTGATCATGGGCACAGAGTAGCATCCATCCACCTGATCATGGGCACAGAGTAATATCCATCCACATGATCATGGGCACAGAGTAGCATCCATCTATCTGATCATGCGCACAGAGTAGTATCCATCCATCTGATCATGGGCACAGAGTAGTATCCATCCATCTGATTATGGGCACAGAGTAGTATCCATCCACCTGATCATGTGCACAGAGTAATATCCATCTACCTGATCATGGGCACAGAGTAGTATCCATCCACCTGATCATGGGCACAGAGTAGTATCCTTCTATCTGATCATGGTCACAGAGTAGTATCCATCCATCTGATCATGGGCCCAGATTAGTATCCATCTTCCTGACCATGGGCACAGAGTAGCATCCATCCACATGATCATGTGCACAGAGTAATATCCATCCACATGATCATGGGCACATAGTAATATCCATCCACATGATCATGGGCACAGAGTAGCATCCATCTATCTGATCATGGCCACATAGTAGTATCCATCCACCTGATCATGGGCCCAGATTAGTATCCATCTTCCTGATCATGGGCACAGAGTAGCATCCATCCACCTGATCATGGGCACAGAGTAATATCCATCCACATGATCATGGGCACAGAGTAGCATCCATCTATCTGATCATGCGCACAGAGTAGTATCCATCCATCTGATCATGGGCACAGAGTAGTATCCATCCATCTGATTATGGGCACAGAGTAGTATCCATCCACCTGATCATGGGCACAGAGTAATATCCATCCACCTGATCATGGGCACAGAGTAGTATCCATCCACCTGATCATGGGCACAGAGTACTAGTCATCCATCTGATCATGGGCCCAGAGTAATATCCATCCACCTGATCATGGGCACAGAGTAGTATCCATCTACCTGATCATGGGCACAGAGTAATAGCCATCCATCTGATCATGGGCACAGAGTAGTATCCATCCACCTGATCATGGGCACAGAGTAGTATCCTTCTATCTGATCATGGTCACAGAGTAGTATCCATCCATCTGATCATGGGCCCAGATTAGTATCCATCTTCCTGACCATGGGCACAGAGTAGTATCCATCCACATGATCATGTGCACAGAGTAATATCCATCCACATGATCATGGGCACATAGTAATATCCATCCACATGATCATGGGCACAGAGTAGCATCCATCTATCTGATCATGGCCACATAGTAGTATCCATCCACCTGATCATGGGCCCAGATTAGTATCCATCTTCCTGATCATGGGCACAGAGTAGCATCCATCCACCTGATCATGGGCACAGAGTAATATCCATCCACATGATCATGGGCACAGAGTAGCATCCATCTATCTGATCATGCGCACAGAGTAGTATCCATCCATCTGATCATGGGCACAGAGTAGTATCCATCCATCTGATTATGGGCACAGAGTAGTATCCATCCACCTGATCATGGGCACAGAGTAATATCCATCCACCTGATCATGGGCACAGAGTAGTATCCATCCACCTGATCATGGGCACAGAGTACTAGTCATCCATCTGATCATGGGCCCAGAGTAATATCCATCCACCTGATCATGGGCACAGAGTAGTATCCATCTACCTGATCATGGGCACAGAGTAGTAGCCATCCATCTGATCATGGGCCCAGAGTAATATCCATCCACCTGATCATGGGCACAGAGTAATATCCATCCACATGATCATGGGCACAGAGTAGCATCCATCTATCTGATCATGGGCACAGAGTAGTATCCATTCACCTAATCATGGGCACAGAGTAGTATCCATCCACCTGATCATGGGCACAGAGTAGTATCCATCCACCTGATCATGGGCACAGAGTAGTATCCATCCACCTGATCATGGGCACAGAGTAGTAGCCATCCACCTGATCATGGAACAGAGTAGTATCCATCTACCTGATCAGGGGCACAGAGTAATATTCATCCTTCTGATCTTGGGCACAGAGTAGTATCCATCCACCTGATCATGGGCACAGAATAGTATATATCCACCTGATCATGGGCACAGAGTAGTATCCATCTACCTGATCATGGGCACAGATTAGTATCCATCTACCTGCACCAGAACCAATGCAGGTGGACCGACTTAAACTCTCTGATCAACGTCGGAGAGAAGTCTCCAGGGCCTTTGTTTCTACTGCGGCAGCAACTCCCATTTGCTCCGATCTTGTCCTGAGCGTCCGGAAAACTTCTCCGCCTAGGCCAGGTAAGAGAGGCCTCCCTAGGTGTATGTGATACCTCTCAGCCCCTCACTTTTTCTGTACTCTAGCATGTAGGTGGTAAGCGGGCTTCTCTAGTGGCCTATGTGGACTCGGGCGCCGCCGGAAATTTTACTAGGCTTGAGGAAGTTAAACTTTCTGTCCCTGTGAGGACTTTGGAGAATCCCCAGGTTCTCGCATCCGTAGATGGTCGACCCTTGCAAGAGACCGTTACTCTTGTCACCCAAGAGGTGGAGTTGCAAATAGGGGCCCTGCACAAGGAGAAAGTTACATTTTATGTCTTAGCAGGTATCTCCCATCCTATCCTTCTCGGCCTTCCTTGGCTGCGGCTCCACGAGCCCACTTTGGATTGGCATAGTGGCAACGTCTTGCGTTGGGGGGAGTCCTGTTGGGCTTGGTGTCTGCTGTCGGTGCGTCCCGTAGGTAACCCCCGTCCGTTCCATGTTCCCCCCGGGTTGCCGTTGGCTTACAGTGCTTTTTCAGACGTCTTCGACAAGAGAGAAGCTGAGAATCTCTCTCCGCACCGTCCCTACGACTGCCCCATCGAGCTCGTTCCGGGTACCACTCCTCGTGGCAGAATTTATCCTCTCTCCTCAGCAGAGACCCAAGCCATGTCTGAATACATTCAAGACAACTTATCCAGAGGATTTATTCGGAAGTCTTCGTTCCCTGCAGGAGCAGGCTTTTCTTTTGTGAAGAAGAAGGATGGGTCTTTGCGTCCGTGCATCGACTACCGTGGCCTGAATCGCATCACGATAAAGAACAAATACTCCCTGCCGCTCATCTCTGAGCTCTTTCATCGCCTGAAGGGAGCACGGGTGTTTACCAAGCTCGACCTTCAAGGAGCCTACAATCTTGTTCGCATACGCTCCGAGGATGAGTGGAAGACTGCGTTCAATACGCGTTACGGGCACTATGAATATTTGGTTATGCCGTTTGGTCTCTGCAATGCTCCTGCAGTGTTCCAAGAACTCGTTAACGACATCTTTCGAGATCTCCTCTACTCCTGTGTCGTGGTCTACCTGGACGACATCTTGGTCTACTCCCCCGATCTAGCCACACATCGCCGAGGTGTCCGCCAAGTTCTCCAACGTCTCAGGGAGAACCACCTCTTTGCCAAATTGGAGAAGTGTATTTTTGAGCAGACTTCATTGCCTTTTCTTGGCTACATCGTTTCGAGCTCGGGGTTGGAGATGGACCCTGAGAAAGTCTCAGCAGTTCTCAATTGGCCACGTCCTCTCGGAGTAAAGGCAATTCAACGTTTTTTGGGCTTTGCCAATTATTATAGGCAATTTATTCCCCACTTCTCGTCTTTGACTAAGCCTATTTCCGCTCTTGTCCGCAAAGGAGTCAATCCCAACCTTTGGCCTCCTGATGCGGAGGTCGCTTTTGAAGCTTTGAAGCAAGAATTTGCGAAATCTCCTGTACCCCATCGCCCAGATACCAATAGGCCATTTATTCTCGGAGTTGACGCATCCTCTGTGGGAGCTGGAGCTGTTCTTATGCAAAAATCCTCTTCCGGCCATACTCTCACCTGCGGGTTCTTTTCTAAAGCCTTCTCCGCTCCAGAACAAAACTATGCCATTGGAGATAGAGAGCTGTTGGCCATAAAAATGGCTATCGAGGAATGGCGTCATCTTCTCGAGGGAGCCATCCATCCGTTCATCATCTTCATGGATCACAAGAATTTGGCCTACCTTCAGTCCGCTCAAAGGCTTAACCCACAGAAGGCCAGATGGTTGCTGTTTTTCGAACGTTTTGAATTCGAGCTCCACTTCCGACCAGGGGACAAGAACATCAAGGCTGATGCCCTATCACGGGCGTTCTTATCAGTGGATAAGGAAGAGGGTCCGGCACATCTCATCAACCCGGCCAAAATCCTTACTGTGGCTCCACTGAACATAGTGTTCCCACCTTCCGGTAAAACCCTTGTTTGAAGTAAACACAGAGTGAAGGTACTACGTTGGAGCCATTCGTCTAAGTTCTCTGGACATGCCGGAGTTATAAAGACTCTCTCTCTTGTCTCCCGTCATTATTGTTGGCCTTCACTTCGCAAAGACGTCCTGGATTTCATCGCCTCCTGTCCTTCCTGCGCCCGATATAAGGTCCCTTGACATCCTCCTTCGGGTCTCCTGCATCCGCTACCGGTGCCTGCCAATCCTTGGACCCATGTTGCTATGGATTTCGTCACCGACCTGCCTCCTTCTTCCAGATGTACGGTGATATTTGTGGTCGTGGATCGATTTTCCAAAATGGCCCACTTCATTCCACTGCCTAGCCTGCCTACTGCTCCCGAGTTGGCGAGGATCTTCCTACTCCACTTTTCCGCCTCCATGGTTTTCCTCAGCATATCGTTTCGGATCGAGGAGTCCAGCTTACCTCCCGTTTTTGGTGAGCTCTCTGCAGATTGTTGAAGATAACTTTGGATTTTTCCTCAGCCTTTCACCCCCAGTCTAATGGTCAGGTGGAGCGAGTCAACCAAGCTCTAACATCTTACCTTCGGCATTTCACCAATGCTCACCAAGACGACTGGGTCTCTCTTCTTCCTTGGGCAGAATTCGCCTATAACAACCATCCTGGCGAGGCGTCATCCAAGTCTCCTTTTTTTGTGGTTTTTGGCCAACACCCCGGCATTACCCTTCCTGTTTCCCCTACCTCGGGTGTACCGGCAGCGGACTCCTTGTCCACAGACTTCTCTCAGATTTGGAGGGAGACTAAAGAGGCTCTCGAAAAAGCCAGCCTCAGGATGAAAAGGTATGCCGACAAAAAACTGTTAGACGCTCCCGCGTATAACCCTGGAGATAGGGTTTGGTTATCCTCACGGTATATCAGGATAAAAATTCCTTCCTATAAGTTAGGTCCGCGTTACATTGGCCCCTTTGGGATAATGAGTAGTATCAACGACGTGGCCTACAAGTTAAAATTGCCCACCTCTCTGAAAGTCCCCAATACCTTTCATGTATGCCTCCTCAAGCCTGCAGTATTTAATCATTTTCACTCTGCGTCGGCTCTGACTTCCCAACCTTGTAGTTCAGATAACATTTTCGAGGTGCGGGACATTTTAGCCATGAAGACAGTTAGAGGAAGAACTTTGTTTTTGGTTGATTGGAAAGGTTTCGGCCCGGAGGAGAGATCATGGGAACCCCGTGAGAATATTAATGCTCCCCTTACTATGAGACGATTTCTCACCAACATTAGGAGGGGGAGGGGAGTAAGAGGGGGGTACTGTCACGATCCTGGCTGTCTCTTCTGATGCGCGCACCTCCCGATGCGCTCCTGTGGCCCGACGCGTCCCCGCGCCCGGCTTCCGTGTCCCTCGGCGTCGGGCGCCTGCGCACTGTGGCGATCTCGGTGCTCTGCCTCCTGGGAGTGATGACGCCATGGCTCCGCCTCCAACATGGCGGTGCCCACCGACTACTTAGGATCAGCATCAGGCCAGGTAAGTTGCTTGACTGTCGACTGCGGTGACGCTGTCTCCTTCAGCGCTCACTGTGTCTCAGGCCTTGCCTCTTTTCAGCGCCACCTCTGGCAGCCCTCGCCCTGTCCCTTCTGCCTTCCCTTGCTCACCTTTGATTCCTGAGTCTGCCTCTGTCCGCCTGCCTCCAGCCTTGTCTCCCATTCTGTGTCTTTACCTGTGTCTTCTCTCTATTGCAGCCTCCCGCCTGTGCCACCCGCTGAGCTCGGTACGCGGCCATTCTCCGTAGTCCACAGGTCCTTCTCTGCAACAGCTTTTGATTCTTCTGAGTGTCCTTTCCAGGCTTAACCCCAGTCGCCCCTTTGGTTCCGGCCAACACGGTTCTACCCTCCGTGGGCCTTCCCCTAACACTCCCTGTATAGGGAGTGGCCACACCTGGTCCGCTCGCCCTCGGGGGCTCTGGTACCGTGACCCAGAGGGTCCACTTCCGGGTTGTTCCCACATCGCCACCCTGTAACAGCAACCGTAACAATAGTATTCTGCTACAGATGGATCTGGATAAGCTGGGAAATTGGGCAGAAAGGTGGCATATGAAGTTTAACAATGATAAATGTAAGGTTATACACATGGGAAGAAGGAATCAATATCACCATTACACACTGAACAGTAAACCACTGGGTAAATCTGACATGGAGAAGGACTTGGGGAACCTAGTTAATGATAAACTTACCTGGAGCGGCCAGTGCCAGGCAGCGGCTGCCAAGGCAAAGAGGATCATGGGGTGCATTAAAAGAGGTCTGGATACACATGATGAGCGCATTATACTGCCTCTGTACAAATCTCTGGTTAGACCGCACATGGAGTACTGTGTACAGTTTTGGGCACCGGTGCTCAGGAGGGATATAATGGAACTAGAGCGGGTACAAAGGAGGGCAACAAAATTAATAAAGGGGATGGGGGAACTACAATACCCAGAGAGATTAGCAAAATTAGGATTATTTAGTCTACAAAAAAGACGACTGAGGGGCGATCTAATAACCATGTATAAGTATATAAGGGGACAATACAAATATCTCTCCGAGGATCTGTTTATACTAAGGAAGGTGACGGTCACAAGGGGGCATTCTCTGCATCTGGAGGAGAGAAGGTTTTTCCCACCAACATAGAAGAGGATTCTCTACAGTTACGGCAATGAGAATCTGGAATTCCCTGCCTGAGGAAGTGGTGATGGCGAACTCAGTCGAAGGGTTCAAGAGAGGCCTGGATGTCTTCCTGGAGCGTAACAATATTGTATCTTACAGTTATTGTTAGGTTCTTTAGAAGGACGTAGGTCTGGGGATTTATTCTGACAGAATTTTATAGGCTGAACTGGATGGACTAATGTCTTTTTTCGGCCTATGTTACTATGTTATGTTACATTATAAATAGGGCTGCACATCCCACTTTTGGGCTTTTTTGGAGGATACCCTATGGCTTTTTCCAGTCCCTCTTATTTTTGGATATACACCTCTCTGTCTGTACATGTGTTTTAATTGTTACTTAATAAAATGTTATTTTAAATTTAAAGTACCATTTTTGGAGCCATTTTTTTCATTACTGGTAGTCAAAACAGCGATAAATTATTCAGAATTAATGGTACATACAGTGGGGAAAAAAAGTATTTAGTCAGTCAGCAATAGTGCAAGTTCCACCACTTAAAAAGATGAGAGGCGTCTGTAATTTACATCATAGGTAGACCTCAACTATGGGAGACAAACTGAGAAAAAAAAATCCAGAAAATCACATTGTCTGTTTTTTTTTTCATTTTATTTGCATATTATGGTGGAAAATAAGTATTTGGTCAGAAACAAAATTTCATCTCAATACTTTGTGATATATCCTTTGTTGGCAATGACAGAGGTCAAACGTTTTCTGTAAGTCTTCACAAGGTTGCCACACACTGTTGTTGGTATGTTGGCCCATTCCTCCATGCAGATCTCCTCTAGAGCAGTGATGTTTTTGGCTTTTCGCTTGGCAACACGGACTTTCAACTCCCTCCAAAGGTTTTCTATAGGGTTGAGATCTGGAGACTGGCTAGGCCACTCCAGGACCTTGAAATGCTTCTTACGAAGCCACTCCTTCGTTGCCCTGGCGGTGTGCTTTGGATCATTGTCATGTTGAAAGACCCAGCCACGTTTCATCTTCAATGCCCTTGCTGATGGAAGGAGGTTTGCACTCAAAATCTCACAATACATGGCCCCATTCATTCTTTCATGTACCCGGATCAGTCGTCCTGGCCCCTTTGCAGAGAAACAGCCCCAAAGAATGATGTTTCCACCACCATGCTTTACAGTAGGTATGGTGTTTGATGGATGCAACTCAGTATTCTTTTTCCTCCAAACACGACAAGTTGTGTTTCTACCAAACAGTTCCAGTTTGGTTTCATCAGACCATAGGACATTCTCCCAAAACTCCTCTGGATCATCCAAATGCTCTCTAGCAAACTTCAGACGGGCCCGGTCATGTACAGGCTTAAGCAGTGGGACACGTCTGGCACTGCAGGATCTGAGTCCATGGTGGCGTAGTGTGTTACTTATGGTAGGCCTTGTTACATTGGTCCCAGCTCTCTGCAGTTCATTCACTAGGTCCCCCCGCGTGGTTCTGGGATTTTTGCTCACCGTTCTTGTGATCATTCTGACCCCACGGGGTGGGATTTTGCGTGGAGCACCAGATCGAGGGAGATTATCAGTGGTCTTGTATGTCTTCCATTTTCTAATTATTGCTCCCACAGTTGATTTCTTCACTCCAAGCTGGTTGGCTATTGCAGATTCAGTCTTCCCAGCCTGGTGCAGGGCTACAATTTTGTTTCTGGTGTCCTTTGACAGCTCTTTGGTCTTCACCATAGTGGAGTTTGGAGTCAGACTGTTTGAGGGTGTGCACAGGTGTCTTTTTATACTGATAACAAGTTTAAACAGGTGCCATTACTACAGGTAATGAGTGGAGGAAAGAGGAGACACTTAAAGAAGAAGTTACAGGTCTGTGAGAGCCAGAAATCTTGATTGCTTGTTTCTGACCAAATACTTATTTTCCACCATAATATGCAAACAAAATGAAAAAAAAACAGACAATGTGATTTTCTGGATTTTTTTTTCTCAGTTTGTCTCCCATAGTTGAGGTCTACCTATGATGTAAATTACAGACGCCTCTCATCTTTTTAAGTGGTGGAACTTGCACTATTGCTGACTGACTAAATACTTTTTTTCCCCACTGTACCCTGGTGATTCACGGGTTTATCTAATTTAGGGCAAATTTGTGATTAAATTAATATGTAGGGATTTGTGGTTTGTTACACATCCACAACACATGTAGGGATTTCCTGTTTATTCGACATTCACAACACATGTAGGGATTTCCTGTTTGTTAGACAGCCGCAACACATGTAGGGATCTCCTGTTTGTTAAGATAGCCACAACACATGTAGGAATTTCCTGTTTGTTAGACAGCCGCAACACATGTAGGGATTTCCTGTTCACTAGACATCCACAACACATGTAGGGATCTCCTGTTTGTTAGACATCCACAACACATGTAGGGATTTCCTGTTGGTTCTACATCCAAAACAAGTCAGGATTTCCTGCGTGTTCGACATCCATAACACAGATAGGGTTTTCCTGTTCGTTTGACAGCTGCAACACATGTAGGGATTTCCTGTTTGACAGCCGCAACACATGTAGGCATTTCCTGTTTGCTAGACATCCACAACACATGTAGGGAATTCCTGCTTGTTAGACAGTCCCTGCATTTGTTGCAGTAGTCAAACAGCCACGAGTCATGCAACCGCAGGGACTCAAACATACTATTCAAGCATGCCGAAGACACTCGATTAGCACCCAAGCATGCTCAAATAACACCTTTATCCGAGCACGCATGCGAATCACCATTAATTATAAACAACATACTTTACTTTATCTTAAATAAATGGTAAAAAACAAGAATGACGCAGACGCCACTTTGGAAGGCATTTGATATGCTGCTCGTAGAACATAATCTACATTTCGAGTCACGATTTTAAGAATGAAAAAAAAAGTCATTTATTTTCTCCCGTCCCCTAATGACTACGAGATATGATAAAGATGTTGTTCTATTTTGTATGCCAGTAAAAAAAAAAAAAAAAAGGTAATTTCTTTCAGAGATGTTAGAAAATTAGCTCCACCTACTATAGATTTCCAGCTCGGCTCGTAGAAAAGCCATGGGTCCCTAAACGCTGCACTTTGAAAGCACATTGACTAAAATCTTCATGCCTAATTCATGAAGTGTAGTCTAGAGATTAGTGGAGCTGGACATAGACCAGGCATACTTTATCATATTGTAATAAGCAGAGGCTGAAAATTGCATTTCTAAAGCTACAGTATTAAAGGGCACACCGCAAAACATGACCCAAACATAACTCAGTGGGACTACACTGTCTGCAGAGGCTTTGATATGATAAAGTGTGCTGACGATGGGAATAAACACAGACGAATTTAAAAGGGGGGAGCAAAAAAAAAAAAAAAAAAAATCTTCCAAGGTCTGCTCACAAAAGGACACACGCTTAAAATTTATAACATGTTAAACTGCGGCACTACAGAACAAACCGTTAATATGTATCACACAGAAGCAGAGCCGATCTGGGATCATCAAAGGCAAAGGATGGGTGAGCGTAAAGACGGGAGCCCTGACCAAACACACACAGGTCCATTTTTCGCATACGAGTGCCATCTGTGGTTTTGACGGGTAGCACTCGTACCTGTGATTGACTACGGGGTCGTTCACATTACTGTGATTTTTCCCGGATCGAGCGGAGATATGTCCGATTTTGATCAAAATTGACAATGTAAGTCTATGCTTCCAAGAAGAAAGTCGGTCCGAGTTAGGTTAGATTTTCATGCACTGTCAGAAATGGGAAGATGGAGAAGTTTCTTTGTTTCCACGCGCGACAAAAAAGGATGACATTTCCACCAAACTCTGATCAAAATAACCGGTCCGTTTCTCTCGCACAGGGTCAAACTTGGGTGATTTATGATCTTTTCTCACTAAGGGTACCGTTACACAAAGCAACGCACCAGCGATCTCGACAACGATACGACCTGTAAGGATCGCTGGTGCGTCGCTAAGAGGTCGCTAGTAAGCTGTCAAACAGTCAAATTTACCAAACGACGCCGCAACAATCTCGGCGGGATCGCTGGTGCGTCGCTTAGTGTCACACAGCAGCGATTCTGACGACTCCCACCTGCGTCCATGATTTCTGAGTCGCTAACGAGCAGTGGCGTATCCAGGGGGGGCAGCCGGGGCAGTTGCCCCGGGCGCAGCCAGCAGGGAGGCGCAGTCGGGCTGCCTAATGCAGCGGTCCGCAGTGTCTCCCCTCCGGCGGCTGCGCTCTGCCGCCCACCATCCTGTGAGCCGGCTGTTCTCTGTGACGGCTGTCAAGCTGACAGCCAGCGCAGAGAAGGAGGCCGCGCCGGCTCCCAGGCAGCAATTGTACTGGCGTCTATACAGACACCTGTACAATTAGCTCTGACCGCCGGGTCTGAGCGACGTCAGCAGCGTGATCATGTCATGTGATCACGCTGCTGACGTCACTCCCCGGCGCCCAGAGCAAACGTTGGTGGTAAGTGTGCTCCTCTGTGGAGCTGAAGAACCACCGAAGATGGGAGATGGGGGGGTGTTAATGAGTGGGGGGGTTATTGAGTGGGGATGGGGGTTAATGAGTCGGGGGGTTAATGAGTGGGGGTTAAAGTGTGGGGGTTAATGAGTGGGGGGTTAATGAGTGGAGATGGGGTTTAATGTGGGGATGGGGGTTAAAGTGAGGGGGTTAATGTGGGGATGGGGGTTAATGAGTGGGGGGTTATTGAGTGGAGATGGGGGTTAATGTGGGGATGGGGGTTAAAGTGAGGGGGTTAATGTGGGGATGGGGGTTAATGAGTGGGGGGGGTTAATGAGTGAAGATGGGGGTTAATGAGTGGGGGGTTAATGAGTCGGGGGGTTAATGAGTGGGGGGTTAATGAGTGGAGATGGGGTTTAATGTGGGGATGGGGGTTAAAGTGAGGGGGTTAATGTGGGGATGGGGGTTAATGAGTGGGGGGTTAATGAGTGAAGATGGGGGTTAATGAGTGGGGGGGTTAATGAGTGGAGATGGGGTTTAATGTGGGGATGGGGGTTAAAGTGAGGGGGTTAATGTGGGGATGGGGGTTAATGAGTGGGGGGTTATTGAGTGGAGATGGGGGTTAATGTGGGGATGGGGGTTAAAGTGAGGGGGTTAATGTGGGGATGGGGGTTAATGAGTGGGGGGGGTTAATGAGTGAAGATGGGGGTTAATGAGTGGGGGGTTAATGAGTCGGGGGGTTAATGAGTGGGGGGTTAATGAGTGGAGATGGGGTTTAATGTGGGGATGGGGGTTAAAGTGAGGGGGTTAATGTGGGGATGGGGGTTAATGAGTGGGGGGTTAATGAGTGAAGATGGGGGTTAATGAGTGGGGGGGTTAATGAGTGGAGATGGGGTTTAATGTGGGGATGGGGGTTAAAGTGAGGGGGTTAATGTGGGGATGGGGGTTAATGAGTGGGGGGTTATTGAGTGGAGATGGGGGTTAATGTGGGGATGGGGGTTAAAGTGAGGGGGTTAATGTGGGGATGGGGGTTAATGTGGGGATGGGGGTTAATGAGTGAAGATGGGGGTTATTGAGTGAAGATGGGGGTTAATGAGTGGGGATGGGGTTAATGAGTTGGGGGTTAATGAGTGGGGGGTTAATGAGTGGAGATGGGGTTTAATGTGGGGATGGGGGTTAAAGTGAGGGGGTTAATCTGGGGATGGGGGTTAATGAGTGGGGGGGTTAATGAGTGAAGATGGGGGTTAATGAGTGGGGGGTTAATGAGTGGGGATGGGGGTTAATGTAGAGATGGGGGTTAAAGTGTGGGGGTTAATGTGGGGATGGGGTTAATGAGTGGGGGGGTTAATGTGTGGGGGTTAACGTATGGGGGTTAATGAGTGGGGCGTTAATGAGTGTGGGGGTTAATGTGTGGCTATGGGGGTTAATGTGGGGATGGGAGTTAATAAGTGGGGGGGTTAATGTGTAGGGGGGTTAATGTATGGGGTTTAATGAGTGGAGATGGGGTTAATTAGTGGGGGTGGGGGTACATAATGTGTGGGGGGATTTGGGAGTGGGGATGGGGATACTTAATGTGTGGGGGGATTTGGGAGTAGGGACAAGGGATTATTGAGTGGGGATGGGGGATACTTAATGTGTGGGGGGATTTGGAGTGGGGATGGGGGGTACTTAATGTGTGTGGTGGATTTGGAGTGGGGATGGTATTTAACGTGTGTGGGGAGATTTGAGGACACAAAATGAAGAGTATGTATGTGGGCATATATGAGGAAGCAGTATGGGGGATGGGTGCAGACAGTAAGGGGTGCGAACGGATGAATTTATGTGGGCACAGTATGGGGAGTGAGGGTGATGGGATGTGTGCAGACACAGTATGAGGAGTCGGGGGTATGTGTGAGCAGACAGTATAGAGAGTGAGGGGGTATGTGAGGAGACAGTATGGTGAACAGGAGGATGATAGAGGAGACAGTATGAGGAGGGAGGGGAATAGTGTGAGGCGACAGTATATTGCAGACATTTTTATTTAGGAGCATTATAATGACACTTCTATCTTTAAGGGCATCGTGTGAAGATTTGCTGCAGAAGACCAGAGAAGATGGAAGTCTGCTGAGACGAGATGTGGATGAGAAAACTCATCATGGGGTCTGGACAAGAAGAAGAAAAGGAGAACGACTGCAGAGACGACGTCATCTATAAGGTACCTGGATGTAAATGTTATTTGTGATACTGACTAATTCTCATGTTTTTATTTGTTAGGAACATTAAAGGGGATGTCCAGGTTTGTGCTGAGTCTACAGTCATTCTATGTGACTGCAGACGTCTGAATTCTCACAGTGCTCACTGAACGCTGTTAGGATTCTCTCGTGCCGGTAATTTACATACATGCGGTCACATGCTGACTAGACATGTGTGGCCTCACTCAATGAAAATGAACAGAGCGAGGCCGGGCACGTCTAGTCGGAATGTGGCCAGAAGTATATAAATCACATACTTGTGCTGACATGACTGTACATCGGCCAAGGAGAATCCTAAAAGTGTGCAGTGCATTCATTGTGAGAATTCAGAAGCTCCAATGTCAGGACTCAGCTCTGCAGGTTCCAGTGTCATCACATGGACACTTCACTCATATGCGATTTTCATAGATGTGGTCTTGTGACAACGAGCTTCTCTTCCTGCTTTCAGTTTTTTACTGAACATTGAGAGCATTAGGGAGAGCAGCTCGTGGGTACATGGCTAAGTGTGTAAGTCACATATGTACTTTTTTTTTGGGGGGGGGGGGGGCGCCGAACCAAATTCTTGCCCCGGGTGCCAGAAAGCCTAGATACGCCTCTGCTAACGAGGCCACTCGTCGGTGTCAAACACAGCGATGCGCGCTGGCCAGCGGGGACACCAGCGATCAAAAAATGGCCCAGGACATTAGAGCACGATCAGCGACATCGCAGCGGGGGGCCTGGTCGCTGCTAAATGTTACATGTAACAAGATCGCAAAATCGGTCATAGATGTTGTAGTGTCCCGTCTATAAAGAGATAACTAAAATGAAACAGTTTGATTGCAGCACCAAACTCTTTGTCTTCCAATATGGTGGAAAAGGTAATACGCAATCTACTATCAGTAGCATGACACGCTCATACGATTAGTGTTGGAGTAGCAACAGCTGTAGCTATCCTGGAAGGACTGCTTTCAGCAGACAGCAGTTCGAGCAGTGTAAACTGCTAGTATCTGTTTAGTCTGTACTGCATTCCTTCTCCGTTGCTTTATTTGTGTCAAATTCTCCTGTATCCTCAATGCCAGGTGTCCCAAGTTAAATAGTTTATTCTCCCACAATGTCTGTGTGCTGAATAATTCTGCTGAAAGCTGAAATCCACAACAGGTATTTACACTATCCACAACTTTTGCTTCAAAGCTAATAAATTGCATCCGTGACAAATTATACTTGTAATGCATTGTCGGTTAGCTAATCCTCATAGACCTAGCTACTAACAGCTCGAGCAAGCGAAGGAAGTTGCAATTGGCCAGACATTTCCTCTGCAATGTGGCCCAACCTAGGGTTATTACAAAGTGTCTCTCCCTTTTAGCCAACATGCTCGAGTCCCCGCCCCGCATGTTTGCGACTGTTAGACAGCCAAAAAACATGGCTATGGCACTACCGTGTATGGCAGGCAATCCCTGCATGTTTACTGGCCAACTGCCGCGATACATGCAGGGCGGAGACTCAAGCACCTGCGATAGTCGATTCGTACCTGAGAACCCTGATGCACGATCGAGTGGTGAGCACGCTTGCTCATCTCTACTCAGCTGCAGTAGCTGCTTCAAGGCTCTATAATCAAACATCGGGTACGTACTATATTGGCACTTGGTACCTATAAATTTCACTAGTGAGACATTTTTCTTCTTTCTGGAGGAAAGCTACTTAGTGTCATCCTTTAGGCCAATGTACAACCTATTATAAAGTATTCAGATACATCTAGAAATAAAAGCCAAACCAGAGACAACCATCAGCACTGTTCCAGACTTTTCGCTCCTCATCAGTAGCATGGCGATGCCTTTGAAACAGCCCTTTAGAGATTCCGTATGTCACGGTTCCACCCCTCAGTGTGTCTGGGGGCCAGACGTAATGTGACGCTAGTCACTTCTCACGGCCAAGCTGTGAGTCAGAATGGTCAACGTGTTCGAGGTCAGAAGCCAGGAGGGTACGTCATAAACAGAAGGAAGAGAAAAAAACGTGGACAGGTAACGTTCCGAGGTCAGAATACAGAACTCAAGGCACATTCAGCTAGTGAGGTTTGTGTTTCCTGTGCCTTGAGTTCTGTATGCTTGATCTTTTGTTGCTTGACCTTGGACTTCGTTCTGACCATCTGTTTAACCCCTTCTGCGCTGATCTGTTACCCTCCCGGTATTCTGATCTCGGAACACTACCTGACCATGCGCTTGTCTTTCTTCTGTTTATGACGTACCAACCTGGCTTCTGACCTTGGACTCCTTGACCATTCTGACTCACGGCTTGGACGTGAGAAGCGACTAGCGTCACACCTTGTGAGACACAGTTGGTCTAGGGAGTTTTACAGGCAATACTTCTTAGAAATATGAGTATACTAAAAAGCGTTCCCCCAAAATGTAGCAAGCTGTTTTTCTAGTGTCAAGTATAGTAGCTGCTGCAAGGCTCTGTAATGAGTCAGACATCGGCTTATCCTATACCTACTATATTGTCACTTAGTACCTCTAATTTGCACAAGAAAGACATTTTTCTTCCTTCTGGAGGAGAGTTATTTTGCAAGATTTCATTGGAAAGTTCTTACAGATATTCATATTCCGGAGAGCACATAGCATTTGTCCCTTTTAAATGAACCTTTCATGCCTTAATCGTAGTCGCCTTATTACTTTTACTGTTCCTTTCTTCCCTTTTTCATGAATTTTTATAGTTTAAGGCAATGCTAATTTAGGAGAAGACCCAAAACATTCTTTACTGTGATCAACATCATTCAATAATTCAGCATGTTTTTCCACTAAAATAAAAACATTTGCCGGAACACTCTGCCGGTACTTTATTATTAGGCTTTAGTTTATTTACTGATCATAAATCTAAACCTCCCTCAGGTCCTCTCCCGGCCTCTGGTACTAAACAAAAGCACTTTAAACTGTACTTGAGAAGGAAATTTCGAACAATATACAACATTCTCGGCATTTGACGTGGGATGAAACACTTCATACAAGAACATTGTGTAAAATGTAGAACATATTCAATTTATCACACCGCTAAAATACATACTTCATATACTGAGCGGAAATCTGGATATATCCCTCGTAGAAGTAGGGTTAATATTACAGAAAAACCTTTCTGCCTACACCTAATAGACCGAAAGTATGAGCGGTCAGAAACCTATCAAAAATATGTCCAAATTCAATTTTAATTCATCACTCATTGAAACTGACATCAGGCTCCATATAAGTAAAAAGCTACTCAACTTTAAGGCCAAGCATATGGGGCATTTTTGGTGCGAAATATTAAAAGGGGTTGTCCTCTACTAGGAAAACCCCTTCTTGATCCAAATGTTTGGCCCCCATAAAATAATAAAGCTTATGCTCACCTCCCGTGCCGGCGCCATTCCTGTGGTCTCGGCACTCGTTCCCCCGCAGTTGTTGTGACAAATTATGCCGCTGCCCAATGAGAGAATCAGAGCCGGTGTTACTGTCTCCGTCTTCAGATAAATCAAACATGAAGAGGAAGTCCGGGCTGTAGCTGCTCTCTCATTTCATCTCCATACTCAATTCGACAGGAGGCGGGGACAGTGACACTAGCGTTGATTGGGCACCAAAGTCATGTGCCACAACAACAGCACAGGAGCCCCGGGACAGCAAGTACCGACACCGCGGGGATGGTGCCAGCACGGGAGGGGAGTATAAGCCTTATTATTTTATGGGGGCCAAGTGAGGGGTATGACAAGAAGTTGTCCAAATAGTAGACAACTTCTTTAAGTAAGCTAGTCATGAGCTGGTGTAAGCAAAAGTATCGGATAGTCATTTGTGCCAATCGTAACAAATTTGGTGTAATTTGCTCCATTGCTGCTCACTTTCACATTGGTAGGTGAGAAGCACTGCTGAAATCCTGCAACTAGGAACTGGCCACGAGATGTGAGCACACACTAGGTATCGTGAACCATGATGTTCATGATCACGTCTTGATAACCAATGCCGAAGCTCAATTTAAAAACACAAAAAAAATCAAAGTCCTGGAAAATTATCTATGGTACTTAGATTTTTTCGTTTTGCGAGCTCTAAAACGAGTTTGATAATCAACAAGTTTCCTAAAATTTTGACCATCTAAGCAATATCCAGTTTTATCGAAAGGGGAAGACTTTCTCCCGAGTCTGACATCAAAAGAGAAACAAATTTATAGAGCTTTCATATTTTCTTTTCCATTTTGTCCAGCATAATTATGAAAGTTGGAAAATTACTTTATTAGGGAATTTGTCTTCATTAACTGTAAAATAAATTGCATGTAAATGGTTTCCAAACTTTCAGCTTCTCCCCGGTTTATTATTTATTATTATAGAGCCATTTATTCCATGGCGCTTTACATGTGCAAAAAGAGGTATACATAATAAAAAACAAAAAAAATAATCTTGAATAAAATGAGTCACCGACTGGTACAAGAGAAGAGAGGACGCTACCCACGAGGGCTCACAATCTAAAAGTCTACTTTCCTGTACTTGAGCCTCAGTGTTATCAGAAAGTACAAATGATGGCAGTGATGGGTCAGCTCCTGTCTCCTCCTCTGAAAGTTCTGCTTATCAGCTTATAGCCAGTGTAAGTGAGACACAGGAGCTGACCCATCACTGCCATCTTCTGTACTCCATCCATGCCGCTGAAGGCAGGCAAAAAGGCTTGGAAAAAAAGGTGTTTGGAAACCATTTGCATGATATTTATATATTTCTTTACAGGAATGAAGACCATCCCATAATAAAGTGATTTGCAACTTTTTTTTTTACCGTATATACCTGAGTATAAGTCGATCCGAGTATAAGTCGACCCCCCTAATTTTGCCACAAAAAACTGGGAGAACTTATTGACTCGAGTATAAGTCTAGGGTGGGAAATGCTCCATAGATTATTCCCCCATATGGTGTCCTCAGAAGAAGCTCCATAGATTATTCCCCCATATGCTGCCCCCATAAGAAGCTCCATAGATTGTTCCCCCCATATGCTGACCACATAAGAAGCTCCATAGATTGTTCCCTCATATGCTGCCCCCATAAATAGCTCCATAGATTGTTCCCCCATATGCTGCCCCCATAAGAAGCTCCATAGATTGTTCCCTCATATGCTGCCCCCATGCTGCTGCTGCTGCATGTAAAAATAAAAAAAATGACATACTCACCTCTCCGTCGCTGGGTGTCAGATTCTCACCTTTCCTGCGTCCATGGCTGCTCACCGCTATCTGCCACGTCATCAGTCAGTGACGTTCAGACTGCAGGGGGCGCGGCGCGCACTAACCACGTCACCGCACCCTCTGCTGTCTGAAGTCACTGACCGATGACAGACAGCAGCAAGCAGCCATGGACGCAGGACAGGTGAGTATCGCTGTACTTACCCGTCCTGACGCTGTCTCTTGAGCCCCCAGCTTCTCCGCGCGCTCTCTTCCTGCCTTCAGCGGTCATGTGGTACCGCTCATTAAAACTCATGAATATGCGCATATTCATGAGTTTTAATGAGCGGCACCACGTGACCGCTGAAGGCAGGAAGAGAGAGCACGGGGAGAAGCTGGGGGCTCAAGAGACGGCGTCAGGACGGGTAAGTATGACCTGACACATCCGCCCCCTCCGACCCCCTTTGTATATGACTCGAATGTAAGACGAGAGGGGGACTTTCAGCCCAATTTTTTGGGCTGAAAATCTCGACTTATATTCGAGTATATACGGTACTTACTATGCTGGACAGAATTACTAAAACAAAAATAAAATAAAAGTTTACATACTCTTTAAGTTCAAACAGACTGCAAAGTAGTAATAAGCCAAATAAAAAAAACCTACTTAAAGCAAAAAATGAAAGGGGTTTTAAAATTTCTTGGGAAAATCAGCCACAAGGAAAAAGTAAACCTAAAATCATGCTGCAGCTATCAGGGTCATCTCCAATCATCGGTTACTTCCTGCAGTGATAACAGCAGACTGGTGCCTTTCATGCACACATAACAATTACAGCCTACCATTGGTTGTTAGCTGACACATGCTCTACACGCTGCGGTAAGTACCATCATGGAAACTACCAAGATAAGTCCTGAGTTGTCTCTTAGAAGTCTTCCCTTGAACTTTTAGGAGAACATAAAGCCCCCGTTACACACTGCGATATCGCTAGCAATATCGCTGTAAAGTCACCGATTTTGTGACGTTATAGCGATATTGCTAGCGATATCGCTGTGTCTGATACTTACCTCCGACCGGCTCCCCCACTGGTTATCGCTGATCGCGCGAGAAGCTGCTGGATCATTCCTCGTCGGTCACTTCCTGCGGCGCTTCCTGCTGTGACGACGAGCGACGCGTGGAGCCGGGCGGGAGGACGCAGGATCGCCGTGTCTGACAGGTAAGTAGTGACCCCCGTCCCCAGCGATGTCGCTGGTGAGATCTGCCTGTGTGGCAGCTCACTAGCGACCACCTAGCGATTCACCAGCGATCCTGACCGCGTCATATCGCTGGTCGGGATCGCTGGTGAGTCGCTAGGTGTAACGGTACCCTAACACTAGTAAACTGGTCTCCTCCATGTATAACAAACAGAACAGTACTAGTCAAAATGTACTGTAGGTCTATTCCAACTGGAGACATCTAATGGACCTTTTTTGACCTATGACAAACCATAATGGGTCTCGAATTTTGAGTAAAGTGGAAGATTTCCTAAAAAGCCTTTCGAGCTTTTACAAAAACTCACAAAGGGAACAATCAAGATGTCATAGGAAAGCGTGGCCAAGACACTAAATAAAGAGAAGTTCTCCCTTAGAAGTCTTCCTTTGAACTTTGAGAAGATACTACTAGTAAACTGGTCTCCTCCATGTAAACAAGCAGAACAGTACTAGTCAAAATGTACTATAGGTCTACAACTCGAGACATCTAGTGGACCTTTTTTTTTTTCCTATGTTTGACCTATGTCAATCATCAGTTCGTAGGCTAGAAAGCCACAATGGGTCTTGACTTTTGAGAAAAGTTGAAGATTTCCTACAAAGCCTTTTGAGCTTTTCAAAAACTCACAAAGGCAATAATCAAGGTGTTCCAGGAAAATGTGGTCAAGATACTAAATAAAATGTGGTTCTCGCTTTGAAGTCTTCCCATGAACTTTGAGAAAATACTACCAGTAAACTGGTCTACTCCAAGCATAACAGAACAGTACTAGTCAAAATGTACTGTAGGTCTACACCAACTGAAGACATCTAAAGGACCTTTTCTGACCTATGTCAATCACTGGTTTGTAGGCTAGAAAACGACAATGGGTCTCGACTTTGAGAAAAGTTGAAGATTTCAAAAAGAGCTTTCGAGTTTTTACAACAACTCACAAAGGCAACAATCAAGGTGTTAAAGGAAAGCGTGGCAAAGATACTTAATAAAGAGAAGAACCTTGGTGCCAGAGGCAATGCTGAAGGCCAAGTCCATCCTGTTAGACCCTAAGGAATCTACCACAGATTCAACTTCTGGGCTGAACACACTAAAAGGATAGATGGACAGAACTGCAAGAGCCCGAGTGAATGGGCGAAAGCCATCAGTCACGGTGAGCTACAGCCTCTGGCAGTATAAACAAGGCTGAAATGATAGTCAATAAAATCACAATTAAGTGCACCACGTGTCAGCAGAGCCCGGTGCTCACCATCAACAAAATCAATACCCAGCTGCTTGGAAATTCTTACACTTTTTGACTTTGTTGTATGTTTTCCTTCCTCGACTGATTTCTCTGTAATGTGTTTGTAAAGAATCCTGGAGCTTTGTCGTTGCGTAGAGGAAAATGTGTGATGCTATTGAGGTTACGTGACTCTTTCTAGCAGTGATTTATTGCAGTAGACGCAGGACTGTCTGGGAGAGTGAGCCTCTGGTCTGAAAGGGAATTATACTCAGGATTATTCCTCCACGATTTCTCTCTCTTTAAAGGCAGGAAGAAATGCACGGGCATAATAATAACGACGCTACTTTTTTTTTTTTTGAAGGTGAACATGAGATACACATAAAAAAGCAGTATGATAAAAATCCAACATCTGGGACTATCATCCTTCGGAGATGGTCACCTTCAATATGTTTTCTGAGCCGCTAGAAAGATATGGAGATAAAGAAGAGAACAAATAAAACATTACTCGGTGGTCCCTTCATTCATGTGACGCCTTACTGACCTAGCTGAGAAGATACTTCTTTTATACATACATTTATGTGCCATTGTTTGTTTTCTTTCCCCTAGAATAATTCATCAAGATAGCAAATTTTACTTTTTTTTGTAGCTGTAGTTCCCTAAAAACATCCTGCTGCAGAGATTGATAAAGATTTCTTCTTTATTGGGGTGAGGTTGGCTCCGTTTTTGACTGGGACCTAATAAATAATAATCAATGGGTCTTAAAAAAAAAAGAAAAGGTGGTCCTAAGGTCCTAAGTAGGTTATGATTAAAGCCAGGCTTTGAGTGGACACTACTTAAGGGGGCAAATTTAATCTCAACCTTTCATGACTCACACGGGAGGCACCAACGACTGGAGTTTGGGGTTGAGCTCCATTATTTCGGCAACTCTGATAGAAATTAATGCAGCGTAGCTCTCTCTGCAACTCCTGGTTATTTCAGTAGACCCACCTGAAGTGGTCGGGCTTAGATGGCTTTATTGCTGTTTTGAAAACCTGAGATGGAAATAAGTGGTTATACAAAATGAAAAAAAAAACAAGAGGTTTTCTTCAACCTGTCCATCATTGGCAACTAACTCCCTTCAAATGAATGGAAATAGGCTGCAATACCACGCTTAACCTGTGAACATGCATGGCACTGTTTTTGGAAGAGAGATGCCATTCTGGACGCACATGATACTAAGTTTTCTTCTTTGACATTCACTATAATTTCCGTCCCTTGCTTTTACCCCTTATTACTTTTTACATTGTCTGCTCATTCATTCTGTTACTCTTGTCCTCCTTCTTTTAACCCTTCTGACATCAGACGTACTATTCAATCCAAATGCCCTGGGCCAATTTGACCATGGATGGAATAGTATGTCTCAGCGATTGGCCGCACACACGGGTCACACCCGGCACTAAGTGCCAGGAGCGGGAACAAACCGCCCCCGGCATTTTATCCCACAGAATACAACGATCGAAAATGAACGCAGCATTCCGGGAGCAGGCAGAGGCCTGAAAGCCCCTCTGCCTTTGGATCGGAGACCCCGTGGGGTGATGCGGGGTCCCGATCGCTGCCATGGTAACCTGATGTCGTCATGACAAAATCCGGGTTATCAGAGCTAGGAAACTTCCTGTCATGCGCAGTGCACGATAAGGAAGTCTCTCCGTGTCAGTGCACCAAGTGCAGTGCTGACAGCTTATATGGCATGCAGATGCTGCTTCATCTGCATGCTATAGAAGCGATCAGCCGGCAAAAAATGATTGTCCCATAGTGGGACAAAGCCTAAAAGAATAAAATTAATATTTTTTTAAACTATTGTAAAAATAAAAAAAAAAAAAAAAAAATCAACATTTATTCTATCACTAATTAAATATTTCAATTAAAAAAATAATCTAAACAATGAAACTACACGTACAGCTCTGGCAAAAATTGAGACCACTGCAAAATGTTCAGTTTGTCTCAATTTTTTCTTTACAGGTATAATTTTGAGTAAAATGTAAATTGCTCTTTTATTCTATAAACTACTGACATGTCTCTGAATTTCCAAGCATTAAATTTTGTATTTATTTTCAGAAAATGAGAAATGGTCAAAAGAACAAAAAATATGCAGTGCTTGCAAACCGCAAATAATGCTAAGAAAACAAGTTCATAATCATTTAGAAACAACAATACTAATGTTTTAACTCAGGAAGAGTTCAGAAATCAATATTTTGTGGAATAACCATGATTTTTAATCACAGCTTTCATGCGCCTTGGCTGCTTTCCACCAGTCTATCACACTGCTTTTGGGTGACCTTATGCGACTCCTGGTACAAAAATATAAGCTGTTAATCTGTGATTGATGGCTTGTGACTATCCATCTTCCTCTTGATTACATTCCAGAGGTTTTCAATGGGGTTCACGTCTGGAGATTGGGCTGACCATGACATGGATTTGATGTGGTGGTCCTTCATCCACACATTGATTGACCTAGCTGTGTTACATGGTGCACTGTCCTGCTGGAAAAACAGTCCTCAGAGTGGGGGAACATTGCCTGAGCAGAAGGAATCAACTGTTTTTCCAGGATAACCTTGCATCCGGCTTGATTCATACATCCTTTGCAAAGATTAACCTGCCCAATTCCAGCCTTGCTGAAGCATCCCCAGATCATCACCGACCATCCACCAAATTTCACAGTGGTGCAAGACACTGTGGCTTGTACGCCTCTCCAGGTCTCCGTCTAACCATTAGACGACCAGCTGAGCTGAAAATTGGACTCATCAGAGAAGATTACCTTACTCCAGTCCTCTATGGTCCAATCCTTATGGTCTTTGGCAAACTTCAGCCTGGCTCTCCTTTGCTTCTCATTGATGAAAGGCTTTTTTCTAGCTTTACATGACTTGAGCCCTGCCTTTAGGAGCCTGTCACGAACTGTTCTTGCCGTGCACTTCACCCCAGCTGCCATTTTCCATTCCTTTCGTAGATCACTTAATGTCATGCTGCGGTTGCTGAGTGACATTCGAATAAGATGACGGTCATCCCGGTCAGTGGAGACTCGTTTTCGCCCTCTGCCATTTTGTAGTTTTGTTGTCCCCAATGTCTGCTGCTTGACCTTATTGTAATGGACTGCCGTCTTAGAAATTTTAAGAATAGAGGCAACATGACGCTCACTGTATCCCTCTGCCAGTAAAGCCAGAATTGAGCCCTTCTTTTCCTCACTTAAGACTTTTCTTTTCAACACCTTTGGCATGGTTAAAAGTTATTTTTTCATTCCTATTACTTTTGGGATATTACCAGCACTTGTTTTACCATCAAGCTTGCCCTATTGCAAGAGGATTGTGAACACCACAGCAGGGTTTTTTTTTACATTTTCCTTCGTTAAATAAGATTTGGTTCAGGTGATCACCTAATCAGAAGCACATTAAGTAGAATGAGGTGTACTCTGGTTGGAATTCAACTGACACTGGAATGGAATGGCTGTCAGACATGGAGAGAAGCTGATTTTTATAAAACTGTGAAGTGGTCTCTTAATTTTTGCCAGAGCTGTATTTGGTATTTCCGCGTCCATAATGACCTGACCTATAAAACTGTCCCACTAGCAACACCATAAAAAAAACAAGGCAAAAAAAACAAGGCAAAAAAACAATGCTTTATCATCATACCGCCGAACAAAAAGTGGAATAACACGCGATCAAAAAGACGGATATAAATAACCATGGTACCACTGAAAATGTCATCATGTCCCGCAAAAAACAAGCACCCATACAGCTCCATCATCGGGAAAAAAAAAAGTTATAGCTCTCAGAATAAAGCGATGGAAAAATAAATATTTTTTATATAAAATAGTTTTTATTGTATAAAAGCGTCAAAACATAAAATATTATATAAATCAGGTATTGCTGTTATCATACTAACCCGAAGAATAAAAACACTTTATTACTTTTACCACACGCAGAATGGTATAAATGCTCCCCCCACAAAGAAATTAATGAATTGCTGGTTTTTTGTTCATTCTGCCTCCCAAAAATCGGAATAAAAAGTGATCAAAAAAAGTCATGTGCCCGAAAATAGTACCGATAAAAACATCAACTCATCCCGCAAAAAACAAACCTCACATGACTCGGTGGGCCAAAACATGAAAAAATTATAGCTCTCAAAATGTGGTGATGCAAAATCTATTTTTTGCAATAAAAAGAGTCTTTTAGCGTGTGACAGCTGCCAAACAAAAAAACCCGCTATAAGGCCTCTTTCACATGTCCTGATATTTCAGGTACCGGAGATGTCAGTGTCCGTGTGTGTAATACTTGCAGCACACGTGTGGCATGCCTTTGCCGCATCAGTACCACAGGGACGGGCGCCAGGGAAGAAGCGTTACAGTAAGTGCTGCTCCCAGGCGCCGGGTGCTGAACATGGCTCTCATCATTCTCCCCTGCTCTGCCAGTGATGGGAACAAACAGGGGAAAATGATGAGAGCCATGTTCAGCACCCGGCGCCGGGGAACAGCGCTTACTGTAACGCTTCTTCTCCAGCACCAATGTGTTCCTCATGGATAACATCCATGTGTGTTATGCGTATACACTTGTGCTGGATGTTTTGTGGCACGTGCTGACATTAACAAACGGACATGTCAACGTGTTTTGCCCATGGACACACGGTCCGTGGAAACACACTGAGATGTGCACAGACCCATTCACTTGAATAGGCAAATAGCGCTCCGTTCCTCCCAAGTCTCTCCACATGGCTGCCCCATGGCATAGAATTCTGTGACACACCCATGGAGTCAATATGATCACAGCACCCCTAGATGAATTCATTGAAAGGTGTAGTTCGTAAAATGAGGTCACTGATGGGGAGTCCTGCTGTTTTGGCACCTCATGGGCTCTCCCAGTGGGTCATGGCACCTGCAAATCATAACAGTAAAATCTGGCACTCCTTTCCTTCTGAGCTCTGCCATGTGCCCAAACAGTGGTTTACCCCCACATATGGGGTATCAGCGTACTCAAGACAATTTGCACAA
Source organism: Dendrobates tinctorius (assembly GCF_039654945.1). Classification (NCBI taxonomy): domain Eukaryota; kingdom Metazoa; phylum Chordata; class Amphibia; order Anura; family Dendrobatidae; genus Dendrobates; species Dendrobates tinctorius. The sequence continues at coordinate 9,533,762 of NW_027361677.1, forward strand.
TATCTCTTGGGGTCCAATTTCTTTTGCTACCCTTGGTAAAAGAAAAAATTGGGGCGGAAAGATCATTTTTGAGGAAAAAATTGATTTTTTATTTTTACGGCTCTACGTCATAAACTTCTGTGAAGAACTTGGGGGTTGGAAGTGCTCACCACACATCTAGATAAGTTCCTTAGGGGGCCTAGTTTCTAAAATGGTGTCATTTGTGGGGGTTTCCACTGTTTAGGCACATCAGGGGCTCTCCAAATGCGACATGGCGTGTGATCTTAATTCCAGCCAATATTGCGTTGAAAACGTAAAACAACGCTCCTTTCCTTTCAAGCTCTGCCATGCGCCGAATCAGTGGTTTACCTGCATATATGGGGTATTGGCGAACTCAGGAGAAATTGCACAACTTTTGGGGTCCAATTTCTCCTGTTACCCTTAGTAAATTAAAAAAATTGGATTTGAAGAAAATTTTTAGTGAAAAAAAAGTGACATTCATTTTTTTTAAACATTCCAAAAATTCCTGTGAAGCAACTGAAGGGTTAATAAACTTCTTGAATGTGGTTTTGAGCACCTTCCGGGGTGTAGTTTTTAGAATGGTGTCAATTTTGGGTATTTTCTATTACAGTATATAGTCGACTCAAAGCGACTTCAAATGTGATGTGGTCCCTAAAAAAATGGTGTTGTAAAAATGAAAAATCGCTGTTTCACTTTTAAACCTGATAACTTCCTAACCACTAACCAAACAAAATTTGGTTCCAAAATTGTGCTCATATAAATTAAACATGTGAGAAATGCTACTTAAGTATTTTATGTGACATATTTCTGTGATTTAAGGGCATGAAAATTCAAAGTTAGAAAATTGGGAAATTTTCAAAATTTTTCGTCAAATTAATATTTTTTTCACAAATAAACGCAAGTAATATCAAAGACATTTTACCACTATCACGAAGTACAATATGTCACGAGAAAACAATGTCAGAATCACCGGGATCCATGGAAGCGTTCTAGAGTTATTACCTCATAAAGGGACAGTGATCAGAATTGTAAAAATTGGTCTGGTCATTAACGTGAAAACCACCCTTGGGGGTAAAGGGGTTAAGAGTCCCATGTCCCCATTGCACTCTTAGCAGCTACTTGGCACTATAGCAATTATATCTGCCACCCTGGTATGGAAACCATTGCCACTGGCTATCATGAGGCTAAAAATTCCCATATCTCACCTCCATGTTTACCGAGTCAGAAGACTCTTCCTGATGTGATGTAAGTGCAGCATGGTGTGTTCTAGACCAATCAGGTACCTCCCCCCTTCCATATCTGTTCATTGAAGCTGCATCCCCCTCTTTTCCCCACTCTCTACTATTTACTAATGACATAGTTTTTTTGAGTTATAAGTGTGTAAACACTTTAAGGGAGCATGAAGCCTGCTGGCTAACATGAAAGGTGCTAATTTAGCCATAGGTCCTTGTGTGTTTGTGCTGTGACAAGGATCTTAAAGATTTGTTCGGTGGTGGCAGGGCTTAAAGAGAACATGTCAACAGTTAAAAAGTGACCAGTTTTTGTGCTTGCTTCATACTGGCTCCTCCTCTGAGTATTTGTTTTTTTCCTGTAAATATGCAATACGGTTCCAGAGATATGGAGTTCACAGGATCCTCTAGGGCGTGTCTGTAAGCTGCTCTGCATAATTACTCTCTGAGCCATGCCCCCTAGGTAAAAACCATAAAAATTAACACCAAGTAAAAAGGCCTATATCTCTGGAACTGTATGACGGATTTAGATAAAACAAAAAACAATATACTCAGGAAATAAAATAAGAGTGAAAACTGGACACTTTCGACCTGGTTACAGGTTCTATTTAAAAAATCCCAAATATAGGATTGAAGAATAAGCTATACAATTAAAATTTCCTACAATAACTTGTACTATAAAAATAATAATAATCATCATAATAATAATTATAGTAATGTGTTGTGTGTTATCTAAAATACTAGGGACATCTGTATTTGTACCTAATAGCAAATTGCATTTAACATCCTCCTCTTTTTTGACCTCAAAGACAATGCCAAAGGTCAATTTGCAGGAAATGACATCAACAGATTAGCAATTACATTCCTATAAAGAATAAGTAATATAGAATGGATTTCATTTATTTTTATTAGCTGTTAAATCGCATGGATCGGCTCCTATATTCAGTGCAGGGGAGCTGGGAAGGGAATAATTCCTCTAAGTATTATATCATATAGGTGGAAACTGGAGAGATTCCATTTTTGCATTTTTTTTTTGTATGGTGAATCCAGGTTTTTCCTAAGGCAAAGCAGACCACACATCAACAGAAACAAACCTGAGCAAACCATTTACGCAGTGCTTCCTGGGTAGTGACTTGTAAAATTAAGCAGCCCTAATGTAGCGTTAGATGGTTCACATTTGGGATATCATTTAAATACAACACCTCTCGCCTTTATACACAAAGAATGCAACAAAACGCCCATGTATTGAGAACTGGCTGCACCGTAACCTGCAAACAACATCCCAAATATTAGATGTTATAAATCTTGGCAAGTTTCTAACATGGGGAAAAACGTTAGATCAAAATCTATCCTTCTTAAGGACACAGTTCATTTTGGCCCTTGAGAATGCAGCAAATTTTTCCTTTTTTTGACTCACTATGTTCCAAAAGCCATTACTATTTTTCTTTTTTCCTTGATATATATATGTTGCATTTTAGAATCTACAATTAATTTCAAGAAACTATACTCTTGAATTCATTTTTTACTTTAAATTCATTTTTACATTTTTGCATAGTTAGTACTGATAAAGAATACACTGAAAGGTTCGATTAACGCGGGCCGATAAATGATGATCGATGGCTCATAAACGAGACATTGATTGACGGCTAATTGGATCTTTCATGCCACCATCTTTGCCCGTATTACCCGGAGATGTTCTGGCAATAATATGCATGATTTATGGATGACAGATCGATCATATTAACAATCGTTCTGACCTCATACCCTCTGTATGAATGGGTCATTATACGAACGCCAAGTGACTTGTACATAGTTAGTCGGTGCCATTTGTTGACTGAATTCGGCAGTATAAATGGACCTTTGGACTGCGCTCGCACCTGTGTTAGCAAATTCCATTGATTTGCCCCATCAAAGGTGCAGAAAAACAGAATTAAGTGTGGTGCTAGTCTCCGTCACAAGGGAAACCAATGAAGATGGTCTGACTCCATGGACTATTCTACCTGGGACTTTCTAAGGCAGATATAAACATAGCATACAGACATCTCTACCGGAAGCCTTTCTCCAGGAGAACAGAATGATCGGCAGAGCAAAACTGGACATGCCCGATTGACATCTCCCGTGACGATCGGTTGGCCGTTGACCACCAATTAGATTGTCAGCCGAACCTGTCGATAACGACTGGCTGGCCAACATTAGTCTAAAATGTTTAGAAGCCTTAGGCTGTGTTCACACATTGCATTTTTGCTGCACATTTTAAACTGCTTTTTACAGTACCAGTAGAGGCTATGAGATTTCAGAAATCTCATGCACACACATTGCATTTTTTTCCAGACTGAATTGGAAAACTGCAGCATGTCACTTCTTTCACCATTTTTGCAGCATTTTTTCACTCATAAAAAGCCATGAGCAAGTGCAAAATCTCAGAAAAAACCCCACAGGTATCAGATTTTGCTGCTTTTTCAGTGAAAAATGCAAGTACAGCAGTATGTAAAACCCATTTATTTTTGTGATTTTCCCAAGTTTAAATCATTATGTCTTGGTCTTCTCACCTGAGAATGGCAGGTAGGATTAGTACAGTTTAATTAAATTAGTGACGTAAACATTGGCCGACCAAGGTGTAAAATTGAAAAATACCTGACCAACTCAAGGGCTGACCAAAATGTGAAAGTAAACAGCGTCCTACAATGAAATAGGTAAACTATTCCTGACCGATTCACCTATCCGTGCTGTTACATTTGCAATTGTGCATTTTTCATGAACTCATGTGAACAACTTTTTTGTTTAGAATAGTCAGTCACTATTTTTTCAGACATAATAATCTTTTTCCACTAAATAATTTCATCAAATTTTTCTACAATGGTTTTATGGGTTCACATATGTCTTGCACTGGTGCCCTAACCCTTTGCATTGTTCATGCTTCTCTGGTGGAAGCAAAGCTGAACTTTAGCATTCTGAGAAACGCAGCAAAATCTGCTTTTTGTAAGCAGCTTCATAACTGCCAAGGGAGCAGTGTTATGAATGAGTCACCGAGGAGGAAAAAACAAAAAGCAAGCTAAGTCCAGAAAACCGGAGAGGCTGGTAACTAGTGGATTGCAGACCCCTGATCCTATCCACACAACTAGCAGTAGCCGTGGAGCGTGCCTACGGTGGTGCTAGATGCCTCGTCACGGCCAGAGAACTAAATAAGCCTAAAGAAAGGGAAAATCTAAACTGCCCCAGAGCAGACCCCAAAGCAATAGACAGCCCCCAACATGTATTGTCGGTGAAACAAGATGAAAACACAGACACAGATAGAAAGATAGGCTGAGCAAACGATGGGGCCGTCACTAACTAGAAAGGACAGGAAAGAAAAGCTACTGTCTGCAATCACGCAAAAAAACCCTGCCAAAAAAAATGTCCAACACGTCTGATAGAAAAAGGCCCTGAAGTTGCTAGACTTCAAATCACTATATCAGCACTCAGGTATATTCTGAAGACAGAGAAAAAGAGATCAACTGATCAGAGACAAAATGGGGATTCAGCCCAGTCCCAGCCAGGGCTGGCTGAACACAAAAACTATGTAAACCAGACAAAAACTCATATGAACAATAGCAGAGAAAACTTAGCTTTAGGAAGGCAGGAACCAAACTGGAAACCAGAAGCCACAGTCAGGAAAAATCACCAGCAAGAAACTAGGGAGTCGGCTGCCTTAAATCCAATCAGAAACTCCTGATGTCCAATTGCAGTCCTCTTCCTCAGGTGGCCGGTCTCTACCATTTAGATCAGCTTCACTACCTCCCTTCACCAACAGAGGGAGTCCAGATAGAGAACTCATTACTCCTCTGTCAGCACAGCCAGCTCCATAACCCTCACCAGAAGCCAAAGGCAAACCCGAAAATGAGCTCACAACAGAGCAGGTTTTGCCTGCAGAGAAAAATGCAACAAAAACAATGTATGAACAGAGCCTTAAAGCTATGGTCACACAGTTTTTTTATGTGGATTTTGAAGCAGAATTGCTCCTAAACCAACATCGAAGAGCATGAAAAGAGTATTTGAAATGGTTTTCGACATGAATTATGAAGTGGAACACACCTCAATATGTAAAAACTACTTTTTTTTATTATTATTATTATTATTTATTGTTATAGCGCCATTTATTCCATGGCGCTTTACATGTGAGGGGGGTATACATAAAAACAAGTACAATAGTCTTAAACAATACAAGTCATAACTGGTACAGGAGGAGAGAGGACCCTGCCCGCGAGGGCTCACAATCTTCAAGGGATGGGTGATAATACAGTAGGCGAGGGTAGAGCTGGTCGTGCAGCGGTTTGGTCGATCGGTGGTTACTGCAGGTTATAGGCTTGTCGGAAGAGGTGGGTCTTCAGGCTCTTTTTGAAGGTTTCGATGGTAGGTGAGAGTCTGATATGTTGTGGTAGAGAGTTCCAGAGTAGGGGAGATGCGCGAGAGAAATCTTGTATGCGATTGTGGGAAGAGGAGATAAGAGGGGAGTAGAGAAGGAGATCTTGTGAGGATCGGAGGTTGCGTGCAGGAAAGTACCGGGAGACGAGGTCACAGATGTATGGAGGAGACAAGTTGTGGATGGCTTTGTATGTCATGGTTAGGGTTTTGTAATGGAGTCTCTGGGCAATTGGGAGCCAGTGAAGGGATTGACAGAGGGGAGAAGCTGGGGAATAGCGGGGGGACAGGTGGATTAGTCGGGCAGCAGAGTTTAGAATAGATTGGAGGGGTGCGAGAGTGTTTGAGGGGAGGCCGCAGAGCATGAGGTTGCAGTAGTCAAGGCGAGAGATGATGAGGGCATGGACTAGGGTTTTTGCAGATTCTTGGGTGAGGAATGAACGGATGCGTGAAATATTTTTGAGTTGAAGTCGGCAGGAAGTGGAAAGGGTTTGGATATGTGGTTTGAAGGAGAGATCAGCATCAAGGATTACTCCGAGGCAGCGAGCTTGTGGGACTGGGGAGAGTGGGCAGTCATTTACTGTAATTGATAGGTTCGTAGGGGGGGTCACGTGAGATGGGGGAAAGATGATGAATTCTGTTTTGTCCATGTTGAGTTTCAGATATCTAGTGGAGAAGAAGGATGAAATAGTGGACAGACATTGAGGGATTCTGGTTAGTAGGGAGGTGATATCTGGTCCAGAGATGTAGATCTGTGTGTCATCAGCATAAAGATGATACTGAAAGCCATGAGATTCTATGAGCTGTCCCAGGCCAAAGGTGTAAATAGAGAACAGCAGGGGCCCTAGGACTGAACCTTGTGGGACTCCGACAGATAGGGGGCGAGGTGAGGAGGTGGTGTGTGAGTGGGAGACGCTGAATGTCCGGTCTGTTAGGTATGATGAGATCCAGGAGAGGGCCAAGTCTGTGATGCCGAGGGATGAGAGGGTCTGTAATAATAGGGAATGGTCCACTGTGTCAAAGGCAGCCGACAGGTCCAGGAGGAGGAGGACAGAGTAGTGTCGCTTGCTCTTGGCAGTTAAGAGGTCATTGGTGACCTTAGTAAGGGCAGTTTCAGTGGAGTGGTGTGACCGGAAGCCAGATTGTAAGCGGTCGAAGAGGGAGCAAGAAGAGAGATGGGAGGACAGTTCAAGGTAGACGTGTTGTTCCAGTAGCTTGGAGGCGTATGGGAGAAGTGATATAGGGCGATAGCTAGATACAGAGGATGGGTCAAGAGAGGGCTTTTTGAGGATAGGTGTGATGGAGGCATGTTTAAAGCTTGAGGGGAAAACACCAGTTGTTAGTGATAGGTTGAAGAGATGGGTTAGGGTTGGGATGAAGACTGTGGTGAGGTTTGGGATGAAGTGGGATGGGATCGGGTCGAGTGCACAGGTGGTGAGATGTGATCTTGAGAGTAGAGTGGAGAGTCGATCTTCTGTAATGGTGGAGAAGTTGGTTTTGAAGGTGGAGGGCTGGGAAGTCGGGAGGAAGGGCTCTGGGGGTTGTTGACCAAAACTGTCCCTGATGTTATCAATTTTCTGCTTGAAAAATGAGGCAAAGTCTTCAGCTGAGATGAGTGGGGAGGGAGGAGGTGCTGGGGGGCGGAGGAGAGAATTGAAGGTGTTGAATAACTGTTTAGGGTTGTGAGACAGGGAGGATATGAGAGATGAGAAGTAGGTTTGTTTAGCTGTGGCGAGTGTGGTCTTGAAAGTAGTGAGGGACTGTTTGAATGCAATGAAATGCTCGTTGGAGTGGGATCTTTTCCATCTGCGCTCAGCAGCCCTGGAAGCTCGCCTCAGCTCTTTGGTCAGGCTGGTGTGCCAGGGCTGTCTGTTGATTTTGCGAGTTTTGGTATGTGTAAGTGGGGCAGCGGATTCCAAAGCTACAGCTATTGTGGTGTTATATAGAGCGGCAGCGTCATTCGCATTGTGTAAGGAACTTATATCTGTAAGAGGGAGGAGGGATTCGGAGAATGAGTGTAGGTCAAGGTGTTTAAGATTCCTGCGAGGGTGTGAAAGTTTGTGGGGTGGGGATTGTAGACATGGAGTGAAGAGGGAAGAGAATGTGAGCAGGTTGTGGTCAGAGAGAGGAAGAGGTGAGTTAGAGAGGTTAGATAGGGAGCAGAGGCGGGTGAAGATGAGGTCCAGTGTGTGGCCATCTTTGTGAGTGGCTGTAGAAGACCATTGAGTGAGGCCGAAGGAGGAAGTGAGAGATAGAAGTTTAGTGGCAGCTGAGAGGGAAGTGTCAATGGGGATGTTGAAGTCGCCCATGATGATAGTAGGGATGTCCGCGGAAAGGAAATGAAGTAACCAGGTGGTGAAGTGGTCAAAGAAGGTGGTGGCTGGCCCTGGGGGGCGGTAGATGACAGCCAGTTGGAGGTTGGAGGGGGAGTAGATGCGCACAGAGTGCACCTCAAAGGAAGGGAGGGTAACAGAGGGTGGCAGTGGGATTGGGGTGAAGGAGCAGGTATCTGACAGGAGAAAACCAACTCCTCCACCATGTTTGCTGCTGGGGCGGGGGGTGTGAGAAAGGTGGAAGCCGCCATACGAAAGTGCAGCAGGAGAGGCTGTGTCAGAAGGGGTGAGCCAGGTTTCGGTGATGGCGAGGAAGGAGAGTTTGGTAGTAACGAAAAGATCATGGATGTAGGAAAGCTTGTTGCAGACAGAGCGAGCGTTCCACAGAGCTCCTGTTAGTGGGACTGGGGAAGCGGGGGCTGGGTGAATGGGTATAAGGTTGGAGAGGTTACGGAAGGTTGTGATAGAGCGTGGATGGGAGGTAGAAATGACTGTGGGAATGTGGTGAGGAGGACCAGGATTTGGAGAGATATCACCAGCAGTGAGAAGGAGCAGAGAAAGTGTTAGCAGGTGGGAGCAGGAGAGGGCATGAGGGGGCTGTCTGTGTTTGGAGACAGAGGATTGTATGTTAAGGAACAGTTTTGAGGCGGAGGTGAGGTGGATGGGGAGGATTGAAGAAGAGATGAACAGTTCCTTACTAGGAGTAGGGATTAGGGGAATTAGCAGAAAGTGAAGGATTATTGGGGTGAAAGTGAAAACAAACAGAAACATTGTTTACAGTGACTGTGTCCAGTCATTAATTTTCATCCAGATCTACTAGAAAAATTTTACCAAAATTTTGCATTTCATAATGAAAAAATAATGTAAAATGAAGCCAAGTTTCCCTTAAAATTCCCACTATCGATAGGGTTTTTGATCAAGGTGCAAAGAACAAGAGTTAACGAGCTTTCGTTTGCTCCTGGCCGTTGACCCATGGTCAATCAGAGAAGTAAGCGCTTTCACAGCAAGGAACATATAATGGGAAGGGGTTAATAGTCATTACTCGTTTACAAGCAAAAGTGATGGTAATCCTAAATATGGAGAGCATCAATAAAAAATGCATACATCTTATTTCACGGGGCGTGTGATGGACACACTTTGATCTGCTATTGATCTAGGTGTGACCAGTAAGTAATCAATCTCTCATTCCGGTGCTTAAAATACAGAGTTAATATTTTATGCTTTTTTAAAAAAAAAAATATCCCACTTTTTCCAGATCATCGGTGTCATCTGTTATTCTTCGCTTTGCCTATGAATAAATATTTTCAGGTGTTGAGGATGAAAGTCACCGCTGACATTTTTGTCGATTTTCTTGCACTCCGAAGTGATTAGATTTGGGGATCACTTAGTAAGAGGTCATCTCTAGGACCACATATTTTAATTTCAAATGCGGCACAACCCATACTGATAACCTTAAAAATATATATAAAAAAAGAAATAATAATACGGCATCAAAGGATATGAAATCAACGTAAGACTCCAATATTTTATGTGATTCTCCTGTCATCTATGGGTACGGAGACCGGCGTTACAAAGTATAATTCTGCTGACAGGTAACCTTGATATAACAAGGGAGAATAGAGAAGGGAAAGGTAGAAGAGCGGGGGGGGAGAAGGGTAAAAAAAAAATAAAAAAAATCACAAGAACAATTTACTGATATAACAGCAATTTTCTCTAAACGGGACTGAGATACTTTCCTAATATCAAGCCAGGGAGATGAAGCCCAGCAGATGCTATGTCACATTACATTTACACGTACAGGGCCATTGTTACATCAGCTACCAGTAAATTTAAAAAAAAAAAAAAAAAATCAATACTATTAATTTGTTAGATGGAGGAAGAAGAAAAAAAAAACCTGGCAAAAATGCCAAGGGTTAAAAACAAACACATATTGCCCTGAGGCTACATAGATGCGAGATTCACGAGAAACCCCCAATAATTTAGGGGAGTTACAATATATAAACATATACCGGTATATAACTGGTCTCATATAATAAACATTTAGTATATATATATATAATGAATAAATATATAATGTATATGATACTGTATAATGTATATACGATATATACATATTAAAAAACATGTAAAATATATAAGGTAAAAAAAACCATATATATATTATTTACATACACACATAATACATATGTACAAATGTACACATGTATATATTATTACACACACATACACAGTACAGACCAAAAGTTTGGACACACCTCATTCAAAGAGTTTTCTTTATTTTCATGACTATGAAAATTGTAGATTCACTCTGAAGGCATCAAAACTATGAATTAACACGTGGAATTATATACCGTAATTAACAAAAAAGTGTGAAACAACTGAAAATATGTCTTATATTCTAGGTTCTTCAAAGTAGCCACCTTTTGCCTTGATTTCTGCTTTGCACACTCTTGGCATTCTCTTGATGAGCTTCAAGAGGTAGTCACCAGAAATGGTTTTCACTTCACAGGTGTGCCCTGTCAGGTTTAATAAGTGAGATTTCTTGACTTATAAATGAGGTTGGGACCATCAGTTGTGTTGTGCAGAAGTCTGGTGGATACACAGCTGATAGTCCTACTGAATAGACTGTTAGAATTTGTATTATGGCAAGAAAAAAGCAGGTTTTTGCCACTGCACTTGGGGACACTTTCAAAGTTTTCCCAAATTTTCGGACTGACTGACCTTCATTTCTTAAAGTAATGATGGCCACTCGTTTTTCTTTACTTAGCTGCTTTTCTTGCCATAATACAAATTCTAACAGTCTATTAAGTAGGACTATCACCATGCTAGAAATAGGAGGAAACCACTATGGCTAAATAGAGCTGTAAGGACTGCAATAAGATAAAAATAAAGCATTTAGAGAATTAAAGCAAATAGGTAGTGATGAGGCATTAACTAAATACAGAAGATTAAATAAATTCTGTAAAAAGCAAATCAAGACAGCAAAGATTGAGACAGAGAGACTGATTGCCAGAGAAAGTAAAAATAATCCCAAAATATTCTTTAACTACATAAATAGTAAGAAACTAAAAAATGATAGTGTTGCCCCCTTAAAAATAGTCTGGGTGAAATGGTGGATGAGGATGAGGAAAAAGCCAATATGCTAAATGACTTTTTTTCATCAGTATTTACACAAGAAAATCCCATGACGGATAACATGATCAGGGATAAAAATTCTCCGTTAAATGTCACCTGCTTAACACAGCAGGAAGTACGGCGGCGTCTAAAAATAACTAAAATTGACAAATCCCCAGGCCCGGATGGGATACACCCCCGAGTACTGCAGGAATTAAGCACAGTCATAGATAGACCATTATTTTTAATCTTTAAAGATTCCATAATAACAGGGTCTGTACCACAGGACTGGCGTATGGCAAATGTGCCAATATTCAAAAAGGGGACAAAAACTGAACTCGGAAATTATAGGCCAGTAAGTTTAACCTCAACTGTGGGTAAAATCCTGGAGGGTTTTCTAAGAGATACTATACTGGAGTATCTGTAGAAGAATAACCTCATGACCCAACATCAACATGGGTTTACAAGGGACCGTTCCTGTCAGACTAATCTGATAAGCTTTTATAAAGAGGTAAGTTCCGGACTGGACCAAGGGAATGCAGTGGACGTGGTGTACATGGACTTTTCAAAAGCTTTTGATATAGTGCCACACAAAAGGTTGATACGTAAAATGAGAACAATGGGGATAGGGGAAAATATGTGTAGGTGGATTAAGAGCTGGCTCAGGGATAGGAAACAAAGGGTGGTTATTAATGGAGCACACTCGGACTGGGTCACGGTTAGCAGTGGGGTACCACAGGGGTCAGTTTTGGGCCCGCTTCTTTTTAACATTTATTAATGACCTTGTAGGGGGCATAGAGAGTAGAATTTCAATATTTGCAGATGACACTAAACTCTGCAGGGTAATCAATACAGAGGAGGACAATTTTATATTACAGGAGGATTTGTGTAAACTAGAAGCTTGGGCTGATAAATGGCAAATGAGCTTTAATGGGGATAAATGTAAGGTCATGCACTTGGGTAGAACGAACAAGATGTATAATTATGTGCTTAATTGTAAAACACTGAGCAAAACAGTCACTGAAAAAGACCTGGGTGTATGGGTGGACGACAAACTCACATTTAGCGGCCAGTGTCAGGCAGCTGCTGCAAAGGCAAATAAAATAATGGGATGCATTAAAAGAGGCATAGATGATCATGAGGAGAACATAATTTTACCTCTATATAAGTCACTAGTGCGACCACACTTAGAATACCGTGTACAGTTCTGGTCTCCGGTGTATAAGAAAAACATAGCTGAGCGGGTGCAGAGAAGAGCGACCAAGGTTATTAGGGAACTAGAGGGTCTGCAATACCAAGACAGGATACTACACTTGGGGTTATTTAGTTTTGAGAATCGAAGGCTTAGGGGTGATCTTATTACAATGTATAAATATATGCGGGGACAATACCAAGACCTTTCTAATGATCTTTTTACTCTTAGACCTGTGACGGGGACAAGGGGGCATCCTCTACGTCTGGAGGAAAGAAGGTTTAAGCATACTCACAGACGCGGATTCTTTACTGTAAGAGCAGTGAGACTATGGAACTCTCTGCCATATGATGTTGTAATGAGTGATTCCCTACTAAAATTTAAGAAGGGACTGGATGCCTTTCTTGAAAAGTATAATATTACAGAGTATATACACTAGTTTCCTTAATATTGCGTTGATCCAGGGAGCCTGTCTGATTGCCGTTTGTGGAGTCGGGAAGGAATTTTTTTCCCCATTGTGAAGCCTACTGTTTGCCACATGGGTTTTTTTTGCCTTCCTCTGGATCAACATGTTAGGGCAAGTTAGGATAGGATATGGGTTGAACTAGATGGACTTAAAGTCTCCCTTCAACCTTAATAACTATGTTACTATGTTACCTGTGTATCCACCAAACTTCTGCACAACACAACTGATGGTCCCAACCCCATTTATAAGGCAATAAATCCCACTTATTAAACCTGACAGGGCACACCTGTGAAGTGAAAACCATTTCTGGTGACTACCTCTTGAAGCTCATCAAGAGAATGCCAAGAGTGTGCAAAGCAGAAATCAAGGCAAAAGGTGGCTACTTTGAAGAACCTAGAATATAAGACATATTTTCAGTTGTTTCACACTTTTTTGTTAATTATATAATGCCACATGTGTTAATTCATAGTTTTGATGCCTTCAGAGTGAATCTACAATTTTCATAGTCTTGAAAACAAAGAAAACTCTGAATGAGAAGGCGTGTCCAAACTTTTGGTCTGTACTGTATATATATATATATATATATATATATACACACACATACACACACACAGTGACAAGCAAAAGGGTAGCAATGTTGAACTTTTGACTTTCAGGCTCCATATTTCACCATCTACTATTACTTTGAACGTGAGACTACCATAATTTGTCCTGGTGGTGGAAACATCTTTTTCTTCCTGAATACTACAAAATATAACCTGTTCTCAGATTCCCCAATAGCTCAGTGGGTTATTAGGTTGACTCCCAAGTGAGAGGTCATTGATAGCGGTCTATCAGCCATGAAAATTGCCAAACTGCATTATGTGAGCACCATGATAGTTGGAAGAATACGAAATGAAAAACGCCATCCATTCAGAAGCCAAGAGGTGGACGTCCAGGCAAAATATTGAAGTCAACAAGTTGGCTCATTCTAAGGTCTATCAGTTCTGGTGCGACAAACAGGACAGTGGAGGCGGCTTGTACGCTTCATAATAGTGAGATCACAGACATCCATCCAAGCACCGTGTGACGCACGTTACACAAGTCTGGAATGGTGGCTTGAGAAAAGATGAAAAAGCCTCAACTTCAATATCGTCATAAGAAGAATCAGCTTGAGTTCGCAACAAAGTATGAAAGGTGGACAGTAGAAGATTGAAAATAGGTAATTTAGAGCAACAAGATGAAAGTCAATAGACTAGGGTCTGATGGGTTCAAATGATCTGGAAGAAAAAGGCGAAAAGGGGCTAATGGATTGAGAAATTAAAGGAACTGACAAGGAGGAAGCCTTAGGGTATGGAGTTGTTTCGCATCCCAAAAGTATTGAATACTTGATCAGGATCAATGGTGGTCTCAATGCTGAGCGATATGTGAGTATCCTACAAGACAAGTTACTTCATACACTCAAGTACGATGGGCATGAAACGGACGACATTGTGTTCCAGAAGGACAACGAACCAAAGCATACGTCGAGATTGGTGAAGAAATGGTCCAATGACAATGAAGTGGAGGTGCTGGATTGGCCCGCACAGTCCCCAGACCTCAATCCTATTGAACACAAGATTTCGGTCGAGACATGTTTGAATCTGATCAAGAGCATGCCCAGAAGAATTCAGGTAATGGTGAAAGCCAAGGGTGGATTTACAAAATACTGACAAAATAAGAGAAATTAAAAATTTAGGGACAAAACAGTAATGATGCAGTGACATGACAAGAATCTGCATAACTTATAATATGCTAAATAGTTGTGAGTCAAATTGATGTATGAGATAGCCAAGATTATTGTCCTAAAATTGATGGTAGTCTCACATTCAAAGCAGTAGTGGATGGTGAGATATGGGGCATGAAAGTCACAAGTGCAAAACACAGTTACCCTTTTGCTTGTCACTGTATATGTTCACACACATATATACACACATATATATACACACACTTCCATACATATATACCTACCGAACACATACACACAAATATATACACACACTTCCATACATATATACCTACCGAACACATACACACAAATATATAAATATATATACCGTATATACTCTAGTATAAGCCGACCCCAATATAAGCCGAGGCACCTAATTTTGCCACAAAAAACTGGGTAAGCTAATTGACGCATGTATAAGCCAGGTATGCATTGTCCCCTCATCCCTGTCCTGGTATGCATGGCTCCTTATCACCCATCCTTGCATGCATGGTTCCTATTAAAAAAACATCCTACTCACCTTCCTGCGTGCCCTCGATGCATCTCATTCCGGCGCCAGCAGCTCTTCCTGCCGAGCGATCATGTGGCCCCGCTTATTAAGGTAATGAATATTCACTGCAAGCCTATGGGAGTGGAGAGTCGTGCATATTCATTACCTTAATAAGCGGGGCTACGTGATCACTCGGCCAGAAATGCTGCTGGCACTGGAACCAATGAGTGGCAGCAAGGGCACGCAGGAAGGTGAGTAGGATGTCTTCTGGAATCCGGCGGCTGCGGGTGTCACTGTGCGCGCTATAACAGAAATGAATATTTATTTCTCTTTAGCAGCGGGCATAGTTACAGCCACAGGCTCCTCCCTCCTGTGACCCACTGCTCCGCAGCTCGCCCTCACCCGCTGGACCTCTGGGACAATTGACTTGTGTATAAGTTGAGGAGGGCAGTTTCAGCACAAAAATATGTGCTGAAAAACTCGGCTTATACACGAGTATATAAGGTAAATATGTATATATAAATATATATACACACACACACAATATACATATCTATCTATATATATATATATATATATATATATATACACACAATATACATTTATATCTATATATATATATATATATACACACACACACACAATAGACATATCTAATATATAAAGCTCAATGTGGGTGTGTATGTATGTACAGTATGTATGTATGTCCGGGATTGGCATCCGCACCGTCGCAGCTACAGCCACAAAATTTGGCACAGTCACACGTCTGGACCCCGAGAGCGTCATAGGCTATGTTGTGAGGCAAAATTTTAACCCCACACGTTCCAATTCACCAAACAATTTTGCCCCTATCTACATAATGGGGAAAAAGTCTATGTATGTATTGGCATCTGCACCGTCGTAGCTACAGCCACAAAATTTTGCAGAGTCACACGTCTGGACCCCGAGAGCGTCATAGGCTATGTTGTGAGGCGAAATTTTAACCCTGCGTGCTCCACTTCACCAAACAATTTTTCCCCTACAATTTTTCCCCTATCTACATAATGGGGAAAAAGTGAAAGGAAAAGTGTTGGAGGCAAATTGACAGCTGCCAGATGTGAACAAGGGCGACTTAAAGAATGAGAGCGATGGCGCCAAAGAGTATATACCGTACAGTTGCTAAGGTGGGGCCCTGACATGGGATACTCACCACACACGGGGATATGAACACACACACAAAATGCGCCACACACTACCACGCGCTTCAACACATATACCACCCTCAGCACACATTTCACCACACGTACACCAACCTCGCCACATAAAAGTCGAAACACAAAAGTCGCCACGCTGTCCCAGAGCTGTTTAAAAGATGAAAAATGAGCTGGGATTGGTTGCTATCAGCAAGTTTTCTTTGTAGACAGTTGTGGTAACTGAGGCCTATTATTCTTATTATTTCTATGGTGTTATCGTCCTTCTGTAAAGCTGGAAATAACACAATTTATTACCGTGCCAACACAGACCACCCTCTGACACAAACCTCAAAAAGAGGAAAAAAATTCTCCAAAAAATTCAGATGCAAACCAGACAGGCCTAAATGCATCTGCACTAAAAAACAGCTCAGCAGTCAGTATCACACAGGATAGGATTAGATACGCAGCTCAGCACACAGTATCACACAGAATAGTATTAGATACACGGCTCAGCAGACAGTATCACACAGAATAGGATTAGATACACAGCTCAGCAGACAGTATCACACAGGATAGGATTAGATACACGGCTCAGCAGTCAGTATCACACAGAATAGGATTAGATGCATGGTTCTTATGTGCAATATAATCATTATAATTTGTTATAACTAACCACAGCTGGTTACTATGCCCAGGCAACGCCGGGCTCTTCAGCTAGTATATATATATATATATATATATATATATATACACATATACACACACACACACACACACAATATACAGATATATATACATACAGAATTATATTAAAAATAAAACAAAAATAATATACAGTGTGGAAAAAAAGTATTTAGTCAGTCAGCAATAGTACAAGTTCCACCACTTAAAAAGATGAGAGGCGTCTGTAATTTACATCATAGGTAGACCTCAACTATGGGAGACAAACTGAGAAAAAAAAATCCAGAAAATCACATTGTCTGTTTTTTTTTCATTTTATTTGCATATTATGGTGGAAAATAAGTATTTGGTCAGAAACAAGCAATTAAGATTTCTGGCTCTCACAGACCTGTAACTTCTTCTTTAAGAGTCTCCTCTTTCCTCCACTCATTACCTGTAGTAATGGCACCTGTTTAAACTTGTTATCAGTATAAAAAGACACCTGTGCACACCCTCAAACAGTCTGACTCCAAACTCCACTATGGTGAAGACCAAAGAGCTGTCAAAGGACACCAGAAACAAAATTGTAGCCCTGCACCAGGCTGGGAAGACTGAATCTGCAATAGCCAACCAGCTTGGAGTGAAGAAATCAACTGTGGGAGCAATAATTAGAAAATGGAAGACATACAAGACCACTGAAAATCTCCCTCGATCTGGTGCTCCACGCAAAATCCCACCCCGTGGGGTCAGAATGATCACAAGAACGGTGAGTAAAAATCCCAGAACCACACGGGGGGACCTAGTGAATGAACTGCAGAGAGCTGGGACCAATGTAACAAGGCCTACCATAAGTAACACATTACGCCACCATGGACTCAGATCCTGCAGTGCCAGACGTGTCCCACTGCTTAAGCCTGTACATGTCCGGGCCCGTCTGAAGTTTGCTAGAGAGCATTTGGATGATCCAGAGGAGTTTTGGGAGAATGTCCTATGGTCTGATGAAACCAAACTGGAACTGTTTGGTAGAAACACAACTTGTCGTGTTTGGAGGAAAAAGAATACTGAGTTGCATCCATCAAACACCATACCTACTGTAAAGCATGGTGGTGGAAACATCATGCTTTGGGGCTGTTTCTCTGCAAAGGGGCCAGGACGACTGATCCGGGTACATGAAAGAATGAATGGGGCCATGTATCGTGAGATTTTGAGTGCAAACCTCCTTCCATCAGCAAGGGCATTGAAGATGAAACGTGGCTGGGTCTTTCAACATGACAATGATCCAAAGCACACCGCCAGGGCAACGAAGGAGTGGCTTCGTAAGAAGCATTTCAAGGTCCTGGAGTGGCCTAGCCAGTCTCCAGATCTCAACCCTATAGAAAACCTTTGGAGGGAGTTGAAAGTCCGTGTTGCCAAGCGAAAAGCCAAAAACATCACTGCTCTAGAGGAGATCTGCATGGAGGAATGGGCCAACATACCAACAACAGTGTGTGGCAACCTTGTGAAGACTTACAGAAAACGTTTGACCTCTGTCATTGCCAACAAAGGATATATCACAAAGTATTGAGATGAAATTTTGTTTCTGACCAAATACTTATTTTCCACCATGATATGCAAATAAAATGAAAAAAAAACCAGACAATGTGATTTTCTGGATTTTTTTTTCTCAGTTTGTCTCCCATAGTTGAGGTCTACCTATGATGTAAATTACAGACGCCTCTCATCTTTTTAAGTGGTGGAACTTGCACTATTGCTGACTGACTAAATACTTTTTTTCCCCACTGTATATAAAGCAAAAAACATGAATATAAAAAAATTAACATTTAATATATGAGGCCATTAGTACATTCCGTCATAGTGGAAGCCGTGTGATCTGTGGTAAGATGCTCTTTATTTTTATCCGCAGCGGAAGGGAAATGTTGGCTGTGAGCCTGCGATACACAATAGCCACATGTTCATAGAAATTAATTATCTAATTAATTTGGTGTCTAGCAGCAATTAGTTCAAATGAACATATGTACGATCTGTTTTACAAATAGGTTTTCTGCTTACGAAGAATAGGGAACAAAACATTGCCTTGGTCTAAACAATGGCTGAATTTCCATCAGCTGTAAATAAACATGGAGATAAGTGCGGAGCCGGGAGAAGAATGGCCCGCAGTTTGATAAAAGGCGTCTGTGAAAGAAATCAGGATTCAAAAAAATGTTGGCGGAGAGGTTCCACTTTTTTGGACAAGTTTTAGCAAAGAAGAGAACAATGCACTGTTGTCAGGTTAAAGAACTGAAAAGAAATGTCATAAATAGACCATAAAAAGAACGATATAAATGTGACTATTGTTGGGGAAAATACATAAATAGCTGTTGGCTGAACGATGTTTCGGCCGATCATTCGGCTGCAGCTTTCTTGCTAGTCTATGCCATAAGCAGGAGCGCACGCTCTTCTGTTGCAACTATGAGATAATCTTTGGAGGGGTACTTTTACATAGGTTGAAAAAAGACCTAGATCCATCAAGTTCAACCTTTCTCCAGCAATAATCTATTCGAGAACAAAATAATGTGCAGTTTAAAGGTGGACACGTTGGATCCTCATCATCCCCGACATCAGGCGTCGGGAGTCCCCATATATGTCTCACCCGTCTAGGATCGGGTCAACATTAAGGCGTATCGGGGCCTTAAGACTCTCTTGAATCTTCAAACACTTCCCAACAGTTCGATGTTTCCCAGGACTTTCCCGAAATCAGGCGGCAAATAGGCAACACCTGTGTACATTTGCAGAAAAAGGGCATTTCTACTTAATTTTCTGGGTGAATGGCTCCTATCCAATCTCTTCTCATCTGGCCACCTTCACTTACCAATTTTTTTCATTTTATTTTCCCAATACATAAAAAAACCCACCTTTTTCAAAAGATTATCATTTAAAAAAATCCTATTGTTTTGTTCCCTCGCCCCTCATTAAAATATCTTATAGAATCCTACGAACGTCAATTTTCCTCCAAGGGTTGTATTTGAGCATCAAGTCTGGAAAATGAAAATTTTGTTTGCCTGTTTTTAATTGTCTCTACGATCTAATGTGCCTTCAGTAACAACAGCCTAAACTAGAGCTTATGAAGATTGGGGGTCAGGGTTAGATTGAGAATTAAAGTGGATTTTTTTATGGCTGTAAAAGGAAAAAAAAATATCCTAACAATATATTAAATGTGTGATCCAGGCCCAAAAGTCAGCAGATGAAGGTGCCTGCTGTCAGAAAAAAGAAGGCAGAAATAGTTTATTACCATGTTTGCCTTCCTGATTGCAGTAGACACAGGGCTGAAAATGCGAAACAATGCTTCCTCCTCCACTCCTAGCTATCATGTGATCACCTGGGGTCAGGAAGGTGCAGGAGTTGCTTGGTCTTAGCAGGCTGTGATTAGCTCTGTAGCAGGCAGAAGACTGGATTTTCCCTGTAACTGGAGCTGATATGTGAGCCCCAGTTACAGTTGCAGGAGTTGCTTGGTCTTAGTAGGCTGTGATTAGCTCTGTAGCAGGCAGAAGGCTGGATTTCCCCTGTAATTGGAGCTGATATGTGAGCCCCAGTTACAGTTGCAGGAGTTGCTTGGTCTTAATAGGCCGTGATTAGCTCTGCAACAGGCAGAATGATGGATTTTCCCTGTAATTGGGACTAATATGCGAACCCAAGTTACAGGGGAAATCAGCAGTAATAAAAATGTTTATGGGAATATGTCAGCAGGTTTTTGCTATTTAAACATTTAAACCGAGTGTTAAGATGTAGGGACAGAGACACTGTTTCCAGAGATGTGTCACTTACTAAGCTGCTTGTTGCATCAGTGTTTTATCAGGAGGAGATTATCATGAAAGGACAAGTAAACCTGCTGCCAAATAGTCCAACCACGCCCCCAGAAGTGATTGGCAGCTTTATGTCAATGTACAGTGTATACAGAAAGCTGCCAATCAGTGGTGTGGGTGGTGTTACACACAACTCAGCATTCAGATATGAAGCAGAGAAAACAGTGATTTTATGAAAACTGCAGCAAGCAGCCCAGTAAGTGACAAATTGCTGGAATCAGGATTTCTGCCCCTACATCATGCTGCTCTCAGAAAACCTGGTGACAGATTGCCTTTAAATGTTGAAGTGGGTCCTAAATACCCTTTATGAACTTTTGGTGGACACAATATGTGAAATAAATATGCAGAAAAAAAAAAGACCTATGTGACCGGCACATAAAAATAATTGATACAGAAAGAGGAGTAAAATTAAACATTTATTTTTGCAATCCTTTGTGGTCGCTAAAGAGAAAAACAATATGAGAAACAGACACACATTTCAGAGGTGTCAAATCAACAGTGCACGTCACCGCTCTAGCCAATCACTGAGCTCAGAGGCTGTATGGAGATTGACTGCGCTCAGTGATCGGCTAGAGTTGTGACAGCTACAGCCTGAAAACTGAGACGGTAGCAGCGGAGGGGAGTCAGTGCTGAACCTAAGGGGGTGACCTGCTGAGTTTATTTTAGGCGTCTTAGAAAGATTGGGGACAACTTTCCTGAAAGTGGACAAGCAATTTAAGCATAAAGCATGATTTATCTAGACCGTTGCATCAGAAAAGCTTTATACTGCTTGCTTCAGAAAACACTATTTCATTAAACATAGAAACAAAGGAACGTGTGACTCTATTTACTCATAATTAATAGACCTTTCTATATTTTTTTGACGTTCAGTATATAGGTCAGCTCCTCATAAACTTTTATTCCATAATTTAGGGCCCCACAAATTCATTTTAAGCAGTCATCTTTTCTATCGTAATGAAGCACCTAAATCAGAAGTTACACCTGGAAGAAAATTGGATTTATGCTGCAAATGTTGCCAGTTTAACCATTAAAAATGTTTGAGCTGCATTATCTTGATTAGCCATTAACAGGGCACTAATTGGTAACATGATATATGCACAATGGCACAGCCCCGGCTCCAAAATATTATTCTTACAGAAGTAGCAGAGACAAGTTTATCATTATGGACTGGCCGGAGGCATTCCCCCCCGACCGGAGCTTGATAATCGAGCACTGAAATGCTTGAGTGCTCGTTAGTCAAATCGAGCAAGTCGGATGGTAGCGAGTATAATGGAAGTAAATGGGACACTCAAGTATTTTTCTGGAGGAGAGAGGGGAGAGAGAGCACAAGAGGGAGAGAAAGAGAGGGAGGAGAGGAGGAAGAAAGGGAGAGGGGGGAGAGAAAGGTGGAGAAGAGGGAAGAGAAAGCTGGAGAGGGGGAAGAGAGAGGGAGAGGGGGAAGAGAGGGAGAGGGGAAGAGAGAGGGAGAGGGGAAGAGAGAGGGAGAGGGGAAGAGAGAGGGAGAGGGGAAGAGAGAGGGAGAGGGGAAGAGAAAGGGAGAGGGGAAGAGAAAGGGAGAGGGGAAGAGAAAGGGAGAGGGGAAGAGAAAGGGAGAGGGGAAGAGAAAGGGAGAGGGGAAGAGAAAGGGAGAGGGGAAGAGAGAGGGAGAGGGGAAGAGAGAGGGAGAGGGGAAGAGAGAGGGGAAGAGAGAGGGAGAGGGGAAGAGAGAGGGAAAGGGGAAGAGAGAGGGAAAGGGGAAGAGAGAGGGAAAGGGGAAGAGAGGTGGAGAGGGGGAAGAGAGAGGTGGAGAGGGGGAAGAGAGAGGTGGAGAGGGGGAAGAGAGAGGTGGAGAGGGGGAAGAGAGAGGTGGAGAGGGGGAAGAGAGAGGTGGAGAGGGGGAAGAGAGAGGTGGAGAGGGGGAAGAGAGGTGGAAAGGGGGAAGAGAGGAAGAAGGGGGAGAGGGAGAGGGGAAGAGAGGAAGAAGGGAAAGAGAGGAGCAGAGGGGCAAGAGAGAACTGCAGAAGGGGAAGAGAGGTGGAGAGGGGAGAGAGAGAGTTGGAGAGGGGGATGAGTTGGAGAGGGGGAAGAGAGAGTTGGAGAGGGGGAAAGAGGTGAAAGAGACAGGTAAAAAGGGGAAGAGGTGACGAGAGGGAAGAGAGAGGTGGAGAGAGGGTAGAAAGGTGAAGAGAGAGGTGGAGAGAGGGGAGAGAGGTGGAGAGAGGGAAGAGAGGTGGAGAGAGGGAAGAGAGGTGGAGAGGGGAAGAGGTGGAGAGGGAGAAGAGGTGGAGAGGGGGAGGAGAGAGGTGGAGAGGGGGAGGAGAGAGGTGGAGAGGGGGAGGAGAGAGGTGGAAGGGGGGTGAGAGAGAAAGGGGGAAATACAGAGAGGGGTATAGAGAAAGGGGAGAGAGAGGAGGAGTGAGAAAAGGAGAGAGATGGGACAGACACAGAGAGAGGGTGAGAGAGTTGAAAGAGGAGAGAGAAGGGGGAAGGAGGAGAGATGGGGAGAGAAAGTGGGAGAGTGAGAGATAGTGAGTAGATAGAGAGGGAGAGAAAGAGGGGAGAGAGAGGGAAAACGGAGAGGGAGATGAGAGAGGGGAAGAGAAAGGTGGATAAGGGAGAGGGGGAAGAGAGATGGAGAAGGGGGAAGAGAGAGTTGAAAAGGGGAGAGTTAAAAAGGGAAAAGAAAGATGAAAAGGGGAAAGAGAAGTGGAGAGGAGGAAGAGAGGTGTAAGAGAGAGTTGGAAAAGGGATAGAGAGGTGGAGAGGGGGAAGAGAGGTGTAAGAGAGAGTTGGAGAGGGGATAGAGAGGTGGAGAGGGGGAAGAGAAAGGTGGAAAAGGGGAAGAGAAAGATGGAGAGGGGGAAGAGAGGTGGGAAGAAATAGGCAGAGAGGGGGAAGAGATAGGAGGAAGACAGTGAGGTGGAGAGAGAGAGAAAGATGAAGCAAGATGGGGAGGACTTAGAGGGGGAGAGAGATGAGAGAGGGAAGAGACGGTAAGAGAGACGGTGAGAGAGGGGGGAGAGAGTGGAAAGAGTAGGAGGTGGTGAGGAGGAGAGAGGGGGATAAAGAGTCGGAGATAGAAGGGAGAGAGAAAGAGAGAGGGAAAAGAGAGGTGGGAGAGGGAGTGGGGGAGAGAAGGAGAAGGGGGAATGGGAGAGGAGGAGAGAGCTGGGGAGAGGAGGAGAAATAGAGGGAGAGAGAAGAAAGAGAGGAACCGGAATCATTGAAGCAGCAAGAGAAGTTACCTTAAGATCAGAATTTGCATACTGCATACAAAGAGCTTGCATGCAATACGCTCCTTGCCTAGGAGATATAGGCAACGAGTAATAGATATTAAAATTAAAAATCCCTAAAGTTGTTTGTTTTTACAAGCACTTAGCAATTTTACCCATTTATGATTTTGAAATAAAAAAAAAAACTTTACTTTCTGAGAAAGTCTGACAAAAGACACCCTGACATTCCACAAAGATGGGGGTATTTTCATGTTATTTTGAGAGGAGATAAGTGACATCTCTTGACACTTATCTTAAAGAAATTAATATGCTCAAGTAGCTTCTGGTACTGTGCTCAAAACAGGAGAGAACTTCCAGTGTAGGCATGTGACCAGCGCTGTATGTACTTATTTCAGTAGCCAAGTCAGCACCCTTCTGTTTCTTTCTATTGTACGTGAAGGAGAACAGGGCTGGCTTACCTACCAAATTAACCAGTAACTGTTTTGGTCACTTGCCATGCCCAGTACTGGATGACGACCCATGATAAAGGTTTTTATTAACCAATGCGTTTCGGCGACTTTTTCAGGGTGAAAAAAACAAATCACATTGATTTTTTAACCTTTCTTCAGCACCGAAATGTGTTGGTTAATAAAAATCTTAAACCATAGAGGATTGTTCATTTCCGCAAGCACAGCCCAAGTTCCATGATCTCTCCACTGAAGTGAATTGCTATCTGGAAGAATTTTTCCTCCAGCCATGAGGCTGCAGCAGCGGATTCTAAGGCTCTTATTGGTGTTTTGCGTCCATACACAACCATCTCAGGTGAGCACTACCATCATGCTTACCCTCTTTCATTTCTCATGCGGTATTGCCCTATTGTGTACTGTCCTAACCAGACCTCAAATTATTAAGTTATGTAACTTACTGTCACAATTCCCTCCCTCAGTGTGTCTGAGATGTAGTTACTTTCAGCCTAGTCATCCAATCTGGTGCTGAGCTGTCGGAGTTTTGATTGACAACTCAGTTGTTCAGTCTGGTGCAGGGTTGTGCTGAGCTATCGATGTTTTGATTGACAGCTTGGCCATCCAATATGGGACTGGGAGGTGCTGGGCTGCCTTCAGGTATTCCCTGTCCCAAGTGATTGTCCAGCTACTTAGCTAAGCTGTCAATCCCAGATATCTGCCAAACGTAGTTTTAGCCCTATGTTCTTGGTTTTTCTGTGCCCTGTGCTTTGCTTGAGGATCTTTTTGCTGCTTGACCATGGACCTCGTTCCGACCATCCATTTTGCCTAGCCCCTTTGCTCTGATCCTTTATTTTCCTGGTATTCTGACCTTGGACCGTTAAACAACTACACCTTTGTCTCTTCCCCTCTGTTGTGACGTACCCTTTTAGCTCTTGACCTCGGACTCTCACCCCGACTCACAGCTTGTCCATAAAAAGTGATTCAGTGTCACACTTACTACTTAAAACTCATTACACATTTTTGTTTGGCTGGAAACCCTGTACGTTTTTGAAACCCAGCCTACTTTCTCCAGCAATTCTGAATAGTCCGTCCATCAACAACAACAAAAAAAATGATGTGTCAATGCAATTCAAATGGTGAAAAAAGTAAAAAATTTGGTGTCTATGATTAACTTTAAAACAAATCATTGTATGCACGTTCCGTCCTACGTAAACGAATAGCAACATGCTGTGCTATCCGTA
Organism: Dendrobates tinctorius; assembly: GCF_039654945.1. Lineage (NCBI taxonomy): Eukaryota > Metazoa > Chordata > Amphibia > Anura > Dendrobatidae > Dendrobates > Dendrobates tinctorius. Next base: position 9,559,298 of record NW_027361677.1, read on the forward strand.
TAAATTGCTACAGATGACATCCTGAGCTCTGCTATATCTGGACGTACAGTCCAAGGGCGCACATATTCCCCACACTGTTTACAATGTAATGCATTAAAAGTGAGATTACATTTTACTCTAAATAAAATGCACAGATTTATTTTTACTTTATTTTTTTTTTAGCTCAGGTTCTTCTTCCTGCTCCGAATTATCATTTATTTATGAGACTTCCTTTTTTTAATCTAAAATATATGGAAATCTTTACTGAGAGCACAAAAGAATATTGAATTGGGAATGTCGTCTGACAGATTTCTCCCCATGCATGCATCAAGTATGAATCTTATTTTACGGAGAAGTGTATATATTCTGCATTTTCAAAGAAAAGAAATAATCTGTGTAATCTTGCCTGATCTGTCCCGGTGTTAATTCCCAGGCCGGCTGCCTTGTTCGTTCATGTAATGTATTGGATGGTGACCTTGTGTATCATCTACTAGACTCCAGTTCCTGAATTATTTTTTCTGGAATGTTATATGTTTTATATAGCGTTGTTCTTTTTTTTTTTTCTTTTTTTTTTAAACTCTTATTTACGGTATATATTTTTTTCACAAATCTGTTTCTACTACTTAAAAAATAAATTAAAAATAAAATATATAAATTAAATAATTGAAAAATAAATAAGCTTCAATCAGTTCAAAACCAGGCTAATATTCATTGTCCATGATTGTTTCATGATGCTTTTTTCGTACGTGTCATTTTAAGTGATCTAAAAAAATTTTCATTTTTGAACGTTCAGTTGTTGCGCTGCCCTGTCCAATAGTTGGTCTCTTGGTATTTTTCTAACCATTTCTGTGTTTTTTTCCAATGATTTTACATCATAACCCTTATATTTAAACTTAACACGTGACTGTGACGTCACGCAAGGTCCTGTACCTTTGCCGGCACTAACCGCGTCTCCCGCTGCATGTCCCATCAATAACGGGCAGCGCAACAACGGGGGATTTGGGCGATTGCTACCGGCCGGAGCATCGCCCGTGACCATAGCAGAGGTGACCCTTTTCGGATTTTTACCCAGTATTAGCCTGCATCTTTTCGGACTGTGCATTTTTTCGGACTGAGCAATATACCACCATTGGAATTCATCAAAGCCTATCAGGAGAGGAGTTGCTACAGTGCCTACAAGTAGTATTCAACCCCCTGCAGATTTAGCAGGTTTACACATTCGGAATTAACTTGGCATTGTGACATTTGGACTGTAGATCAGCCTGGAAGTGTGAAATGCACTGCAGCAAAAAATAATGTTATTTCTTTGTTTAATTTTTTTTTAAATTGTGAAAAGTTTATTCAGAGGGTCATTTATTATTCAACCCCTCAAACCACCAGAATTCTGTTTGGTTCCCCTAAAGTATTAGGAAGTATTTCAGGCACAAAGAACAATGAGCTTCACATGTTTGGATTAATTATCTCTTTTTCCAGCCTTTTCTGACTATTTAAGACCCTCCCCAAACTTGTGAACAGCACTCATACATGGTCAACATGGGAAAGACAAAGGAGCATTCCAAGGCCATCAGAGACAAGATCGTGGAGGGTCACAAGGCTGGCAAGGGGTACAAAACCCTTTCCAAGAAGTTGGGCCTACCTGTCTCCACTGTTGGAAGCATCATCCGGAAGTGGAAGGCTTATGGAACTACTGTTAGCCTTCCACGGCCTGGACAGCCTTTGAAAGTTTCCTCCCGTGCCGAGGCCAGGCTTGTCCGAAGAGTCAAGGCTAACCCAAGGACAACAAGGAAGGAGCTCCGGGAAGATCTCATGGCAGTGGGGACATTGGTTTCAGTCAATACCATAAGTAACGTACTCCACCGCAATGGTCTCCGTTCCAGACGAGCCCGTAAGGTACCTTTACTTTCAAAGCGTCATGTCAAGGCTCGTCTACAGTTTGCTCATGATCACTTGGAGGACTCTGAGACAGACTGGTTCAAGGTTCTCTGGTCTGATGAGACCAAGATCGAGATCTTTGGTGCCAACCACACATGTGACGTTTGGAGACTGGATGGCACTGCATACGACCCCAAGAATACCATCCCTACAGTCAAGCAAGGTGGTGGCAGCATCATGCTGTGGGGCTGTTTCTCAGCCAAGGGGCCTGGCCATCTGGTCCGCATCCATGGGAAGATGGATAGCACGGCCTACCTGGAGATTTTGACCAAGAACCTCCGCTCCTCCATCAAGAATCTTAAGATGGGTCGTCATTTCATCTTCCAACAAGACAACGACCCAAAGCACACAGCCAAGAAAACCAAGGCCTGGTTCGAGAGGGAAAAAATCAAGGTGTTGCAGTGGCCTAGTCAGTCTCCTGACCTTAACCCAATTGAAAACTTGTGGAAGGAGCTCAAGATTAAAGTGCACATGAGACACCCAAAGAACCTAGATAACTTGGAGAAGATCTGCATGGAGGAGTGGGCCAAGATATCTCCAGAGACCTGTGCCGGCCTAATCAGGTCTTATAAAAGACGATTATTAGCTGTAATTGCAAACAAGAGCTATTCCACAAAATATTAAACCTAGGGGTTGAATAATAATTGACCCACACTTTTATGTTTAAAATGTATTAAAATTTAACTGAGCCACATAATTTTTTGTTTTTTTAAGATTTATGCATCTGTTAATAAATCCTGCTCTTGTTTGAAGTTTGAAGGCTCTAACTTATTTGCATCTTATCAAACCTGCTAAATCTGCAGGGGGTTGAATACTCCTTGTAGGCACTGTATGTGCTGAATCCAAGACTGCCATTATCGCCCATGGTATGAACAGTAACCTGGACGGTTAGTACGATGTCTTTTCTCTGGTGACAAATGCATCTATGTATATTGGGCAGTGAGAGTGGTTGTATTTTTCAGACTGTCACACAGTCTTTACAGTGAGATATATATTGATAATACACCCCCACATTTATTAAAGGATGTCACTACTATTGTTTCATATAGACGTATATCAAAATTCTTTTGCATTAACTTTGCTCTTTTTTAGAGAGAGTGGTTTTATGTGGGTATTACTAGCGCAAATTCCTGCTTTATTTTTAAACATTTTCAGACCTACATAAAATTGCAAAAGAGGGAACTTGGAGAACATTTGAGATAAATTTTTACAACTTTTCAAAAAGTCACAAAAAAAGGCACAAAACACTAAAAACTCAAGCAAATGCAATAAGAAACTGGGACGTATGTGATGATGTGTTATCTATAAGTATAAGGAATCTTGAGACTCCGTAGCCAATAGATAACTTTGGTATTGACCAAACATCACCATGGTATGCAACAAGAAGCAGAGGGGGGGAGAAGAGAGGTGCAAAAAGCAAACAGTTGGAACTAAAAACTGATGGTATACTGAAAAGATTGCTATGTCACATTGAAAGAGACATATTATCTGGACACGCATGCCAACTTTTCGAAAGGCGCAAAAAGGGATATAGTGTTGAAGTGCGCTGTCAAATTTTCATTTAATTTGCCCCTTTTTGTCTGGTCAACTTCCATTCATACTTTATTCCATAGTTTGTTGGGGGGTTGATATCACACAAAGCAAAAGGTTGATGGAGGACGTTTTCATTAGGTTCTTGAGGCATCCACAAAATTTGCCAACTCGTTCGAAAGTTTTAATGGTTTCACCTTTTTTTTTTAGCTAAAAATGTAGATGTTATTGGTCGGAGTCCTTGAGCCTGAATCGACCACTGGTCACCAGAATGAAGATAGCAGCACCATGCCTCCACAGCATTTAACTCAAAAGACTCCATTAAATAAGTTAGAGCGACACAATTAAAGTTTGGACAAGTCCTCTGACCACAAGGGTATGAAAGGAGAATTCAAAGAAAGTCAATGGTGGGTGTTTCTACCTTGTCAACTCTATTTACGTGTCAAAACAGAGAGCTACTCCACAGCTTCCCCTCTGGCCACACCTGATGTCACCAAGCATTATATGGACAAAGTACACCATATTTCTCTTCGACTTGAAGACCCCGGTGATAACAGTGGATCACTAAGGATCAGAGAAGCTGGACCCATTTTAAAAAGGGATATCTCTGTGAGCCACTTTAGGTTCAGGAATACTTCACTTTGGGAACCTACATGTAATTATTCAGCAGCTACCTCTTATAGGTGGCAGAGACAGTTTCTTCCTCATGGAAAGATAGGTAATTTGCATACCCCTTTGCAAGAAGGCATTGCCTAAACTATTAGTCTCCCTAAGGCAGTTTGGAGGTCTCTACTTAGAGAAAAAATCCCTAAATGTAATGAAAAACTTCACTTGAAGGTTTCACTTCCATTCGGCTTTTAATCCAGTGTCAACTGAGGATTGTTTTTGAATAGGTGTTACGCCGCCCACTCGCATGCCTTCGAAGCGCCAGCCTACTCACCGCGTGTTTTGCTTTGCTCCACCCAGTGCCTAACCATCACCCTATGATCTGCCTTGTGTTGTTTGTGAGGGTGCGGCCATACTCTGTAGGAATTTGAATCCATTCTGTCCTGCAGAGATCTTCTTCCCCGGCCTATCACCTGCCAGCAGGTGATATATCAGGCGACTCCACCCTACATTGCTAGTCTGAAATTAGATTCTAGAAGCTCTGTCTCTAGTTCCTGCATTGGGTTATTCCCAATTTGTAGCACCTGTCATCGCCCCAGTTTGCCTTCTCATTTATCCAGATCTCTCCGCTCAAGACCTTGGCTACTAATTCTGATCCTGTGCCGCCTACTCCATTTTCGGACCGTCTGACTACGCTTCTTTCTCACTCACCTCTGACCCTCCAGTCAGCTGCTGGTGACTGTCCTATACATGGTGCCTACCAGCAACCTAGCCTATCCTCACCATCAGAGGCTCTAGTGACTATTCGGTAGACACATAGTGCCGCCTCTTCAAGGTAAGCCCGGCCCGTGACGCTGTGAGTGCACACTCACTAGCATTACAATAGGATTATCTCATGCCTGATGTTGGTTAGGGTTTTTCTCTTTTTGCCTTTTTATACTCTCTATTTGCCGCGCTGTAGAGTTTGGAAGAAGAGCAAAGGAAACTCAACAGACGATGTCTTTATGCTCGCTTCACTAGGGATTCCTCTGACTTCTCCGCGCTCTGATAGTTTTATTAGTGTGTTTTTTTATTTCCGATCTTATCTTTGCAGCCAGAGATGGGCCTAATACCCTGACAAACAGCGCTTGTACGCCGTGTTTATACAAGACAATATCTCCGAGTGTCTGACTTACGCTATTCATCTGTTTACATTGCCAGAGAAAATAACAAGTTCTCCAGTGTAAATATGACAGTGGCGGTGTCATTAAGCCTGTCCGCGGACGGCCTTAAAACAGCTAAGCAGCCCACAAACCTTTGTCATATTTATGGGATCCTTGGTTTTAATATGGACATACTTAACCAGCCAGCTGAAACGCCTGCTTAGTATTGGTGACGTTGGCGCAACTTGTATATAATCCGAGGTGTAAAGCTGCCCGTGTTTAATGGAACGCTCTCGGTTCTTTGAGTGTTGACATAGGAATCAGGCAGCGATTTTAGAGCGCATATTAAAAATGGTTCACAATGGGTGCACGCCGGGGCTTCACGCACCCGGAGATTTATTTCCAGGCGTCTCTTATTTATTGCTCTACCTGATGTACTGCAATATTTTCTCTCGTTATCATGAAGAACTCAAAAGCAACAGAGAGGGAAAATTCTTTCCTAGATAGATTATTTTCCCTACTTACAGGGTAGGATGTTCCCTATATAGTGAAGGTGGCATTAGAAAGCATAGCCAAAACCAGTAGCCCTGTTCTGATAGTCTCATCCCCCACAGCAAGTTGAAATTGCTTTTTGGTGAGGATGCCAGTCTTATATGTGCAGGAGCTATCCTCTTCATCAGCATTGTGTGATCACTAAAAGTGCTGGAATGTCCTTTCTTTCACTTTTCCTGTCCTGAACTAAAATCCTGCCCCATTGTTATGTATGCTTGCAGCTTGGCAGACAGGAGCTCGGGAGCAGAGAGACAAATATCTCCCCCAATTACTGAAATCCATATCTGGTTCTCTACTAGCGATGGATTACACCTCAACTGTGTGGTTGTAGTGCAACAGACAGATGTCGTCGGTGTAGCAGAATGGAGCAAAGGAGGCTAAAGAGGCTGAGTATCAATTGGGAGATGTAGAGGAGTAAACCAAGAGGAAGTCAGAGACTCTGAGAAGAGGAACAGATGAAGCAAAGTCAAGAACGAAGCAGAGCAAGCATAATAGTGTTGGGTATAAGACAATGCAGAGCAGTATGGCAGAGTAGACTGCAATAAAGTCAAAGATGATAACGTCATTGTCACGGCACCGGCCCCTGCTTACCTCTATGCGCGCTCTGTCCGGCGCGCTCCTGCTTCTCAGCGTCCCCGCGCCCGGCCTCCGGCTCCCTCGGCGTCGGGTACGAGCACACAGCACGCAGCCTCCTGGGTAATGTGACGTGCTACCCCCCCCAACATGGCGGCGCCCACCGCTACATATGCTCAGCGCCTGCTCAGGTAAGACGCCTGATTATCTTATGCGGTGACGTTGTCTGCTGCGGTGCTCACTGTGTCCTCAGGCCCCCTCTCGTCCTCTGTCTGTGCTGTGTTAGTGCCTTAGTTCTCCCTAGTCCGCTGCCTGCTTGATCTCGGTCTGCTTCTCCTGTACTCTGCCCTCCCAGTCTCCCTAGGGCTTTCCCTCCTCTGTCCTGCCTCCTGCTCTCCCCTCTCAATCTCGGTTATCTGCCGTCCTACACTTTTTACATGTTTTTGCTTCTTTACCTTTACAGCCTCCAGTCCTGTGCTCCCCTGGCTCTCCGGTCCTGTACCCCACTGGGTCTCTGCCTTGCCCGGTGCTCTGCGTATCGTCCACGTCAGTGCCGTCTTTCTATTGTCTCAGTCGTCCCTTTGGTTCCGGCTGTTGCGGCTCTATCCCCTGGAGGTCTGTCCCTAACACTCCCTGTATAGGGGGTGGTCCTCACCTGGGCACTCGCCTCCGGGGGCTCTGGAGTCGTGACCCAGAGGGTCCACTTTCAGGTGCATCTTTATTTTTCCTCAACAACGTAACAGTCATGGGATGCAGATGAGTGGAATGGTGCATCTGAGCACTGAAAATGTGGCAGAAGCCAGCAGTGCAGCAAAGCTGGGTATGTCAGGACACATTAGTGCAACGTAGAAGATCCCAGTGGTATAGCAGGGCTGGGTATCTAAGAATATGCACTCCTGGCAATGTAGTAAAGCCCAGCAGCAAAGCAGATCCGGGTATGCAAGGAGGTACACGTGTGATAGTATGGATGAGTAGTAGAGCCCAGTGGCATGGTAGCACACTTTCATCACAAAGTAGACAAAACTGGGGGGACACCTAGTCACTGACACTATGGAGTGATTTTTTCGGGGGGTAAGATAGAATGTCTATTTATCACACTATCTATTAAGATCAAGATGTATGCTATTATTTAATATCACTGAATATATTGGAAAATATCAAGGGGCTGTATAACAAAAGCTTTAATTTGTAAGTTATGTAACTTACTAATACATTTCAGTTACACCAGGTGCCCAGATCCACGGGATCTGGATGGTACCGAAGTGTACAGATAAGGCAGTACCTTAGGGAACAAGAAGGGTGTGAGGACACAATGCCTATAGAAGCAGAAAATGCTATAATTGCAGCCCTGTGGGCTGGAGGAAAAAATCTTCCAGGTACCGGTTTACAAATTTGGAGGTTAACACGGTGTGTGGGTTGCGCTTGCGGGATAAATGAGATCCCAAGAAAATAAACTTAATTTTTTACTCAAACCAACGTGTTTCTGTGCTTGGCACTGAAACGCGTCGGTATGAAGAAAAACCTTGTTTATACTCTTCGGACCTCACTTATCCAGTAAGGGCAGCCGGCACATCATGTAAACTTCCAGATCCACTGGTAGTCACACTGAAGTTAGTGGCATGTATTGCCCCTGTACAAAGGAAAAACTGAGGGTCGCAACCCTAAATTTTAATGAACACTGAAAGTCCCAGAAGTATGACTGTGTGAGCGATCATTAAAGGGCTATTCTGGCAATGCACACTTCTATTTTGGAGGTGAGTGGTTCCCCTACCTGTAATGTAGAAGTAGATGTGATCTCCTCCGTCCTTCTCACGTCCCAATGCAAAAGTGAGATGAGAAAGAATGCCCCTTTAAAGGGCCTGTCACACTAAGCGATATCGCTAGCAATATCGCTATAATGTCACTGGTTTTTGTGACGTTATAGCGATATTGCTAGCGATATCGCTATGTCTGGTACTTACCTCCGACCGCTCCCCCGCTGGTTATCGCTGATCGCGTGAGGACGTCCTAGACCGTTTCTCGTCATCAGCTTCCTGCTGGGCTTCCTGTGGCGCCGACGAGCGACACGTGGACGTGGGCGGGAGGACGTCAGGATCGCCTCATCTGACAGGTAAGTAACGACCCCCGACCCCTGCGATGTCGCTGGTGGGATCTGCCTGTGTGGCAGCTCACTAGCGACCACTTAGCGATGCACCAGCGATCCTGACCGCGTCATATCGCTGGTCGGGATCGCTGGTGCATCGCTAAGTGTGGCAGTACCTTAAGTAATGGCCATGCCCTAGTCATATGTCAACACTTTGTGTCGGAAATACTATAGACATATATCGCATTTTGTTTGTATGAATTCTGAATCCTGTAATGGTGACATCACTGCATTTATGGATTTATTTTGAAGAGTGGAAGGGTTTCCTTGACGTAGGTGTTCTCCTCCTAACACATGTATTATTGGCTTACATACAGAAATCTTACTGATGGTGCATCCGATGTTTCTAGTTATTGGCACCATATAGGACGATTGTTGTAATGACAGGGACACTGAATGTCTGCAGAGTGGGGGCCCGCTAAAAGATAAATGATCACCTACGAGGTGGGAGCACACAGTTCCATCATCAGTATTCCCTGGCCACCGTGGGTGGAGTGACTCTGCAGGAGCTTCGCTCCTCTGCAGTTCCAATGATGAAATTTCTCTGACTTTCGCTTGAACCCGGCTGTCACAGCAAACCATATGTTACACACAACATGTCGGCCAGTGAACTCCGCTCCCCTCCACCCTTCTTCATTTTTAATATCAGCACCCTATTTCCAAATTGTGCTGTATCTGTTGCGCGATAGGCTGGCATTTGCTGTTAAAGCAGAAAATTACGATGAGGGCCTAATTGACCCTCTTGTGTCTTTGAAGAATCTTGTCTGTAGTCTCTAATTGACCCTCTTGGTACCTTAACCGAACAATGAATGAATCCTCGGTAAATAATGGAGGGTGATGATTAATAGCTGGAGTTGGCCAGACCACTCGTTTGCTAAGGTTTCCCATATTGGACTGTAATTCCCTGGACCACAATGCACAGCCTGTCTCAGCTATCTGCAAACGCTTCTCGCTAAATATGCAATTGCTATAAAATTAGCAAGACTGGTATAAACAGAACAGAGCGGTGTGAGGGGAGTAACCTGCCCGGATGGTGAACACAACATGCTTGGAGATCCTATTAGACATTGTTCTGTATGTACATGGCGTATTATCTTGCTGAAAAGATCAGTACGGTCTCGTTAAACCTTGAAATTTTAGCACCTCAGCATTTTAAAGGGTTACTTCTATTTTGGACATTAATGACATATGCACATGACTTCCATCTTGTACCACCAGGAATGGAGTGGTGCTTTCTCCACTCATTTCTATAAAAGTTTTGAAAATCGCTAAGCCCTTGAATACGACTTGGAAACGCATTTCTTTTCCTGATCAAGAATTTAGACTAACTTTTAAAGGTATTGCTTTTCATGAAAAAAAGTCAGACTGACTTCAAAACACATTGCTTTTCCTGGTGAAAAAGTCAGACCAACATCGAAATTTGCTTCTTTTCCTGATGAACAAGTCAAACCGACTTTGAAACGTGAAGATTTTCCTGAAGAAGTCAGACCAACTTCGAAGGGCACTGCTTTTCCTGACTAAGTCAGTCTGACTTTGAAATGAGTTTGTTTTCCTGATGAAGGCGGGAGACTGAATTTTAAAGGCACTGCTTTTCCTGATGAAGTTAGATTTACTTTGAAACACGTTGATTTTCTTGAAGTTAGATCGACTTTGAAATGCACTGCTTTTCCTGATGAAGTCAGACCGACTTTGAAAGCATTGCTTTTCGCGAAGATGTCAGCCTGATTTCAAAGTACAATTGCTTTTCCCTGATAAAGTCAGAAGCCAGACCAATTATGTAAGGCTAGGTTCACATAGCGTTAGAGCAGTCCGTTCAACGCATGCGTTAAACGGACTGCGCTTACGCTACTTAATTTTTGGATTGTGTTATGCGTTCGCGCAAGCGCAGCTTCTCCATCTGTGCTAGCTGTGACGGACCCTCAAACACTGCAGACCGCGTTCGAGGGTCCGTCACAGCATGACGGCCCATGGCTAACGCATGCCGATTTTGACATGCGTTAGCGATGTGCCACGCTATGGCAGTCTATGGCAGCGTTAACAGATGCGTTACATCGCCGCAGGGTAACGCAATCCGTTAAACGAACTGCCATAACACTAAGTGAAACCAGCCTAAAGCTTTGATTTTCCCTGAAGTCAGACCGACTATAAAACGCATTGCCTATCCTGATGAAGACAGACCAACTTCGAAATTTGTTGCTTTTCCTTATGGAGAAGACAGACCAACTTTGAAACATGTTGCTTTTCCTTATGAAGAAGGCAGACCAAATTCGAAATGTGTTGCTTTTCCTGATGAAGACAGACCGACTTTGAAATATGTTGCTTTTGATTATGAAGACAGACCAATTTAGAAATTTGTTGTTTTTCCAGATGAAGACAGACCAACATCGAAATGTGCTGTTTTTCCTGACGAAGACTGATTTCGAAAAATGTTGCTTTTGATTATGAAGAAGACAGACCGACTTCAAAATTTGTTGCTTTTCCTGATGGACTGACCAACATTGAAATGTGTTGTTTTTCCTGATGAGAAAGACAGACTGACTTTGAAATATGTTGCTTTTCCTGATGAAGACAGACTGAATTGGAAATTTGTTGTTTTTCCTGATGAAGACAGACCAACTTTGAAATTTGTTACTTTTCCTTATGAAGACAGACCAACATTCAAATTTGTTGCTTTTCCTAATGAAGCCAGACCGACTTTGAAACGTGTTACTTTTCCTTATGAAGACGACGGACCGACTTCGAAATTTGTTGCTTTTCCTGATGAAGACAGGCTGACATGGAAATGTGTTGTTTTTCATGATGAAGACAGAGTCACTTTGTAATATGTTGCTTTTCCTGATGAAGAAGACAGACTGACTTTGAAACGCGTTGCTTTACCCTGAAGAAGTCAGACCGACTTTAAAATGCATTGCATTTGCTAATGAAGACAGACAGACTTTGAAACACGCTGCTTTTCCTGGTGAAGAAGTAGGAATAAAGAGGTGCATTTCAACTATATGGACCCTCATAATATCAAGTGTCTCTCCAATTTGAATGAAGCAGAGTTGTAGGCCAGTACTTACATAGGAATACCATGGTTGTGTGTTTATATATATGTCAGCTAAGTATGTGACCCCTATAACATTATACAATAGTATCCAATAAATAAGGGTAAATATTACATTTAGTTTTATCAATAGAAAATCTCAGTTCTGCAACAACCTTCAAGATCTATGTTACACTATAAATCCAGTTATGTCAAAGGCACCCAGACTTTTTTTGGTCATGGGGCGAGCCTCAAACTTTGCTCCGCTCCCCTGCCTCTCCAACCCTCTGACTATATCAAGAATTCATAATCCCTTTCCACAGGCTTTTAATTGTGGTCTGAGCCAATAAACTACGCGGCTGATTCATGTATGCAGTTGATAATCCCCCCGACGCGTGCTCATTTTTCTTATTAGATGTAGCAGGATAGAAATTTATGTGCAGGAGCTAATTTCCCTGCCTAACTAACAGTAAATACTGAATGCAGATTTATGTTATAATAAACCGCACAAATATAAAAAGGAGCCACGCTACCGGATTTAAAGGACTCTCAAAGCTTTTATTCATTAAGATTCAGATGTTATGAAAAATACAGATGCCAAAAAACCTTTATGGAGGCAGATGGGATGATACAAATCAAATTACATTTTTACTGTTTGAAGTTGTTAGTCTAATTTGCAGAAAAGTAGAATCGAGCGCGAGAAACCAAGTTTGCATGAATCTTCGTACAATCACTTAATGTCACCGCGCGGTCCCAGAAACTCGTAGAAGAAGGGACCGGACAGAAGCTCTACAAATAATTATCCGTGTAGGCATATATCTCCGCCATTAATGGCAGGTAAGCCAAAGGCCCATCTATTTACACTTGGCCTAGGCATAAAGTCTGCCGCTCAAACGACAGGTGCGTGCCAAGTCATTTTTTTTTTTTTTACATATTTAAAGGGCTATTCCAGAATGCACCTACATTCTGCAATGGCAGCATTTAACCCTTTGACCAAAATAGATGTATGCGTTGACATTTTTTAAATGCACGACGGAACACTTTGGTTAATGAGAAAATTTGGGTTACGTGGCAGCTGTGACTATCGCTTGAGGACCACCCTTTTTACTCTCATTTCATTTCTCCCTTTTTCACACTTCTTCCATCGATCCCTTTTGTTTTTTGTCTCATAGCTTCTTTTTTTTTTTTACATGGAGGCCAAACTTTTGAAAGTTTGGCCTCCACACCTTCCGCTCTCCATAAAAAGTTATGAGCTCCAACTGTCATCGTCTAGGAAACTCTTTTTCCAAGGAAGATAGATTTTAGAGCTTTGATCCTTAAATTGAGATTGAATGATCAATCCAGGAGGAGAAAGAAGCAAATTTCTATGATAAGATATGTTACAAAGTTTCTTATTATCATGTGCACAATTGATTTATTACATAAAAATTAAAACAACAATAATGCTTTAAGGTTCTTTAGGAATGTAGAAATGCCTTCACTATCGAGTTTGCTCCCGATTCTCATCCTTGTTTGTTTTGTAAACTCCTTTTTAAAATAACATCAAGAAAATCTGATTAAAATAATAAATAGAAGGACTACAACTTAGATTTTGGAATCGTATAAAAGCCAAGAACCTTATGGCAAGTGGGAAATGATATCAGGAAAGATCACACTCAATCTGTCTTCCAGTGTCCTCCATGGCGGGATGCAGGAACTTTTCTTCATGCTCTCACCCCCTTTTTCCAATCACAGCCTCTAACGGTCACCTTTCCACCTCTGCAACCATTAGTGGGATCAGGGGGAGATGCAGGGACTTTGTTTCATGTTATCATCCCTTTTTACTACATAAAAAAGGATATATGTCTTCTGGTTGTCAGGGAGGCCAGAAAATGAGTAATTAGGGTATATTCACATTAGGCCTATGGCATCACATGAGTAAAATCTTGACGAGCAGAATCCTTCTAGGACGTCTCTTTTCCCTGCATGAGTCATCACTGCAAAGGGGGAGGAGCAGAGCAGATTGGTCAGGAGTTGAAGAGGGGGATGACTCATGAAAGAGACTTCTTGTTTCTGCATAGAGCTTAGAAGGATTCAGCTGGTCTATTTGAATCATATGATCTCATAGACCTAATGGAAAAGAGAAGAATTATCTGGGTACAAAGGCAAAATGAGCAATTGTAAGTACGAAGTGCTGTATAATATGATGACCGCAATATAGTAAGATAACAATTTTGATGGGAGGAGGGCTTCTTTAAATTGTTGTACGTCATTTTTTTCATATGCTTGCCTTTGTAAAACACTTGCCGTCACTAAAATATAAGGCCTACAACTAAAGATTTTGGAATCATATTAAAGCCAAGATTCTTAGAGCTATTTCAAATGTCCGTGATAATGGGTCCAACGTCGGATCCCAAAGCGTGGGGTGGCTTACTGAAATATATAAAGCTGTCGCGCTCAAGTCAGGAGATGCACGGCCAGTCCCTGCATTGCGATCCGACGTCAGATCGATTATCATGGACGTCTGATCGAGCCCTTACAGAGATGTGGGAATGACATCAGGAAGGATCATACTCTGTTACCCTCATCTTACTTCTGTGCAGGCTCCAGTGTCCCCATGTGGGTTGTAAGAACGTTTCTTCATGTTATCTCTCTCACTTATCAACCACAGCCTCTCTAGTCTGGCAGAAACTTTTCTCCTTGTCATCACCCCCTCTTACTAACAAGAAAAGTTTCAGTATATGCCCTTTGATTGACAAAGAGGCCAGAATATCTAGAAAAGTCTAGACCCACCCCTGCTTAATTTTTTCACTTTTTCTTTTTTTAATTTAGAGTAGAAACATTCCCTATGGATACTTTTTTTCCATATCGTGCGGTGTATTGGATTACCTGCAACTGTCGAAATTACAACCAATGCGAAACCTTCTGGCCGGCAGCTCAATCAACTCAGAAGTAGAACCCGCAATACCTGCTGGCTATAAAAGTCTAGACACACCCCTGCCTAAGTTTTTTTTTACTTTTTTTTTTTTATTTCTAGTAGAAACATTCCCTATGGATACTTTTTTCCATATCATGCGGTGTATTGGATTACCTGCAACTGTCGGAATTACGACCAGTGTGAAACCTTCTGGCTGGCAGCTCAATCAACTCAGAAGTAGAACCCGCAATACCTGCCGGCTATAAAAGTCTAGGCACACCCCTGCCTAAGTTTTTTTTTTACTTTTTTTTTTTAATTTCTAGTAGAAACATTCCCTATGGATACTTTTTTCCATATCGTGCGGTGTATTGGATTATCTGCAACTGTCGGAATTACGAGTGCGAAATCTTCTGGCCGGCAGCTCAATCAACTGAGAAGTAGAACCAGTGATAGCTGCCGGCTATAAAAGTAAAAAAAAAAATAAAGTAAAATAAAAAAAACAGTTCCAGCCAATGTGAGAGCTTCTCGTTCGAGTAGACTGGAGCTCTTAGCACCCGCATTTAATCATGCAGTCTGCGCAGTTCCCAAGTTGCATCCCATCAGCAACTGACTGATTTAACAGATGGACAAAAAAAGTAGAAACACCAAAGAGAAGACACAGTGATTAATGGGGGATCCAAACTCCTGTGAACTGTGTATCGTGACTTAATGTGAAACCCTTAGGAGATTAAATGAGGGGTTGGGGGGGTGGAAATTACATTACCATGGATAATATCAAAAGTGAAATTCCACCTAAAAGCTTTTGAGTGCGAGTAACTCGAACAAATATATTAACAGAGCCGTGGCGGATTCAATCAGGGCGAACATTACCCGCAATTTATTTTTAAATAAGCTTTGTGTACCGGCGGTATGAAGTATGAATCTATTTGTGATGGGGAACAATGGCATTAGTGTGTACATCCCGCATTAATTCATGCTTCAGGAGTTACATCATTGCAACCGGCGAGATCAGCGGCTCAGGAGCGCTACACATGTACGTGGAAATCCAATCAGCGGAAAGATCATCCCGCCCGCTAAATAAAAAAAGGAGAGTGAACATCGAATCCTAGAGAGATACACGGCCGGGAAATTAATTGCCCGGATCAGATGGAAGAAAACCCCCTGTACTGCGGGGAGTATGGATCAGAGATGAGGATTTCATAGATTGGAGGAAGCATATGTCCGCCAGCCCGATGCACACAGATCTGTTCCGCAAGTCGTCACTGTATCACTGTTTGTTTATTATTGTTACACTGTATCATTAAAAGTGTCGTCTCCGATATGTAAAATGTCACAGCCCATATACCCCGCGTGATGTCTCAGCCAATCGCTGACCTCTGAGGTGCTGGGCTGTACAAGTGATTGGCTGCAGGCATCACGTGGGGTGTAAAGGCGGTAATATCTGCAGCTACTGTGAACAGTGGGTCGCAGCTCTGGGACAGAGGGTAATTATTATTTTGTTCCGGCGCTACGGCTGAATGCGTGCAGCATTTAAGATAACTTGGACAACCCCTTTAAGAAACATCTACCATCTCCTAATTATCCCTCATGCAGCAACAATACATCTGTATGTACGGGGAGAATCAGTAGTCGTGTACAGCCTGAGCCACCTGTTACATAAATATTATGGCTTTAATATATCATATTTAAGGGGAAGGAATCGACTACATGTTTTACCAAAAAAAGAAAAACACGTATTTTTTTCTAATGTGATATTTTCTGATTGTATATATTTTATTCTAATTTTGGACATGGTAATGAGGAAGACTTCTAGTCCGAGATGCACATGCAAAGATTTGGCTTATGGCAGTCACACCAAGGATAGAATAGTATGCTGCAGAGATGACTGATTGTCTTCAGAGGGAGATGGTAGCGGTCATGTTCTGTGAGCTGTGCAGAGGTCACTGTGCAGGGAGGAGGAGAGCTGTGCACAGATCACTAAAGGGGGAGGAGAGCTGTGCAAAGGTCACTGAAGGCGGAGGAGGAAAGCTGTGCAGAGGTCACTGTGCAGGGATGAGGAGGATAGCTGTGGACAAATCACTGTAGGAGGAAGAGGAAAGCTGTGCAAAGGTCACTGTGCAGGGAAGAAAGCTGTGCAGAGGACACTGTGCAGGGAGGAGGAGGTGAGCTACGCAGAGATCACTGTACAAGGAGGAGGAGAGCGGTGCATAGGATACTGTGCAGACCTCACTGTACAGGGAGGAGGAGAGCTGTGCACAGATTACTGTAGGAGGAGGAGAGCTGTGTAGAGGATATTGTGCTGGGAGGAGGAGGTGAGCTATGCAGAAATCACAATACAGAGAGGAGGAGAGCTGTGCAGAGGACACTGTGCTGGGAGGAGGAGGTGAGGTGAGCTAAGCAGAGATCACAATACAGAGAGAAGGAGAGTTGTGCAGAGGAAACTGTGCAGGGAGGAGAAGAACTATACAGAGGTAACTGTGCATGAAGGAGGAGGAGAGCTGTGCAGATGTCATTGTGCAGGGAAGAGGAGAACTGTGCAGAGGTCAAGGTGCGGGGGGGGGGGGGGAGGAGAGCTGTGCAGAGGTACCCCTAGAAGCTTGTAGGTTAACCCCCACAGCCTAAAAAAACCTGCACAGTTAAACAGCATCTTAAAAGACATCATGGGCATGCGTTTTCATGAAATCACATCCATTTTGCTTGAACTGTTAAGCGCAGCAGATTTTCTAGACAAAAAAATGCAGCATTCGTGCTACGTGCTGTTTAAAATAACACAATAATAATAAAATAATATTAATCCTAAACAAATGAAAATTATTTGCAATGGATTATTTTGCGTGCCAGGGTTGTTACTACATCTCTGCACCAGCCATGTCAAAGCAGCTCCATGCAAATACTAACACTCTCCAACAGTAATTATCTTGCCCTGCACATTATTTCATCTGGGGTTTCACCAGCAGCCATTTTTGTGTGCAGAAAATTCCTGCAAAGTTCACGGCGTACACCATACGCTACATTCATTACTTGCTCTTTCTCTCCTGACATGCATCTGCAGCCCGGGCTAGTTATTAATCAAACTTGCCCCAGCACTACACATTACCATTTACCCGCTAATGGCAGTAATCAGCGCTGAAAAAGAACGACGTCTTCACTTCACATTACTTTTTTTTCAAAACTTTTTTATTTATTTATTTAACACTTCCAGGAGCTTTGATAGTGATTCAACAGAAGAAGTAATTACAAAAAAAAAATATTTACTATTCTGGACAAAAATCTCATTGTTTTTCTGTACTGCTGTGCTCACACTATAGAATTTGGGTTAGCTGAACCTTTTAGGTCTATGTGTTGCCCCCCTTAGCCCTGAGGGCCCCCAAAACACTTTGGATAGAAGATGGCCAAACCCACCGATTTCAGTCGAATTAACCATCTAATGTGTATGGGGGTCTCCACTGATTTCAGTTGAATTGACCAACCATGCTATGTGTAGGGTGGTATCCCGACAAGGCTCGGACTGGCCAACAGAAGAACAGGAGAATCCTCCGGTGGGCCCCCCATGCAGCTCTCCAGATACAGGAGAAGTAGTTGGCACAACACATTTTTTTCACTATGTACCGACAAGGGAATCATCTCAACATTCATTTAACAAACTACCCAGCTTATTATTATTTAGAAAAATAGGTACATTTGCGAATGAGGGTAATGTGACATTTGCGGGCCACCAGACTAAGTGGCACGCCAGTCCGGCACTGCTTCCGGCTCCCCTGACAGATGATCCTGATTCTTCCCCAATAGCCTACTGAATTTCCAAGTCCGATCCTTTTGTTCTTTGCAGAGATAACCCACTACTAGTGGCGTCAAGAAGCGGTTCTGGGTCTAAGGCCTCATTCAGACGTCCGTTTTTAGCTTTCGAGCACCTCCGTGATTTTCAAAGATAGTGCTTGTACCTGTGATAGTCTATGGGGCTGTGCACATGACCGTTTTTTTTCCTCCGACAGGGTGGTCTGGGAAAAATATCGGCGATATGTCCGATTTTCATCCGGCGCAAGGACAAGTCAATGGGTCCGTGGGAAAATTGGACCGCATTCAAATTACATTCAAGTGTGGTGTGGTTTTTCACAAACTTTCAGAATGGAGATGGGGAGAAATTCTTTTTTAATTTGTCCATAA
The DNA here is from genome assembly GCF_039654945.1 of Dendrobates tinctorius. NCBI lineage: Eukaryota > Metazoa > Chordata > Amphibia > Anura > Dendrobatidae > Dendrobates > Dendrobates tinctorius. The sequence continues at coordinate 9,577,840 of NW_027361677.1, forward strand.
ATGAGAAAATCGGATGACACCCGTACCAAACCCTAATCAGAACGGTGGATCCGATATCCTCGTACACGAAAAAAATCGGAATTTTGAATGCAGCTTTATTGTGTATGGGGATAGTTGTCGGTCAATTTGTTAATATATCATCAACGGCTGCAAATTTCAACAAGCGGTAAATTGCAAAAGTGCTCGATTTTACAAGATCTATCCATAAAAAAATCCATCTATGAAGATAGGAACGACCCTTTAAATACCTGCAAAATGAGCAACAGGGTACATTTCTCATTTTGTTTATTAATTTCCTACATCTTAGCAGGTAATTTTTTTTTTCGGCAGCATGAGATACAATTTGTCAAAAAATATTTCCGTTTAATTTTATTATCTTCACGTCTGCGCAAGAATATTAAAAAGTTACACAACTTAATTTTATGCCGTGATTACATTTTATTTACGGTAGCTTTCGATACTTCACGTTTTTTGTTTTTTTTTACATCTGTCGAGACAATTAGCAAGGAGTCAAATTTTATTCATTACGAAAACACATTCCGGTATAGAATAAAGTCATTTTTTTCCTCTTTCGCTCTATTCCTCGGAATCTCAAGGACCGGGAGAGGTTACACGAAGGACGTATTCCACAATCATTCATTCTTGATATAAACAAGGGCAGGCACCGCACAAATTATGGTCTGCATGCGTCCATAATTAATTGTCAATCATCTGCGCGTCTCCACACAGTCATATAAAAGGTGCACGCAGCACAGAGCAGAGACAGAGCCGGGGATGGCGGAAACAGAGGAGAAACCAATGTGCACTGCTCCTGACCATGTGAACCCCATTATATGCAAAGATGCCCTACAAATGAAATGGGGGAGGGGTAAACCAGAAGAACGATCATCACAGCTGAGTTGTCCTTTCGATATTCCCAAAGGTTTTTCCAACCTAAATGTAATTTGCATGAACTGGAAAAACCCTATGATCTGATCATGCAAAGGGTTTAGTTAATTCCAAATCCTACTGCATTTTTTTCTCCCTTTTTTCCATTGTATTCGCGTTTTTAATGGATAGTTCCTTACAAAAAACTTTGTTCAGCTTTAAAAACAAACTGTGCCTTACATACTCTCCTCGGGTCCAGCACTATGTTATCCGGTTGCAGTAGAGAAGTCGCTGCAGCCAATCCAATCACTGACCTCAGCGACTTGTTCTGCGTACATCGGAAGAACCCTTGAACTCAGTGATTGGCTGCAGCGAAGACACGGATGCAGCCAAATAATAGATACCAAGAAAGAAGTGGAGACAGACAACCGGACCTGAGGAGGGCAAGTAAGGCATGGTGTTATTTGTTTTAAGTTTTTTGAAAGGGCACAACTCCTTTAAAACTTATAGAACTTTTTGTTCTGTGGACCGAGGGTGTGCAAAAACAAAATTAAAGAAAAACCCAGAGATTTCCATTTTCCATTTGAGTCATGGATCAAACTCGCCTTTTCAAATCAATGGGTCCACATGTTATTCGAATGACATCGGCTGGGTAGAAGGAGCTAGGAATTTTATTTTTACGCCTAACAAAAACAGATTCCAAAGCTTATAGGGTCCTACTTGTGTGAACAGACTTCACAGAGTATATTCGACTTTGGCGGCAAATGAGAAAATTCCAGTGGTGTATGTACTAGGATCATGGTCCACTGACCAATTTGGTAGTCCAAGGTCACCGCGAACCTCGTGATTAATAGGCAGCAGTGACGTCATTATGTTGTGGCGGTCACTTGCATGGCATGGCGGCGTCCTATTAATAAGAAGAGGAGGCAGGAGTGGCACAGTTATTCTCAGGTGTGCTGGGCTCTGAAAATCATTTTACTCAATTTTACCACAAATGTTCTCCTCCAGAAAGTCTATCTAATATGTAAAGCTGAATGTGTGTATGTATGTATGTATGTGTGTATGTGTGTGGGTGTGTGTATGTCTGATCATTGGTATCTGCACCGTCGTAGCTACAGCCACAAAATTTGGCGCAGTCACACGTCTGGACCCCGAGAGCATCATAGGCTATGTTGTGAGGTGAAATTTTAACCCCGTGCGTTCCAATTCACCAAACAATTTTTCCCCTATCTACATAATGGGGAAAAAGTGAAAGGAAAAGTGTTGGAGGCAAATTGACAGCTGCCAGATGTGAACAAGGGGGACTTAAAGAGTGAGATCGATGGCGCCAAACAGTATATACAGTACAGTTGCTAAGGTGGAGCCCTGACATGGGATACTCACCACACATAGGGATATGAACACACACACAAAATGCGCCACACACTACCACGTGCTTCAACACATATACCACCCTCAGGACACATTTCACCACACATACACCAACCTCGCCACATAAAAGTCGAAACACAAAAGTCGCCACTCAAAACTCGCCACACTGTCCCAGAGCTGTTTAACAGATGAAAAATGAGCTGTGATTGGCTGCTATCAGCAACAGTTTTCTTTGTAGACAGTTGTGGTAACTGAGGTCTATTATTCTTATTTCTATGGTGTTATCGTCCTTCTGCAAAGCTGGAAATAACACAATTTATGACCTTGCCAACACAGACCACCCTCTGACACAGACTGCAGGGGGAGCCCAGTGTCACACAGGATAGGATGAGATACACGGCTCAGCAGTCAGTATCACACAGGATAGGATTAGATACGCGGCTCAGCAGTCAGTATCACACAGGATAGGATTAGATACACAGCTCAGCAGTCAGTATCACACAGGATAGGATTAGATACACAGCTCAGCAGTCAGTATCACACAGGATAGGATTACATACACAGCTCAGCAGACAGTATCACACAGGATAGGATTAGATACACGGCTGAGCAGTCAGTAACACACGATAGGATTAGATACACAGCTCAGCAGAAAGTAACACAGGAGAGGATTAGATACACAGCTCAGCAGAAAGTATCACACAGGAGAGGATACTTAGGTAATCGTTTAGTTAATTTGTGTTGCAAATCTGTAGTGTTGAATATATGATGTGAAATGTTTTTATGTGCAATATAATCATAATAATTTGTTTTAACTAACCACAGTTGGTTACTATGCCCAGGCAATGCCGGGCTCTTCAGCTAGTTCTCTGTAAAAGCCTAACAAGATTTCATCCACCGGGGGGAACCTCTGATACATTATTATTATTATTATTATTATTATTTATATAGCACCATTGATTCCATGGTGCTGTACATGAGAGGGGGTTACATACAAATTACAGATATCACTTACAGTAAACAAATTTACAATCACAGACTGATATAGAGGGGAGAGAGGACCCTGCCCTTTCAGGCTTACATTCTACAGGATGGTGGGGAAGGAGACAGTAGGTTGGGGGGTTGCAGCAGCTCTGGTGATGGTCAGGCGGTGGCTCCAGTAGTCGTGAGGAGGTAGCGTGGTAGTTGTAGGCTGGAAGCTTTCCTGAAGAGGTGGGTTTTCAGGTTCCGTCTGAAGGTTCCGAATGTGGTTGATCGTCGGACATGTTGGGGCAAAGAATTCCAGAGGATGGGGGATATTCGGGAGAAGACTTGGAGGCAGTTGAGTGAGGAGCGAGTAAGTGTGGAGGAGAGTAGGCTGTCTTGGGAGGACAGGAGACTACGTGAGGGAAGATATCGGGAGATTAGTTCAGAGACATATGTGGGAGACAGGTTATAGATAGCCTTGTAGGTCAGTATTAGTAATTTGAACTGGATACGCTGAGGGAATGGGAGCCAGTGAAGAAATTAGCAGAGGGGAGAAGCGGAGGAGTAGTGAGGAGAGAGATGAATTAGTCAGGCAGCAGAGTTAGGGATGGACTGGAGCAGTGCGAGGGTGTTAGCAGGGAGGCCACAGAAAAGGATGTTGCAGTAGTCAAGGTGGGAGAAGATGAGGTCATGCACAAGCAATTTAGTAGATTGAGGGAAGGACGGATTCTGGAAATATTTTTGAACTGGAGGTGACAGGAGGTGGAAAGAGCTTGGATGTGGGGTTTGAAGGACAGGGCAGAGTCGAGGGTTACTCCGGGGCAGCAAACTTCCAGTACAGGGGATGTCATTAATTGTGCAGACCCAAAGATTAATTCTCATGCAGTGAGATAACTTCAGGTGGTGTGTGCATGAGCTCGGGTGGGCGCGAACGCCCAAATGCGCATTCACAGGGTGCCACACCTGATTGTGACAACTCTACAACAACAAAACATATTGGTACATTCCTCAGGTTACAATCATTCTTGGTATCTTCTTTGACTTTTCTAGGTTATGTTGCTACATGTATGTAGCTACATTGACCAAGCCATGAGATTAGAAAAAGCGTCTTTTTTTTTCAACAGAAAAAGCATCACTCTTGGTCCATGGACTGTGCTTAGTACGACACTTAAAAAAGGTATTTTCTGGTTTCAGAAAACTCTTATTCCTAAGCGCAGTTTTTTTTTTTTTAATTGCTGTACTCACCCCCCCTCCTATCTGGTCCAGCACTGAGTCTCTGGACTTGTGCCTGGTATATTTTGTCTCCAGCACTGACACCTTAAAGGCGCTGCAGCAGAGCCACCTAAATCATTGATTGTCTGCACCACTGAAGACACTTTAACAGCTCTGGAGCACAGCCACCTAGCTCACTGAAAGTTTGAAGCACTGACAACACCTTAAAAGCACTGCAGCAGAGCCACCTAGCTCATTGATTGGTTGCAGCGCTGTCGATGTGACAGTGCAGCATCCAATAAACAAGACAAAACAAGCAGTGGCGGAGACTTGGTGCTGGACCCAGGGATGGTGAGTAAAGATCAGCTGTTTTTTTTTTTCAAAACAAGCTGCAGCCAGGGATACAGGGATTTTACACTACCAGACACAGCCAATCGACAGGAGTGGCGCTATCCTTACAAAAGTATACTGTCTATTGTAATGCATACAAGTACAACCTGAGCTGCTAAAAATTACCCGTTATGTTCGGATTACAGACCAAATCCTGCGTATGTCTATCATTCTTCTCTGCCCGCAGAAAACCACATTTTTCTGTGAATTGTCAACAGCACGTTAAGCTTTTCTGAATCCACGTCTAAGCCAACCCATCTACCCAATCCTCTCCGGGACGATGGAAAATGCACTTATAACAAACAGCGAGAGCATTCTGATCTTTAATCATACAAGTGGTTCACTGACCAAAGCCACAAGGACCACACAATACACAGCGAGCCCTGTTTTCATCACTGGTTTGTCAGCATCTCCTCCACCGTTCCATTACTCGTCCTCGTAGGTTACTGGATTGATTCTTTACACTGCGATGGATTCAGCAATACACTGGAGGTTGGGGGACTTTACATTGTACTGCAATAGTGATGAGGATCTGAACAAATGGGGCAAATTCCTTAGTAAAATGGGTTTGCCGGTCAGGCATGGACATTAACAGGGCCCCGGTTCCACTGATTATCAGTGATCGGACTCCCACCATCAGTAAGTTATCACTCCTTATACGGATAGGTGATAACTTGTTTCACACCCCCAGCATTCACTTCCGCGGGTCTCTTGACCCGAATTGAGCAGCCTCATATATTCCTAGAAGGTCGTAGAGTTCAGGTCTGGAGACCCATGGCCAATCTGCACACTACAGTCCGCATCCCAACAGTTAACCGTTATGGGGTGGTGCAGTGAAAACAAATTGATTGGTAGGGGACCCCTCATTGGGATCCGCACCGATAAGGTTAGTGTGCATGTTCAACCGCTTCTCCACTCATTCCCCAAAGGGCTGCACTCAACTGTATCCTACTGTCCTATAAAGAATGAATGGAGCGGCAATCGGACATTCGACCATTGTACTGGGGATAAATGTTCTCCGCTCTGCTGATTATTAGTGATTGGACTTCCAACGATAAATAAGTCATCACCCTGGGATAAAACTTGTCTACACTGGACTCCCCCTTTAATGTTGGACTTTGAAACTGGCCTAAGGAAGAGTATGAATAACATAGTGATCAAGTACGCGTCATTCAAGGTCTACGGAGTTCATGTTGGTGGCTAAGTTCTGTACTTGTCCATCTCGGACTTTCAAATGCAGGTTAGAACAACGCTCGATTCCGACATGGAACCATCCTTATACTAAACAGTCCCAAAGTTGGTGGCACTCCCAATGATTAGAAGTCTATCATCATGCGATAACATGAAAAATATCCATTTGGGACAATCTTGATGGCACCTGAAACCCCAGATCTCCAAAAGCCCAGTCCTTTGTTTTGTGAGTGGAAAAATAATGTGATTATCATACCGGTCTTTCAAATTCTTAAATTACCGCAAAAGTATGGACTCTGACTCCACATGTTTTGGCAAATTTGCCTTTTTTAAAAATCTCCTAAACCACTATATTTGCCATTGTATTGTGCAGGAAACCTGAAGAAGGACCCGATCTAAGCTTGAAACACGACGTAACACAACCGAGAAGATATTAGTGAAGAAAGCCTTGTGGGAAATCCTTGATTGACCCATTTTGCCTTCTCACTGAACTCATCTGTTGCTATACTGATCACTTTAAGTCACACACCTACATGATGAATTTTTCTAGACTGATTCTTTCCAACATTTCGGCATGACATGTCTATTCGGTTATACAGAAAATTTTCCCCAAAAAATTTAGCGAAATCAGTTTTGATCGTCTCTATAAGGACCCGTTTTGCCTTATCTGGCGGCGTTCGGTTTCCATGTACTGTATGTAGTCGATGGATTTCTCAGGCTCGTTTAAAGCCGCGTATTACAAGAGAATGACATGAAAATTGTGATTTGTTATGCTCCCGTTCATTCATCAGTGAATCTATTCATCATATAACAGACAGCTCGCCGAGCTCATCCATTACAAATGTCCACCCCATCTCCTGGAAGTATTAATTGGCACAGCAGATAATACAAGATTTCGGCTTAAAAAAAAAATTTAAAAAATTCAAAACCACAAGCATATACTGTATGTAATATCTATATTTTTATTACAAAACAATAGCTACGCATTAACACTTCCACTTACTTGTATTTTTTAACTATATTTTTATGTATTTATTGCGTAAAAGTAATAATGATTACTGCAGTTCTCATAATGACCACTAGATGTCAGATTTTCACAACAAAGCAAGCATCTCTCTTTACAGCCTACAGTAAAACAGACCGTTAACATCTCATTATTACTGTCTGGCAAATATTGGGGAGAAAGGGGTAATTAATCCCTCTAGAATAGATCTCATGGTCCAACAAAGTGTACAATAATGTAGTACCTGCGAAAAGATTGGACACCCCTGTCCATGCAATGGTTTTCATTGTACATTCAGACTGAAGGCAGCACAACCACAAAGCGAACAAGTATGGAAACAAGGAGCAAAGAAAGATGTATGAAAAGGAAAACGGGCAGTAAGTGTTCAGTATTCCTGCAGCGCCACTACAGGAAAAATGAAGAATTACACAAAAACCCATTCATGTCAATGCATAATACAGGACAGGACTGGACCTCCACAGCAAGAACTGCTTATTGTAGCCACTCTATAATCCTGAGAACACTTCTCTATCAATGGGTATTCTTTAAAGGTTTTTTTTCCACCAATAGGGACATTTCCTCCTTTTTACTTTACATAAATGCATATATTTTGGGCTAAAAATCATTTTTGAAATTGGATTTCGTAATTTTTTTTACACCGTTTCCTTTCTGCAGCTTCCGTGTTGGAATTATGAATCCAGGCTGCAGAATGGGTTAACTGTGAATCTATCAGTGAGCTCGTCTGACGGAGAGTTTGTAATTTTTCTGTTGGTTTTTTTTTTTTTATGAGCTTCTCTCTGCTGATTCATGACAACAGCCCCCATCAAAGCTGGATGCGCATGAAAACAAATCGCTTGTAAAAGACAAACGGTGTAAAAAAAAATTAATGAAACCCAATAGAAAATATTATTTTTCGGCCCAAAATAAATTAATTGAAGTAAAACAAAAAACAAACCCTAGAGATGGACAACCCCTTTAAATCTCAAAGGTGCTGTTATCATGCACAAAGCAGAGGTACGAGACGCGTTCTTCCAGCAGGACCTCATGGACTTGACACAACATCTGCAGAAAATAAAAGCCTTTTTGATATCTATTAATGCCTTCTCACCCAGAGTGGATGGCGTTTTTTTGACCCTTCACAAAAATACTCTGACAAACAACTTTGAAGTAGCAAAAATGACATATGAGCAGCTTTATTAATGACATAAAGGGGTTACTCCCATCTTCATAGAGGGATATTGTCGGATAGAGCTCGTAAAAACAAGCAATTTTGCAATTTACTGCGTGTTAAAATCTTCAGCCGTTCTTGAGATATTAGCGCTTTTCTTTTGTTTACAGCTCGTTGCCTTGGAGACCGACCACTGCTGCTGCTAGACAGCAGAACATGCACAGTGCCTACAAGCTTAATCTAGTCAGTTTATAAATGATACCTTGAAGCTGGGCAGGATGGTCACAGTCAATTTTTAATCCCAACCAGCATCAGTGGCTGTGTTTACTAAATACACAACAGAGGTGGTCGGTCTCCTAGACAACGAGCTGCAACTGAGAGAAAAGTGTAAATATCTCAAGAACGGTTGCAAATTTTACAAAACAGTAAATTGCAAAAGTGCTTGTTTTTTCAAGCTCTATCCAAAAATACCCATCTATATGAAGTTGAGACTAACCCTTTAATTATACCAACAAGCTGCGAACATAAAAATCTCATAAATAAAATGTAACATGATTAGTGAAGATAAACAATGACTTCATTAATGTGTTACCTACGTGTTTAATAGCGCGCCACGTTCTAACGTTAGAACAGATCTGTTGCTTTAAGACATCCCGGAGTTCTGCGTTTCTCCCCTGATGGGTGTCAGAAATCACACAGTGCCCAGGCGTAACGATTTTTGTGATGTGCGGCTGCGGCCACTCAGATGTAAAGTTATGTGAAGTGCTGCGTGCTGAGGGTCACTTCACTTTCCTGAAGGACGTCACTCAGACTATATGTGCAAGTACAAAGGTTTCTCACCCCTTCTCGGAAAATCTGAAAAATCGACTGAAATTTTCAATAGGAGAGTTAACCCGGAAAATCCTTATTTATTAAGCTGCCATGTCAAAGCAAAGTGGGTTTTTGTGCAAAGTACATTTTTCAGCTGCAGTGTACTTTAGTGTACCGACTTCGCTGCAATAAGCACCCGCCTCACTGTGCCAAAAAATTAGCCGCACGGTTTACCTATGGCTTGGCGCTGGGATTAATGGTTCTATATTTTATTTTAAAGGTGAAACATATAAAAAAAACAAACAAACATGTTTTGCTTGTAATAAACCACATACCAGAATTGTGGCAATTTTTTACACAATTGTGGAAATTTGTTGTAAAATTGTTGCAATTTGCTACAAAATTGTTGCAAACATTTTCGCAGCAGAACCTGACATTGTCAGTGCTGATGTGAAAGGGTCAGACACTGTAGGGACACACTGTATTTAAAAGAGGAAATGCAAGGGGCAAAACCAAAAAATACTGCCAATACTTCGTCTTTATGGTGGTGTCACGCTGCAGTACTACAGGTAAATGCAAACTCTACTAGATGGCAGCAGAGTGAAGAGAGGGCTGAAATCCTCCTCAGAGCAGATCAGCAGAACTGCAGAGAGGCTACCACCAGATGGCAGCAGAATAGTCAGACAAGTCAGGTCGATACCAGAGAGTAGCATAGTACTAAGGGGAATCCCAAACACAGAGTCAGAGGAGCACCAAATTGTCAGTACTGGTCCGTAGCAGAAGTACCAGAAGGAAGGGACAGAATCAGGTCAGAGCCAAAGCAGAACGGGGAATCCAAACAAACAGGGACACACAGAGTCGGGACGGGAAGAGAGGAATGAATAGACAAGGTCAAGACAGCTAAACGCAGCAGGACAAATCAGGGCTTCCCCAGAGCCAGCTAAACACACACCATAAAGATGAAATATAACTGGCACTGCCTGCAGGATGCAGCGCATAGACATAGCATACCCGACACCAGAACGAGGCAGAGAAAGTTAACCCCTGACATGACCAGACCAGGAAAGGAGGGACAAGACCCAAAACCCGGTCTGGATCATGACAGCAGGTGGAATGATTTTAGTGCATTATCCTTGATCTCCATGGTGTGTCCAGTTTCAGGTGCGTGGTCAATAGATCGGGTTGTTTAATTCTTAATTGTCTATTTATTCATACATTTCCAGGAGATGTAACAGAGGAATGAAAACAAAGCAATGTTACATGAAAGGACTAAAAATATGGGGAGACAACAGATCCACTTTAAAATCTGCGGCTCTTCTTTTTTTTTATTAGCTGGTATGGCACGACATCACAAGTGTAACACCGCAACGATGACGTGGTGCCAGGTTGGCAGAAAGTCAGGTGGATACATATCCATCAGGGAGGCATCTGATTGGCTCCAAATTAACTTTGCAGCGGGATAACGAAATTAACTAAAATAAACTATTAACACTTTAATCATTCTTCCTCTGCAGCACTTTTTTTTTACACCTGCCTAAAACTTTTGCACAGATGATATGACAGTTCTTCTGATAAATATATATATATGTAAAACACAAATCAAATAAGCTAAAAGTCTTCTCTAAAAAAAAAAGACATTTAGGAAAGTACGGTAAATATTTTTGCAAAACCCACACTACTTTCTGACAACACAAGTTTTTTTTTTTTTTTTTACCTCCAATTCATGTTTAAATTTCAGCGCGCAGAGAATAAAGCACTTTTTTTTTTTTTTTTGGGGGGGGGGGGGAAGCAATAAATTCACCAGAAAATTCCCACGAGCAGGTGCGTGCCCAGATAACCGAGTCACGTGACTCAACATGATGACTCAGGGAGAAACCGCGCCAAGAGCCAAACTTAGCAGAATGCTCCGCTCGTACATAATACACTGCATAATGTGCACCGGAGAGAAAGCTCGGCTGCGGACACCGGGGGACTGGTGCCATTTATGCATCACAATGGTCATATTATTGGGGGGGGGAGAGGGATAGAATATTCTGAAAACCTCTATTCCATGCAGATACAGTCAGTGCAGAAGCTGTAAACCCTTTCAGTGCTGGATCACTTATGAGTATCGGTCACCTAAGCGGAGCCATAAAGCACTTGTCACGTATATAATTCAGGAGCCTCGGTGCACTATGCAACAGCAGCCAGACGAAGCGCTTATTTAATCGCGATTAGTATCATGTTTGCAAATCTGATGTTTTGCACTAATCTCTTTGCCGGCGGTAGCATCTTTGCATTGTGATTGGCAATTAAGTGGCAAGAAACATTTAAAGGGGTATTTCCATCTCCAAGATCCTATCCCAATATCTAACAGCTGTAGTAATAATAATAATAGTAAATACTTCCAACTAGAAATGTAGTGTAGTTCTTCTGATGATTACATCTGCTACATATTGGGAAAATATCTCGGAGATGGGAATACTCCTTTAAGGATTTGGTGTAGTCCAAAAAAATAGATTTCTAAATGGAAACAATCATCAAGGTGATTTTGGAAAATCTGCATACTTAGTACAAAATGTAGAAGACACTTTCAGAGGCCTTTTTTTAATTTATGTATTTTGGGCTAAAAATAAGTTATGCCGACTAGGTTTCATTAAAAATGTTGCATTGTGTGGCTTTTACAGGAGCTTTTGTTTCCTTGGATATCACTTGCTGCAGAATGAGTCAACCAAGATTCCATCAGTGAGCTCATTCTGATGGGGAGTTTGTAAGATTATATTCGCACTGAGTTTTTTTTGAGAAGTTTAAAAAGGATGAGTTTTTCAAGCAGAAATCGCTTCAGGAAGAAGTTTGGAAAAGTTTTGCCAGAGTTTCCTTTCCTGGAGTCATTCTTGCATTGGGCAGTGCCTAATTTGGAGAGATTTCTGTGAGGACCCTATTCAAGGAAGTAACGTACATTACTTTCTTTTTTCTACCAAATGTTTTTAAAAAACCTCTATAAGAAAAAAAAACACTACTAATGCAAACAGCAAAGGGAATTTCCCCTTGAAATGAATTGGCAGTTTTCAAAGCGTTTTAGAGGAGGATTTGGTTGAGAATGATCCACCCCAAAAAATCTTAAAAACTTGTGAACATAGCCTGACTCTTCTATCTGAAATTTTCTGATTTAAAGGGGTTGTTACATATCGGTAATGCTCTTTATAAATATCTATCTTTAAACCCCATTCCCTACTATTCTCCTTATACAGCTACTCCCTATTTTTTCTTTACTTCCTGTGACGTTTTGCTTGAGGGGAGTCTCAAAAAGGACATCACAGGAGGATAGTACAGCAGTCCCTTTATGATGCCATGTTTCAAGGGGTTGATGAAAAAGTGACAGCAGCTTTGTTGGCTGCCGCCACAATTCCTTTGTGCCCATCGCTAAAGTCCCTGCTTCTAACACCACTGAATCTTTTCCAAAAATAAGATGGACATCAGGGGCTGGAGATAGAAGCAGGGTAAGTGACAGCAGCTTTGCTTCACTGCTTCTATCACTGCCCTCAAACTAAGCACAATCAGGTGGTGGTGCTGCAGTAACTCACCCTGCTTTACTGCCACCCCAACAAACAAACTGTGCTTTACTTATTCTCCTTGGGTCCAGTGCAGTGCCACCGCCGCTGCCTCAGTCTCCATTGTTTAGCTGCAGCGGTGATGTCACATTTCTGAAATCTCTGAGTTTTCATTGGCAGAGCTGCTGAGCTCAGTGATTGGCTGCGGGAATCTCGATGTGAACAATAACAAACACTGGGACAGCGGTGGAGACTCACTGGACCTGGGGAGGTTGAATAAAGTACGGGCAGTTTTATAACAATGAGCCATGTATATAGGAAAATTTTTTCTTAAAGGGGACAACTCCTGTAATTAAAAAAATAAGCAAAACAGGTGAGCATTATACACTGTAAAGTTCTGTAGTTTTATAATTGCTGACTATAGGCAATGTTAATCCAACGTTGCGTATGAGCGGTGCGTACAATAGACCGTCTGTGCGGAGACAGCGTCAATACGACTCCCATCTGAGTCACCAAAGAAGTCATTATTTAGTGTTTTTACAGCAGGACAATCGTTTCCTACATTACAAATCAAATAAAATTCATTGCATCCAAGAAAACACAATTAAATGAACGCAGGACGGAAACAAGCGGCATTGTTTACTGGACTATCAAGTGTGTAATAGGATACAATGGACTTTTAATGCTGCTACTTAAAAGAAGCGTCCTCAGCCCAGTCGGCGATAAGTAATAGTCAGCGGCCGGATAGAGCCGAGACCAACGTGCAACCCGAAATCTTCCACGTATGTCGGTGTATTGGCATTGATAGCATGCTCTTCCTTTGATGAATATCTATTCAACTTGGTTTACTTTTCGCAATAAAATGCCCCTTTACAGTCGTCCAATGGTGCAAAGTTAATGATCGCTTATCAACAGCTGTTAGCGTATGTTCACACTGAGTCTTTTTTTTTTTTGCTGCTTTTTCAGACCCTCCAATTCACCATTCAAAATTCATGTTTTTTTTTTTTAGCGTTTCTGCTCCAAAAAAAAATCCCTTAGGGCTATGTGCACATGTCTTTTTCAGGAGGATTCTACCTGGAAAAGCGCCCCCCCCAAAAAAAAAAAAATGAACATAATGCACAGCAATGTTCCATCTGTCACTTTATTTTTTTTTTTAACCAGATTCAGGGTTCAGAAACCATTGAGCAGTTAAAAGAAGTGACATGCTCATATTTCGGGGGGCTTACTTATCAGAAAGAGTGGGCGCCACCCCAAGAACAATGGCGAAACCGTTGCAGGAAACTGACAGCCGGTGTGTTCCCGAAGTGGCCTTTGCCAGGGTAAACTCAGCGACTGAGCCGGTGTCTAAATGATGCTGTCTTCACATATCACGTGGAGTCTCATTGCAGAGTTTTCGGAGCAGGAGCTCCAAGTTTTTGAGGAGGATTTGGAGAGTTTCTGCTCAGTTTTCACTGCAAAACTTCATTAACAAGTGTCAATTGATTGGTTAAACGTCATTCCGTGGAAACCTGTTTTAATGGGAATAGTGCAATGCTTCATTACTAAAAAGATGATCGCTGAAGGTTTCCATATAAATATGTCATCAAATGCTACATACTAGAGATGATCCGTAATAAAGACGATCCTTACTAGAGAAGATCTTTGCTAGAGAAAATCCTTACTGGAAATGATCCTTACTAGAGGCGATCCTTACTAGGGACCATCCTTACTAGAGATGATCCTTACTAGGGACGATCCTTACTAGAGGCGATCCTTACTAGAAACAATCCTTACTAGAGACGATCCTTACAAGAGACGATCCTTTCTAGAGACGATCCTTACTAGGGATGGTCCTTATTAGAGATGCTCATTACTAATGACGATCCTTACTAGAGACGATCTTTACAAGGGATGATTGTTATGAATGAGTCACCGAGGAGGAAAAAACAAAAAGCAAGCTAAGCCCAGAAAACAGGAGAGGTTGGTAACTAGCAGACTGCAGACCCCTGATCCTATCCACAACAACTAGCAGTAGGCGTGGAGCGTGCCTACGGTGGTCCTAGACGCCTCGTCACAGCCAGAGAACTAAATAAGCCTAAAGAAAGAAAGGGAAAATCTAAACTGTCCCAGAGCAGACCCCAAAGCAATAGACAGCCCCCAACATGTATTGTCGGTGAAACAAGATGAAAACACAAACACAGATAGAAAGATAGGCTGAGCAAACGATGGGGCCCCCTCACTAACTAGAAAGGACAGGAAAGAAAAGCTGCTGTCTGCAATCACGCAAAAAACCCTGCCAAAAAATGTCCAACACGTCTGATAGAAAAAGGCCCTGAAGTCGCTAGACTTCAATTCCCTATATCAGCACTAAGGTATATTCTGAAGACAGAGCAAAAGAGATCAACTGATCAGAGACAAAATGGGGATTCAGCCCAGTCCCAGCCAGGGCTGGCTGAACACAAAAACTAAGTAAACCAGACAAAAACTCATATGAACAATAGCAGAGAAAACTTAGCTTTAGGAAGGCAGGAACCAAACTGGAAACCAGAAGCCATAGTCAGGAGAAATCACCAGCAAGAAACTAGGGAGTCGGCTGCCTTAAATCCAATCAGAAACTCCTGATGTCCAATCGCAGTCCTTTTCCTCAGGTGGCCGGTCTCTGCCATTTAGATTAGCTTCATTACCTCCCTTCACCAACAGAGGGAGTCCAGATAGAGAACTCACTACTCCTCTGTCAGCACAGCCAGCTCCATAACCCTCACCAGAAGCCAGAGGCAAACCCGAAAATGAGCTCACAACAGATGATCCTTACTAGAGACTATCCTTGCTAGAGACATGACAGAAATGAATCCCCCCCTCCTGTGCCCATATACACATCACACATCCTCCATCATATAGGCACATCTTCCCTCTTAAAGGGATCATAGTTATGGAAGTCAAAGCAAATCCATCCATCTCTTTGGTTTTGACCCCAGGCCTCTCTTAAAGGGATCCCCGGTATGGAAGTTAGGACAGTTCCACTCAGCTCTGTGGTTCTGACCCCAGGGTCTCTTAAAGGGATCATTGGTATGGAATTTACGGCAAATCCACTCTGCGCTTTGGTACTGACCCCAGGCCTTTCTTAAAGGGATCTCCGGTTTGGAAGTCAGGGAAAATCCATCCAGCGCTTTAATTCTGACCCCAGGCCTCTCTTAAAGGGATCCCCGGTATGGAAGTCAGGGCAATTGCCTTCAAATGCTCTGGTACTGACCCCAGGCTCTCTTAAAGGGATCTCCTGTATGGAAGTTAGGGCAAATCCCTCGGCGCTCTGATTCTGACCCCAGGGTTCTATTAAAGGGATCATTGGTATGGAAGTCAGGGCAAATCCACTCATCGCTCTGGTTCCGATCTCAGGCTCTCTTAAAGGGATCCCCGGTATGGAAGTTAGGGCAAATCCACTCAGGGCTCTGGTTCTGATCCAAGTCCCCTCTTAAAGGGACCCTCGGTACGGAAGTGAGGGAAAATCCACTCTGCGCTTTGGTACTGACCCCAGGCCTCTCTTAAAGGGATCTCCGGTATGGAAGTTAGGGTAAATCCCTCAGTGCTCTGATTCTCACCCCAGGCCTTTATTAAAGGGATCATTGGTATGGAAGTCAGGGCAAATCCACTCAGCGCTCTGGTTCTGACGCCAGGCCTCTCTTAAAGGGATCCCTGGTATGGAAGTTAGGACCGTTCCACTCAGCGCTCTGGTTCTGACTCCAGGCTGACGGGATGATGTAGGATATTGGTGGTAGTTGTCCGGTGGCTCTGGCTGACGGGATGATGTGGGATATTATGGGTAGTAGTCCGATAGCTCTGGCTGACGGGATGATGTGGGATATTAGTGGTAGTAGTTCGGTGGCTCTGACTGATGGGACGATGTGGGATATTATGGGTAGTAGTCCGGTAGCTCTGGCTGACGGGATGATGTGGGATATTATGGGTAGTAGTCCGGTAGCTCTGGCTGATGGGATGATGTGGGATATTAGGGGTAGTAGTCCAGTGGCTCTGGGTGACGGGGTGATGTGGGATATTAGGGGTAGTAGTCCGGTGGCTCTGGGTGACGGGATGATGTGGGATATTAGGGGTAGTAGTCATGTAGCTCTGGCTGGCGGGATGATGTGGGATATTATAGTGAATGTGGCTATGCAGAGTGGGCTGGGCTATACACTCAGCTTTATATATATATACACTCACTGGCCACTTTATTAGGTACACCATGCTAGTAAGGGGTTGGACCCCCTTTTGCCTTCAGAACTGCCTCAATTCTTCGTGGCAGAGATTCAACAAGGTGTTGGAAGCATTCCTCAGAGATTTTGGACCATATTGACATGATGGCATCACACAGTTGGCGCAGATTTGTCGGCTGCACATCCCTGATGCGAATCTCCCGTTCCACCACATCCCAAAGATGCTCTATTGGATTGAGATCTGGTGACTGAGGAGGCCATTTGAGTACAGTGAACTCATTGTCATGTTCAAGAAACCAATCTGAGATGATTCGAGCTTTATGACATGGCGCATTATCCTGCTGAAAGTAGCCATCAGATGCCTGTTCTTAGCTGAGAGGAGTGGTACCCAGTGTGGTCTTCTGCTGCTGTAGCCCATCTGCCTCAAAGTTCGACGCACTGTGCGTTCAGAGATGCTCTTCTGCCTACCTTGGTTGTAACGGGTGGCAATTTGAGTCACTGTTGCCTTTCTATCAGCTCGAACCAGTCTGCCCATTCTCCTCTGACCTCTGGCATCAACATGGCATTTCCGGCCACAGAACTGCCGCTCACTGGATTTTTTTTCTTTTTCGGACCATTCTCTGTAAACCCTAGAGATGGTTGTGCGTGAAAATCCCAGTAGATCAGCAGTTTCTGAAATACTCAGACCAGCCCTTCTGGCACCAACAATCTTGCCACGTTCAAAGGCACTCAAATCACCTTTCTTCCCCATACTGATGCTCGGTTTGAACTGCAGGAGATTGTCTTGACCATGTCTACATGCCTAAATGCACTGAGTTGCTGCCATGTGATTGGCTGATTAGAAATTAAGTCTTAACACACAGTTGGACAGGTGTACCTAATAAAGTGGCCAGTGAGTGTATATATATATATATATATATATATATATATATATAAATAAATAATCATTATAATTTGTCATAACTAACCGTAGTTAGTTACTATGCCCAGGCAGTGCCGGGCTCTTCAGCTAGTTCTTACTAGAGGCGATCTTTACTAGAGATGATCTTTACTATGGATGATCCTTACTAGAGACGATCTTTACTAGGGATGATCCTTACTAGAGAAGATCCTTACTAGAGACAATACTTATAGAGACGATCTTTACTAGAGACGATCTTTAGTAGGGATGATCCTTACTAGGGACCATCCTTACTAAGGACCAACCTTACTAGAGACGGTGCTTACTAGAGGTGATCTTTACTACAGTAGAGACGATCCTTACTAGAGACGATGGCTGTAAAGCAGTGGAAAAATAATGCAATATACCGTACATCAATCAGGAAATTCTTTATATCTTATTATAACACAAACCGTGTGAGAGAAGAGTTTTACACACACAAAAAATTCATTATTACATGTGCGCTTTTTCTTTGTGTGATTTTTCACATTTTTTTATTTGCACCTTATTTTTCTATAAATTTGCTCCTTATTTTAAAATCAGTTTTATATCAGTGTTTTTTGTTTGTTTTTTCATGTTCATCAATGTGACTGTTGGAGTTTTCAGATGTTCTCTTCCAATTTATCAACTGCAATTTTCAAAATCTTTTTATGCAAATATCCTTCCGACCCCCTCACCCGGAACGATTTTATGTACGTTTGAAAATTATTGTGCAAATTTTCCTACCTTCAGAAGAACTTTTTGCCCTAAAGAGTTGCATAAAAAGGGCAAAAAGTAAAATAAAGAGCACCTTTTCATTTTATGCAAAATTCATAAACAGCGCGCAATATTTTAAAAAGGCTTGACGCAACGAAAGTCAACAAATGCCCTAAGATGACAAATAACTTAAAAATAAATGCAAATAAATTTCACCCAAAATGTATACAGTGACAACTATTGATGGCCTAGGTTACAACACACACATATATATATATATATATATTTCTCAAAAGGACATTTGACATAAGCAAAGAGTAGTATTTAAAATTCAGATCAGCGAGTCTCTGTCTCATCCCCAACAAACCCCTTTGACAAAAGCCATCCAATGTCTGCCAAGTATATCGAGTCCAGCTGAGGACAAATTTCAAGATGAACCTAAAATCAATTTACCATCAAATTTTCATGCCTCTCCAGGACTATCCGTGGCATTTTAATTACAAGCACTGCAGGCGGGGGGTGCTACAGATATTGACACTTAGCATCTACAATAAACTTTATTGGCAACCTCTGTCTGAAAAGCAAGACTCGTGTGGAATAACAAGAGCCCGTGCAGGGAGGAACGGAGAGAAGGAAGAAGCGTCGTCTACGTA
This sequence comes from Dendrobates tinctorius, assembly GCF_039654945.1. Lineage (NCBI taxonomy): Eukaryota > Metazoa > Chordata > Amphibia > Anura > Dendrobatidae > Dendrobates > Dendrobates tinctorius. The sequence goes on from NW_027361677.1 coordinate 9,596,824, forward strand.
CACCAATGTTATGACGCTCTGGGATTCTTCAAAGGTGGAAAACGTTCAGGGTGGGATTCCGAGACGAAGGAGATGCGTTAAGATCTATGGACGCCAGAAGTTTCTCTGTGGAGACCCCCAGACATCATTCATTGCATGTGCGGGAAAATTAGCAAAGGGTCCCAACTATCCCACTTACGTTATAGTGCTGGTCTAATATTGGGGCCTCCTCATGCTCAAATAGGAGGAGGTTACATGGAGGGGACTCTGACATATATTGGCCCTTATAGCGCATTTGTCATTTGGGAATAATCCATTAAGCGCGGATCTCACAGTAAAAATTGCATACATTACCAACTAGATCTTTTTTAGACCTGATGGTTTACTTACTTTAAAACATCTATATCATTCTTTCTGAAAGTTCATTCTCAATCTCTGATTGACGGCTCCTCAGTGTCCCTCCTCCCTGCGGCTGCTGCTGAGATCTAGCACCGCTCAGTGCAAGCTGCAGCTGTCAGTCAGGCAGGGTGGGCGGAGACTGAATACACAGACTCATGGGCTCGTTCACTGTATAGCAGGACTCCTCTTAAAGGGGAACCATGATTTTACTTTTTAATGCATAAATCAATAGTACACATGAAAATAAGAAACTTTATAATATATGTCATCAGAGAAATCTTCTCTCCCCTCCTGGACTGATCTTTATGACTCATTTCAGGTAGAGGCAACAACAGACATTCTGCTGCAAGTTCTCCTGAAACGACAGCTACAGTTCTCCATAGAACTTTATGAGCACCAAATGCCCTATCCTGTCTCATTAATATAAAAGTCTGTCCAGAAAAAAGCAGATTTCTCTAATAGGATATACTACAGGTTTTTTATTTTAATGTTTATTATTGATTTAAGAAATAAAAAAGACGGTTACGTTTTAATATCAGAATTAAATGCATTTTCAAAGTAAATATACCAGTCTCATCAGGCGTCAGAAATTTTTTAATGCTGTATGCAGTTTCTATTATGAAAAATGGTGACAGATTCACTTTAAAGATATTTCATGAGGACAGACCTCGTACATCCACTAGATGTCTACTAGCCCACAACCAGCTATCTTTTGGTCCCCATGAATGGGAATTAAAGGGGATTTCCAGGACAATAAAATAATGACCTAGTGATATATCAATTTAAGATATTGGGGTCTGATTCGCGGCACCCCAGCGATTGATAGAGGGGCTGTGGAGCAGTGCGGGCACAAGTCCAGACTTTTAGTTGCGGACGTAGCTGGAATAAATCTAACATATATTTATAACTAATAGCAGCTCAGTCCCAGTAACGTGAGAGGGACAGAGCTGTAATAATAAGAGCTGTTCCACACCAGTCTTGCTTAGAAAGACTGGCTCTGCTCCTTTCCCCTGTGGCCACTGCCCTTTGCTGTACTCCACGTTGGGTTTCACAAGTGACCCGGCGAACTCCAGTGACATCACCCAAGTCCTATTAAGGCCGACTCAAGTTTGTTTGAGTATAAAGAAGTTTTTGCATCAGTAACCGCTTGCTTTGGCCCCCTAGTTCCCTCAGCTCAGATACAATCATTTCTGCACACTCCTGCTTGTTTCGCCAATCTGCATCTACTTCCTGGCTCAGGCTGGTTTCACATTAGCGCTTTTTAAGCGCACGCACGGCCGGGGGTAGCTCCGCCCCCGAGCCGGCTCTCTGCCCGGCGTGCCCGCCCCTTGCTTGTAGCACCGCCTCCTAGCGCACAGCGGCGCCTGCGATCGGCGCACCCAATCTTTAGCATAGGGTGCGCAGATCGTGCGCAGGCCGTGCGCTAGTTGCGCTTTGACCTGCGCTGCGCACTTTTGACGGTGCGCCGTGCGCGCCAAAATCCGAAAAGTTCGATTTTGGCGCGCACGGCGCACCGTCAAAAGTGCGCAGCGCAGGTCAAAGCGCAACTAGCGCACGGCCTGCGCACCCTATGCTAAAGATAGGGTGTGCCGATCGCAGGCGCCGCTGTGCGCTAGGAGGCGGTGCTACAAGCAAGGGGCGGGCACGCCGGGCAGAGAGCCGGCTCGGGGGCGGAGCTACCCCCGGCCATGCGTGCGCTTAAAAAGCACTAATGTGAAACCAGCCTCAGACCTGCAACAAACCCTTCACCTGCTGTAAGCATAATGAAGTAATCTCTGGACTTGTTCACACTACAAACACTGCTACATCAGACTGTATTGTCTCTACAAACGAGTTTGCCTATTCATCACTGCTGTCAGCGTCTATACATTTGTTTCCTGCTTAAATTTTCATCTGCTGTAAGCATAACAAACTCTTCTCTGGACTTTTTCACACAACTAACACTGCTTCAGTCCCAAGTTGCCTATAAATCTTCACTTCATGTGTGTCTCACTCCTGACTCCTAGTCTCCTGATGTTCCTTGCTACTCATATATATCTGACATCCAGTTGTGTCACGTGCAGTCAGGCAAGATCAAACTGCTGTACCACAATCTTTTGTCCGAGTTTTCTACCCTAACCTGCAGCTTAGAAAATCCACCTCACCAGGTGACAGGTACAGCCACTAAAACAATGAAGGGTATGTGAGTGCTACACCTGCAGTTCGATTGCCAACATCTTAGATTGATGACCTCTGCTAATGATAGGCCATACTTTTCTAGTCATGGAAAACTCCTTTAATTGACAATCAGTGAGTAAAATACTGACATGATGATCCCTCAAAGATGAACTGATCTAGGGAAGCCAGACGGCCAGCAATACTGAGGAGCCTTCTGATGACCGTAGAATACTAGGACACCCCCTTAAATGGTAAGAGAACACCCTCTTAGAGGGTACGAGGACAACCGCTTAGAGGGTGTAAGTACAACCCCTTAGAGGGCACAAGGACAACCCCTTAGAGGGCACGAGGACAACCTCTTAGAGGGCACAAGGACAATCGCTTATAAGGCAGAAGTACAACCCCTTAAAGGACACGAGGACAACCCCTTAGAAGACATGAGGACAACCCCTTACAGGGCACAAGGACACCCCCTTAGAGAGTATGAAGACATCCTCTTAATGGGAACGAAGACAATCTTCTTAGAGGGTACGAGGACATCCCCATAGAGGGTACGAGGAAATACCCTTAGAGGGTTCGAAGACATATTCTTAGAGGGTATGAGGACACCCCCTTAAAGTATATGAGGATACCCCCTTAGAGGTTACGAGGAAAACCCCTTAGTGGTTACGAGGATATTCCCTTAGAGGGTATGAGGAAACCCCCTTAGAGGGTACGAAGATACCTCCTTAGAGGGTATGAGGACACATCCTTAGAGGGTATGAGGATACCTCCTTAGAGGGTATGAGGACACCCCCTTTTTGAGATGTGTCAGCGTTAAAATTAGTCCAAACTCCTGTTCTGCTCCTGAGCTATTGTTTTTTAGCCATATCAGCTCCGACCCAATCTGCTTAGTTCAGGGACTTTTTCTGGAGAGTGACAGTAACATCTTACACCTACATTACAAGCTCGTTCTACATAACCATGTGACAGCCATTATCATTAATACAGTGGTTTCTGCAATGCTCAACTTTCCTGCAATTGTCAAATTCCGGCCAGAAGCTCTGATAATAAATCTGCCAATAAAAAGGTCTATAGTCCTAAACCAGTTGTGTATAAAAACAAAGACCTCCAAAGGGGAGGACTGGGGTGGGGGGGATCATCAGCAGAGTCCCTGCATTTTTCCTTTTTCCGTGTCAGCAAGGGATGGAGCCACTGTCATCTTAATGGTCTTTGGCAGCAGACGCTTCTAACTTTCTCTGCCATGTTATCTGTGATCCAAAGACGTTGGCAGGGAAGTTCTGCAGATGCAGTGAATTGCCGGGCCAACGCTACCTTTTCCTCTGGCCCCGGAGTGATGCCTGCAGAACTTCCGCAGATCTGGGGGAGAGAGGATAAAAATTTGTGTGATTCCACTAATCCAGAAAGTTTTCTAATTCAGATCTTACAGAAATATCTCAAGGTCAGAAACAGAAGACAAAAAAAAAATAAAGACTCCGACAGCTGTCATGGGGTTGTCTGGAGAGGAGGCGTTCCCTTGGTTTGTAGAAGTGATATCTATGATGTATCACAATGTTCCTTTAAGGATAAAATTTGGGGTTGGGGGCTCGGAGTATACTCTTTAAAGGGGTATTTGCAAAACATTGCTTCATCTCTTATCCGTGATTTATGGGGGTCAAAAATGACCTTGACGTGCACTTCTGCTCCACTCAAGATGGGCCAGAATCGGGATCACAGACTCCCAATGTCAACTTCACTGGGGGTCCCTGGGATAAGACCCCCATTGTCAGTTCATACCAGTCGGTCATGAGGCAGTGAGCAAGCGTGTGTTACTGGATAATGGGGACGGTCTTGCCATCTTTTTGCAGTCGTTTTTTGACTGTGCCATGAAGTGTTATCATGTTCTCGGTCGGACTGTTTAACTCTTCATGTGTGCAAAAGTACAGTCTACCTTAAAGGTTCAATGAACTGTGCTGTGTGCTCCCCCCTTGACCAAAGTCCCTGCTCGGAAGGTGGTCTGTTGATTTAGGTGCCACAGGCTGGAATGATCTCTGAAAAATGGGGGGTCCTACTACTGGGACTTCTCATAATGACGCAGGGAGGGTCCGCAAGCCGCAGAGATTCATTGGGCTTCCACCATTCTGTCACACTGCCTCTAACTCAACGAGGGGGCTGCCAGCAACGTAATTAGCACTCAGCCTTTGTATTTGGGGGGCTGCAGGGGGCAGCAGCAGAGGAATGAGCAGCTTGATATGAACTCTTACTAAGTAGTCGCTCTAGTGAGCAGACATGTAAGATTAATAAAAGGAGAGGTCGCCTCTCCTGTTGTTTCCTTTAGTAAACATTTATATTCTCTACTTGTTCTGCATTGTGCCATTCCTCTGTTATACCTCCTGGAAATGATAGGCATCCCCTTGTCTGTGAGATGTCTGCCTACGCAGTCTAGCCTGGTCCGATCACACAAACACTGGGCCATTTCCTAATAACCGGGGGAAGATTAATGATTCCAGGAGGAGTAACAGAGGACACCAGACTGGTCCTCCTAGAATTGACAGAGATTTCCATCCCTCAGCTAAATATAGTAAGTCTGGATTTGGGGAAAACCATCGACTTAGAATATCACATAAACCATATCCTTCTATATTTTACTCCCCATCTGTGATACATTTTAAAAAGAACCTGTCAGCAGAAAATGACTGTTCAAACCAAGCACAGGTGATATGTGCACTGTCCCATCTCTCTGTTTTCCATCTATCTCCGTCCTCTTTTTCCTTGATTGAAAACTCTAAAGGAGCCAAAGGAGAGCAGAGATGGACAGACAACAAGCAGGTGAGGAGGTGCGCTGCACGGATGGGTCACTTATCACATGTGCTTAGTTTTAACAGTCATTTTGTGCTGAGAATTTGTCAATAGGTTTTAGCTATGTAATCTAAGAGCTGAATGATATAGGGGCAGAGACCCTGATTCCAATGATGTGTCACTTACTAGGTTTGCTTGATGCAGCTTTGATAGAATCCCTGTTTTCTCTGCTGTAGATGAAGCTGCTGCATATAATCCCACCCACACCTCTGATTGGCAGCTTCCTGTGTATCTTGCACACAGCTTCCAATGAGTGGTGGGGGGCCAGGATTAAACAGATTAGCTGGACTAGCTTGCATGTGACACCTAGTCCTGCAGTGATAATCTCCTGCTGATAAAACACGGATTGTAATGAAACTACAGCAAGCTGCTGAGCAAGTGACACATCCCTGGAATCAGGCTCTCTGTTCCTACATCATGCTACTCTCAGATTATATATACCGTGTTTCCCCAAAAGTAAGACCCTGTCTTACATTAATTTTACCCCAAAAAGTCCCACCCTGTCTTACTTTCGGGGGAGGTCTTACATTAGCCGAAAAAAAATGACAATTTCTTTTTAACCAATAAATTAACATTTATTAACATGCTGTTATACCCCATAACAGTGCCGTATCCCACTGCACACAGCCCCACACCCCATAACAGTGCCGTATCCCACTGCACACAGCCCCACACCCCATAACAGTGCCGTATCCCACTGCACACAGCCCCACACCCCATAACAGTGCCGTATCCCACTGCACACAGCCCCACACCCCATAACAGTGCCGTATCCCACTGCACACAGCCCCACACCCCACAACAGTGCCGTATCCCACAGCACACAGCCCCACACCCCATAACAGTGCCGTATCCCACTGCACACAGCCCCATACCCTATACAGTACATGTTTCCCTACTTGGTTTTTAAATGCTGGACGTTTTCCTCTGCGGTGCGGCTGTGGGTGCGGAAGGCCTGTGCTGCAGGGAACGCTGTGCCAATCAGCAGGGAAACAGCAGTGACGTGGGGCTGGGGCGGCCAATTACAGCCCGAGCTGCTGGACCAATCAGTGCTCGAGCCGGGGGCCGGCGGTGACGTGGGGAACAGGGGCGGCCAATGAGCTGTTGAGCTGGGCGGATTGTGGGGTTAACACGGCGAGTTAACCCCATGAGCGCTGGACCCGCCCAGCTGCACCTGAGGACACCTCTGGAGCCTGGGGACCCAATGGGGGACAGCGGCGGCCCAAAAGTAAGGGCCTTACATTTCACAGCGGCCCCCAACCCTGCCTTACATTCGGGGGAGGCCTTATTGAAGGACCCCCCCGTAACCCCCACCCTGTCTTACTTTCGGGGGGGTCCTACTTTCGGGGAAACACGGTAGAAAAAAACAAAAAGTCCACAAATTCTCCCGGAAACAACAAATGTAGAGTACATTTGAAGTTTAAAGTTGTAAAAAACAGGATGGACAAGTATCATAGGTGTCAACTAGTGATGAGTGAACGTGCTTGGATAAAGTGTTATCTGAGCATGCTCCAGTGATAACCAAGTGACTTCGGCGTACTTCGAGACCCCGCGGCTGCATGTCTCATGGCTGTTCGACAGTCGCAACACATGCGGGGATTGTCTAACAAACAGGAAATCCTTGCATGTGTTGTGTCTGTCGAACAGTCGTGAGACATGCAACATATTATTCGAGCACGCCGAAGTCACTCGGTTATCACCAAGCATGCTCAGATAACACCTTGTCCCAGCCCGTTTGCTCATCACTAGTGCCAACATATCTGTGGGTGTTTCAGTTCCCTACCTGTTCCTCTTAGAAATGTCCTAAAACCCCACTTTTGGCCCTCCATCACTTTTTTTTTTGTAGCCCGCGAGTCCTGGGAAATCCAAACTAGTTGGTAATTATACTAGCTATGCATTAGCCTGCAATTCAATACTCCCTCTCATCACTACCCGTTAAATGACCTTATGAACAAGGGGGCTCTGGATGAACAGACCTTAGAAGAAAAGAAAACGCTGCAATAATTCTACTCGCCGAGCCATGATTATCATCGGTACGCTGCATGTGTGGCTGCAACCTACTCCTGGACACGGCCCGCCGTCCCTGGCACAACCTGGGGCCCAAATTTCTGAATTATCTCCAGAATGAGGGGGCCAGTGATAGCCGTCACACTAAGGGGGTCTCACCAACATTGTATCACCCTTTTAAAGAGTAGAGACACCTCTTTATGTCTACCCCAAATAAATGGTAGGTCTGCTATTAGCGGAGACATGATTTTGTTGACTTTTGACTAATCCCAAAAAGGAATGTTGTTTCCCCAGAGTTGTTTCGTCAGGTGTCTCCTCCGAGGTCAATAATGTCGGACTCCACAATTCAGTTGGGTGATGCTTAATGGAATCTCTCGCGGAGGGTTTTTGGCAGGAGTAGCGAGCGGCGCGCTCATTGTTTCTTCGTTTCGCTCTGCTGTGCGAGCGCGGATGTGGAGCCGGAGAATTCATTTTGCACACAGTCATGTGTAAACGGAGGCCCGATCCATCAAGGGCGGCCTCGCTGATTGAGTAATCTTTTCAATTAAGTGTAAGTATCTCCAAATAAGATTTGCAAACAAGAGAAAGGAGTTTGATCAGCGTTTAAGTGCAGCGACACCGAGCGATATTCCAAGGACCCTGGAGCAAATCTCTCTGTTAGCTACTTGCTCGCATCATCTCGCCGGCAATAACCTTGAAATCAGTCTCGTGCTACTAAAGAGAGGTGATGGAACACTGTGACACCAGATACAGCAGAGTCAAGCATGGTGGCACTACTACATAAGCCTAGGTTCACATTAAATGTATTTCTCTGCTGCAAATCAACCTGCAGATTTGGATTTTTGGTGGCACTAAACATTCCAATTTCTCTCCGCTCGGTTCATGGCTTCATCAGGGGTTCCACGTGAACCGCCCCCCAAAAAAACAGCATTCCGACATGTCCCAAACAGAGCCATAAACTTTATTTACTAATAACTTTGAGCTTTCATTGGCTGTAGATTACATTTTGTTGGTCAAAAAATTAGCCAGAGTCCAAAACTTATCCTTTTGATAATGCTTCGTGAAGGTCATGCCCGAACCTGATCTCTCGTGGGGTTCAGACGGAACCACGAACGTGTGGCAGAAACGTGATGTGAAAAAGGAGTGAAATCAAAAGAGACACTGAAAATTATTAAATTCTAGTTTCCGCAGAGTGTGGATGAGATGCTAAAATACAAATCCGTCATTAAAATCTGCATCATTTCTTTCCCTTGTGCCCCTGTCCTGTACTGCAGGCTACAATAGCAGCATTATAGAGGAAAGTTTTGCAAATCTCATCCATGGTCTGCAAAAAAAAAAATATTCCGTGTGGAAGTTGATCTGTGAAGCAGATTTCTAAATCTGCAGCTTGTCAATTCCGTTTATGGATTTTTACGGCTGATTTTACTCTCTGTAACACATAGGGAGGGGGAGATAATTTTTAATGAACATTATTGTACAAAAATAGAATTATGCAATTCATAATAAGCACCTCTGTCACAGAGTGCCCCCATACACAGTGCCTCTGCTGCAGAGTGCCCCCATACACAGTGCCTCTGCTGCAGAGTGCCCCCATACACAGTGCCTCTGCTGCAGTGAGACCCCATACACAGTGCCTCTGCTGCAGTGAGACCCCATACACAGTGCCTCTGCTGCAGAAAGCCGCCATACACAGTGCCTCTGCTGCAGTGAGACCCCATACACAGTGTCTCTGCTGCAGAAAGCCCCCATACACAGTGCCTCTGCTGCAGAAAGCCCCCATACACAGTGCCTCTGCAGCAGAGTGCCCCCATACACAGTGCCTCTGCTGCAGAGTGCCCCCATACACAGTGCCTCTGCAGCAGAGTGCCCCCATACACAGTGCCTCTGCAGCAGAGTGCCCCCATACACAGTGCCTCTGCAGCAGAGTGCCCCCATACACAGTGCCTCTGCTGCAGTGCCCCCATACACAGTGCCTCTCCTGCAGAAAGCCGCCATACACAGTGCCTCTGCTGCAGAAAGCCCCCATACACAGTGCCTCTCCTGCAGAGTGCCCCCATACACAGTGCCTCTGCTGCAGAGTGCCCCCATACACAGTGCCTCTCCTGCAGAGTGCCCCCATACACAGTGCCTCTCCTGCAGAGTGCCCCCATACACAGTGCCTCTGTTGCAGAGGGCCCCCATACACAGTGCCTCTGCTGCAGTGAGACCCCATACACAGTGCCTCTGCTGCAGTGAGACCCCATACACAGTGCCTCTGCTGCAGAAAGCCGCCATACACAGTGCCTCTGCTGCAGAAAGCCCCCATACACAGTGCCTCTCCTGCAGAGTGCCCCCATACACAGTGCCTCTGCAGCAGAGTGCCCCCATACACAGTGCCTCTGCTGCAGTGCCCCCATACACAGTGCCTCTCCTGCAGAAAGCCGCCATACACAGTGCCTCTGCTGCAGAAAGCCCCCATACACAGTGCCTCTCCTGCAGAGTGCCCCCATACACAGTGCCTCTGCTGCAGAGTGCCCCCATACACAGTGCCTCTCCTGCAGAGTGCCCCCATACACAGTGCCTCTCCTGCAGAGTGCCCCCATACACAGTGCCTCTGCTGCAGAGTGCCCCCATACACAGTGCCTCTGCTGCAGAGTGCCCCCATACACAGTGCCTCTGCTGCAGTGAGACCCCATACACAGTGCCTCTGCTGCAGTGAGACCCCATACACAGTGCCTCTGCTGCAGAAAGCCGCCATACACAGTGCCTCTGCTGCAGTGAGACCCCATACACAGTGTCTCTGCTGCAGAAAGCCCCCATACACAGTGCCTCTGCTGCAGAAAGCCCCCATACACAGTGCCTCTGCAGCAGAGTGCCCCCATACACAGTGCCTCTGCTGCAGAGTGCCCCCATACACAGTGCCTCTGCAGCAGAGTGCCCCCATACACAGTGCCTCTGCAGCAGAGTGCCCCCATACACAGTGCCTCTGCAGCAGAGTGCCCCCATACACAGTGCCTCTGCTGCAGTGCCCCCATACACAGTGCCTCTCCTGCAGAAAGCCGCCATACACAGTGCCTCTGCTGCAGAAAGCCCCCATACACAGTGCCTCTCCTGCAGAGTGCCCCCATACACAGTGCCTCTGCTGCAGAGTGCCCCCATACACAGTGCCTCTCCTGCAGTGCCCCCATACACAGTGCCTCTCCTGCAGAGTGCCCCCATACACAGTGCCTCTGTTGCAGAGTGCCCCCATACACAGTGCCTCTGCTGCAGTGAGACCCCATACACAGTGCCTCTGCTGCAGTGAGACCCCATACACAGTGCCTCTGCTGCAGAAAGCCGCCATACACAGTGCCTCTGCTGCAGAAAGCCCCCATACACAGTGCCTCTCCTGCAGAGTGCCCCCATACACAGTGCCTCTGCAGCAGAGTGCCCCCATACACAGTGCCTCTGCAGCAGAGTGCCCCCATACACAGTGCCTCTGCAGCAGAGTGCCCCCATACACAGTGCCTCTGCTGCAGTGCCCCCATACACAGTGCCTCTCCTGCAGAAAGCCGCCATACACAGTGCCTCTGCTGCAGAAAGCCCCCATACACAGTGCCTCTCCTGCAGAGTGCCCCCATACACAGTGCCTCTGCTGCAGAGTGCCCCCATACACAGTGCCTCTCCTGCAGAGTGCCCCCATACACAGTGCCTCTCCTGCAGAGTGCCCCCATACACAGTGCCTCTGCTGCAGAGTGCCCCCATACACAGTGCCTCTGCTGCAGAGTGCCCCCATACACAGTGCCTCTGCTGCAGTGAGACCCCATACACAGTGCCTCTGCTGCAGAAAGCCGCCATACACAGTGCCTCTGCTGCAGAAAGCCCCCATACACAGTGCCTCTCCTGCAGAGTGCCCCCATACACAGTGCCTCTGCAGCAGAGTGCCCCCATACACAGTGCCTCTGCTGCAGTGCCCCCACACAGTGCCTCTCCTGCAGAAAGCCGCCATACACAGTGCCTCTGCTGCAGAAAGCCCCCATACACAGTGCCTCTCCTGCAGAGTGCCCCCATACACAGTGCCTCTGCTGCAGAGTGCCCCCATACACAGTGCCTCTGCTGCAGAGTGCCCCCATACACAGTGCCTCTGCTGCAGTGAGACCCCATACACAGTGCCTCTGCTGCAGAGTGCCCCCATACACAGTGCCTCTGCTGCAGTGCCCCCATACACAGTGCCTCTCCTGCAGAAAGCCGCCATACACAGTGCCTCTGCTGCAGAAAACCCCCATACACAGTGCCTCTCCTGCAGAGTGCCCCCATACACAGTGCCTCTGCTGCAGAGTGCCCCCATACACAGTGCCTCTCCTGCAGAGTGCCCCCATACACAGTGCCTCTCCTGCAGAGTGCCCCCATACACAGTGCCTCTGCTGCAGAGTGCCCCCATACACAGTGCCTCTGCTGCAGAGTGCCCCCATACACAGTGCCTCTGCTGCAGTGAGACCCCATACACAGTGCCTCTGCTGCAGAAAGCCGCCATACACAGTGCCTCTGCTGCAGAAAGCCCCCATACACAGTGCCTCTCCTGCAGAGTGCCCCCATACACAGTGCCTCTGCAGCAGAGTGCCCCCATACACAGTGCCTCTGCTGCAGTGCCCCCACACAGTGCCTCTCCTGCAGAAAGCCGCCATACACAGTGCCTCTGCTGCAGAAAGCCCCCATACACAGTGCCTCTCCTGCAGAGTGCCCCCATACACAGTGCCTCTGCTGCAGAGTGCCCCCATACACAGTGCCTCTGCTGCAGTGAGACCCCATACACAGTGCCTCTGCTGCAGTGAGACCCCATACACAGTGTCTCTGCTGCAGAAAGCCGCCATACACAGTGCCTCTGCTGCAGAAAGCCCCCATACACAGTGCCTCTCCTGCAGAGTGCCCCCATACACAGTGCCTCTGCTGCAGAGTGCCCCCATACACAGTGCCTCTCCTGCAGAGTGCCCCCATACACAGTGCCTCTCCTGCAGAGTGCCCCCATACACAGTTCCTCTGCTGCAGAGTGCCTCCATACACAGTGCCTCTGCAGCAGAGTGCCCCCATACACAGTGCCTCTGCTGCAGGGTGCCCCCATACACAGTGCCTCTGCAGCAGAGTGCCCCCATACACAGTGCCTCTGCAGCAGAGTGCCCCCATACACAGTGCCTCTGCTGCAGCGTGACCCCATATACAGTGCCTCTGCTGCAGAGTGCCCCCATATACAGTGCCTCTGCTGCAAAGTGCCCCCATACACAGTGCCTCACCTGCAGAGAGCACCGATATACAGTGCCTCTGCTGCAGAGTGCCCCCATATACAGTGCCTCTGCTGCAGAGTGCCCCCATACACAGTGCCTCTAGAACCAATCATCCCAGAACGCTCCCACATTGTCACAATGGCCAGTTGTGTATTAGTTTCCTGACTACCGCATTTTATCAAATCACGTTACAGCGCTGACAACTGAGATTTCGGCAATAAACCTCCTGTAAAGGCTTCATTCCATTCTCCGCCATATATGCAGGGAACCAGACTGAGGGACGACCTATACCGCCCCCTGGTGGTGGAGATGATGTATTACATCTCTTAGTAAATACATCTATTCCATTGGAGAAATATTTGGTAATTCCTGTAACACCGCTGCACTGAGCCAAACAGGGTTAACCAACATTTCTAGAAACCTTTTCGAATCTCCTGGTACAATGAGCTAAAAACGCAGCTCTCGTCACACCGACTATACCTAGAAAATAATGGACAGGAGAAAAGCCCATCAAATGGTCAAAAAAACACCATACAATGGGGTGTGATTAAGTATGTGCCCCCATTACTCCCACTGTGTATGTACTCTTGTCACTCTCACAGACTGTGAGCAATTACAGAACATGTAAGAAAATGATCCTTTATAGTAAATTTGCTCTAAAAAAAAGCAAAAATGTAAAAAAAATATGAAGTTGCTTAACAAAAGTCTAAATTATTAAAATCTCTCTTAAAAGCTCTCTTCTCAGGGATGTGTTAAAAACCTTTTAAGGCGAATATGTTAGCAGTTTTTTTTGCCATGTAATCAGACAGCACCATGATGTAGGGTCTGAAACCCCGAATACAGCAATGTATCACTTAGTTTACTGGGTGCAGCAGAAGTGAAAAAAATCACAGTTCTCTCTGCTGAGAATGCTGAGCTCTGTATAACCCCACCCACACCTCTGATTGGCAGCTTTCTGTCAGTGTATGTAGAAAGAGGCCAATCGGTGCTGGGGGTGTGGCTGGACCAGGAGGCACAAGACAGATAGTCCTGCAGTGATAATTTCCTGCTGATAAAACTCTGTATTGAAACAGTAAAACAGGCCAGCAAGTGCCACATCTCTTGAAAGACTGTTCCTGTTTATATTGTAAATCCACTTTTTTTCAGTGTTTTGAGTCAGGGGTTTTTTTTTTTTTTTCAACTTCAGGTTTTGAAAAATGTCTGGTAAAAAAAAAAAAAAAGAAGCCTTCTCTAAAGTGTCTCCTGATGAAAAATGCTCCAAACCAGGCGCTGTCAACACTGCAAAAACGTATTAAAACTGCATCAGGTTGTGAAAAAAAAATCCCCCAAAGTTTCAAAGATGGAACATTACCTAAAGTGGCTTCCATGAGAAACTTGGTTATTTATTGACGGCTTAAAAAAAACCCTCTGCCTGTGTATAAACTAAAGGTATGTTCACACAGTTTCTATGACCATTTTTCAAGTTCCTTTCTCTGCTGTTTAGTAAGAGTTTTTGGATGTTACTTGAGCTTTTTTTTTCTGATTTTGTTTTGCATCCTTTTGCCATTTTTTCAGGGGCAAAATATATTACAGGTGGTGATGCTTCGGTGAAGAAATCTAACATTTAATTATCCAGAATATCTGATAATCCAGTATTAGTCGCCATTGTTGAATTGCAAGAAAGAAGGCTGACGAGACCTACCTGAAATGTAACTTATCCTTGCAAGCGAGACTCGTACACTTTACTACAAATATTTGACTGTTTTATGGGGTCACATTTTAAACAGGTTTTGTAATGGGCGCTCGGATTTCCAAATAATCTGGATTGATGGATTGTCATGGAAAAATACACAGAACGCACCTGTAAGGGATTACACCTCCTAAGGTACGTTCACGCATCAGGTGTGACACAGATTTTAGCAAGCAACTAAAGACCCGTATACACGTCTCAATCAGCCGAGCCCACCGGTATCAACAGATTCAGCCAACAGGCTAATGAGTAAGCCTTCGACATCATCTGTCCGATTTCAGACTTCCGTCAGCTATCTAAAGTGTATGAGGAGCAGAAATTTGCCGGGTTCCCACAACCCTGCTTGAAAAATTCCACATCGTATTGCAGCGGGACTAATATGAATAGGTTAAATTAAAACTACCACCCGAGACCGATGCTCTATCTATACAACCCTTTATCCTACTCCTAAGCATCCATTATAAAGGGGATCTGTCACCAGGTCTTTTCTTCTCTTATTTTAACCTTGATGTTCCCCTGAGTATTCCGCTTTTTTCTTTTTTAAAATCCGCCATACGATTCAAGAGATATGGGCCTTTTTAGTCAGTGTTAATTTTTAAGTGGGTGTGGCTCACAGCTTAAAGACACACCCCCGAGGATCCTGTGATCCACATACAAATAAAAAAAGCTTCTATTTGTGGAACCGTATGGTGGATTTAAAAAAAAAAAAAAAATACTCAGTGGGAGAAGTCGGAATAAAATAAGAACAAAAACTTGACACTTTTCACGTGGTCCCCTTTAATTTTGATTGCTTTCCCAGTGAGGATAACGAACACTACTCCCACTGCTCTTCCTTCCGGCAGCACTAGTGTTTATATCAGCATAGCTCACTCTGGCAGCAACACTTGCAAAGCCTTGAGCGAAGAATGTATTATGAGTCCTGAAAAGTTCATAAGAAAATATGTTGTTCCTAGAAACTCATTTTACCGGACGGCTTCCAACACAACTCCGTTATATTAAAATGCTTATTTCGGATCGGTCCCCACGGACCCCCGTCTTGTTACATAGTAACTTTAATAAACTTGTTGACCCCTAATCAAACAGTGTAAATTATTTATCTACTTAATCCTCCTGACCGCTCCCTCCCTGCCCTCTGCTCGGGTAAGGCAGAGAGATCCACGCTGACAATAGGAATAACACGGCGGGGCTAGGTGCGGCGGCGTGGAGATCTCGCCGGCAGTGGAATTGGCTCTCAATAATGCATAAAGGCTGGTTAGCGGAACCCTAAACAAAGGCGCTATCACAACAATCTGCTCCTTTCATGTGCGGCCAGGATTTAGAGGGACGGTGATGCTCCGAATCAAAAGCACAATCACTCATTTGTGAACAGATGTCCCTCACACGGCAGGCAGCGCTTTTTGAATGCCGACCAGAACAAACGCACCGCTGTGAGACAAGTCCCCCTACCCGTTAAATAAAGAACACAGTATATATTAATTTAGCAGCTTGTTGAGTAATGTTTCAAAGCCCAAATAATGATGTTGAAAAATTGCACGGAGACAGAAAACTTGGTTTCCAGCAATATATGTGGAGCGGCACGAGCAATTAGCCGGATTCAGGTGCAGCGGCACTTTTTTGTTTTTTATCATGGTGCTGGGGGGGCGTGATGACAAAATAACTGCATTGGGGGGGGGGACAAAAAAAAATGTTAAATGCGACTATAATTTATTACATGAGAAGAAGTCATTGCAAAGAAAAGAAGGTTTCCAAAATAAAATATAGGAGAACTTAAAAGAGTTGTTTGTGCGCAGACTGTTCCCATCAGGTATGGAAGACTTTTTCCAAAAAAATTGCTTATTTCCCCTACAGTGGAAATGTAGTATTACATTCTGGGCTGGAGGCCACATCACCAGTCCGTGGTTGCCGGACCTGAGCACTGTAAACCTCTTACTGCCCAAAATGCTTCTTCTGACCAGTAGGCACCAACATGACGTGGCCTACTAATCACAAGAGGTTCCTCAAAGAGGTTCACTGTGCAGCCATGGACTAGCGATCGGGGGCCACGGACTGCCCAGAAGGGTCCTCCATTTCTTTGTGCTCAACCGTAGTTAGAGGTTGTGAGATAAGAAACTAGCATGAAATACAGACTCTCCTTCATGACAAACAACCATTGCAGAACTTTAGAGACAACCTAATTCGCAGCTCAAGTTGGGTTTGGAGAGGAGTCCTCTGGGAGGTTCCTTCTGGATTTTCTCTATCTGGCTCGGGTTGATTGACAGGTCTCTACATATTTGAATGCAATGCACAAGATTTCAATCAACTTGAGGATATTAGGGAGAAGGAGTTAACAGGAGCCATCCAGAGGACTCTTCTCCAGAAGCTGCTGTACCACTCATGGTCACTGCTCGCTGAAGCTGTGCCACTTCAGATGAGGCAAGGTGTCTACAATCAGCTGATCGGTGGGGATACTGCGTGTTGGACAGAAATTGATGACCTATCCCAAGGCTAGTGTCAAACCAGCATATTTTCTCTCATCCGAAAAAAAAAATCGGGCCGATCATGCTAATCACACCCTGATTAGAGTTTGACCCGATTATCTTAGATGAGGGAGGAAACGACGGGAAAAAAATGTCTCCATCTTCTCCATCTGTCAGTCCGTGAAAAATAGACTGCACTCAGATGTCAACCAAGTGCAGTCTGATGTTATCCACAGACTCATTGAATTGCATGGCCGAGTGCGATCTGATGATCGGATCCAATTTGGGCATGCTGCAATTTTTTCTTCGGTCCGGCTTCATCAAAGGAAAAAAAATCGAGCATGTGTAAGGTCCCAAAGAACAACAATGGTCCGAGTATGATCTGATGTTTTGTCATGTACATCAGTATAAATCCAAAGGACTGGTCATCAGTATTAGGCTGTGTTCACACGTCGTGGTTTTTTCGCGTTTCCGCAGCGGTTTCGCTTTGCGGTAAAAAACGCAGCATGCTCATTAATTTATCGGAATCGCGGCGATCCCGCAGCCATAGGATTGCATTGTTCTGCTTACTTTCCGCATATGGCTGTGCACACCATGCGAAAAGTAAGCAGAACATTTGCGGAGGAGAGGTGGGTACCATATCCCTGTAAAAAATAGAATTTTAAAATAAAAAATATTGTTATTCTCACCTTCCGGCGTCCCGCGCAGCCTTCCCGCCTCTCTCCATGCTCCCGGTCCCAGTAATCAATTGCGAGAATGACTGCGAGACATCACGTTCCTGCGACGTCATCGCAAATGACCGCGAGACGTCGTGCTCCCGCGAGATCGTGACGTCATTGCGGTCATTCTCGCAAATGATTACTGGGTGCGGGGAGCGTGGAGAGAGGCAGGAAGGCTGCGCAGGAAGCCAGTCTGATCTCTGTCTAACTGCGCCCTTAATAAGACAGTCACTTAGTGCTTCGTCTGGCTTCAGTTTTGGCAGTATATCCATTCAAATAGGTGGACATTGCTGAAACTGCGGCCAGCCAAAGCACAAAGTGAGTTCATCTGTCTTATTGGCCGAGGGTTTCGCCAAAATTCGCTTCTTCAGGGCTTCAGTCAGACCTGACAGAACCGCCGATGTTTGACTTAACATACTCTCTTCATTCATCTGGATTATCGGCTGCTGTTGGATTACCGGAATTTCATTGTATTTCTATGTCTTCGGCACGCATTTTTCTAAACTTTGCATAAGCGCCTGCTCAAACTTAATTCCCACTTTATCCGGCATTTCCATTTTAGCGAATCATTTGGGGCCGGGTAGCCTGATTGAATGCAGCTAATAAGTCTAACTGTGAGGATTAATCAATTTGCAGATACATCATTGAGAGTAATAGATCAGGTAAGGAGTATCTGCTATCCAAAACTTGTTACCGAGAACATCGACCACATTGAGCAGAGACTCCTGAATTAATAGCTCACCTCTGGGAATTGGGCTCCGCGCATAATAAGCGGTGAATAAGGAACGGCAGCTGTTGGTCTCTAGCAGGTAAATGTGTTGCAGTCACAATTCAGGTCTTAGGGAAGAGAAGGAAAAAATCCGCCGCTTATAAATTGGAGTCGCATGTAATACAGACAGGGCGCGAGTTACACGAAAAATCAAGAGCAAACCCAAAAAGCGAGAATGAAAAGTAATCTTGGGATTTATGGCGTCCTGATCGCTTTTTTTGGTTCAAGAATCAAATGCCAGAACAACAGTAAAGACTGACACTAAAGTAGTAGAAAAAAGCAGGGAGGGAGGAAATTTAGGGTATGTTCACACAGGGTGTTTCCCAATCAGCACCAAATGGAAATTGTATTGTAAAAAACATCCCCGTACTATTAACCCTCCTCTACTGCATTGCACAGGGGGCACACAAAGCAGTCAGGGGGTACCATTCCCCTGGCGCTCACCAACCCAGACTCCTCCATCAGACACTGGACAGGTAAGTGTGATCGGTCACTGCACAGAACACGTTTCCTCCAGAGTCCAGTGGTGGCGGCTTTACATCACTCCATCCGACGCTCGGCATTGTGCTTGGTGATGTAAGGCTGCACGCAGCTGCTTGGCCATGAAGCTCCGCGCGGGGGCGCAGTGCTTGTAATGATGTTAATACCAGAGGTCTGGACTCTGCAGTTATGGACTCAGCAGAGCGGTGGTGACTTTTCTGTCCTCTGCTCCTAAGCACTCAACCCCGCTCTCTAAGGTTATGGGATCTCCTCTTAGTGGCTGAGTCTCACACCAGAGGTGAAGGGCCGGATATTACACACTGAGGGCGAGAGACTGGATGTTATACGCTGGGGTGGGCTGAATGTTATACACCCGGGGCGAGGGGCCGGATGTTATTCATTTGGGGCGGGGGGCTGGATTTTATACACCAAGGTTGAAGAGCCAGATGTTATACACTGAAAGTGACTGGCAAGATGTTATACACCTGGGGGCATGAGAAGCCGAATATTATACACCGGGGGTGAGTGGCTGGATGTTATACACTGGAGGCGAGGAGCTAGACGTTATTCTCTAAAACCAAATGGCTCGATATTATACACTGGGGGGGGAGGGAGTGAGGAGCTGGACATTTTACACCGGGGGCAAGGTGCCGGATGTTATAAATTCAGGGTGAGGAGCCAGAGGTTAAACACTGAAAGTGAGTGGCCGCATGTTATACAGTGGGGGTGTGAGGGACCGGATGTTATACACTGGGGCGAGGGGACGGATGTTATACACTAAGGGCGAGTGGCTGGATGTTATACACCGGGGCGAAGGGACGGATGTTATACACTAAGGGCGAATAGCTATATGTTATACACCGGGCGAGGGGACGGATGTTAAACACTAAGGGCGAGTGGCTGGATGTTATACACCGGGGCGAAGGGACGGATGTTATACACTAAGGGCGAATGGCTATATGTTATACACCGAGGCGAAGGGACGGATGTTATACACTAAGGGCGAATGGCTATATGTTATACACCGGGGCGAGGGGACGGATGTTATACACTAAGGGCGAATGGCTATATGTTATAGTTATACACCGGGGTGAAGAGACTGATGTTATACACTAAAGGCGAATGGCTATATGTTATACACCGGGGTGAGGGGACGGATGTTATACACTAAGGGCGAGTGGCTGGATGTTATACACCAGGGCGAAGGGATGGATGTTATACACTAAGGGCGAATGGCTATATGTTATACACCGGGGGCGAGGGGACGGATATTATACACTAAGGGCAAAGGGACGGATGTTATACACTAAGGGCGAGAGGCTGGATGTTATACACGGGGGCGAAGGGACGGATGTTATACACTAAGGGCGAATGGCTGGATGTTATACACCGAGACGAAGGGACGGATGTTATACACTACGGGCGAATGGCTGGATGTTATACACTAAGGGCGAATGGCTATATGTTATACACCGGGGCGAAGGGACGGATGTTATACACTAAGGGCGAGAGGCTGGATGTTATACACCAGGGCGAAGGGACGGATGTTATACACAAAGGGCGAGTGGCTGGATGTTATACACCGGGGCGAAGGGAAGGATGTTATACACAAAGAAGCCGAATATTATACACCGTGGGTGAGTGGCTGGATGTTATACACTGGAGGCGAGGAGCTAGACGTTATTCTCTAAAACCAAATGGCTCGATATTATACACTGGGGGGGAGGGAGTGAGGAGCTGGACATTTTACACCGGGGGCAAGGTGCCGGATGTTATAAATTCAGGGTGAGGAGCCAGAGGTTAATCACTGAAAGCGAGTGGCCGCATGTTATACAGTGGGGGTGTGAGGAACCGGATGTTATACACCGGGGCGAGGGAACGGATGTTATACAAGGGCGAATAGCTATATGTTATACACCGGGCGAGGGGACGGGTGAAATACACTAAGGGCGAGTGGCTGGATGTTATACACCGGGGCGAAGGGACGGATGTTATACACTAAGGGCGAATGGCTATATGTTATACACCGAGGCGAAGGGACGGATGTTATACACTAAGGGCGAATGGCTATATGTTATACACCGGGGCGAAGGGACGGATGTTATACACTAAGGGTGAATGGCTATATGTTATACACCGGGGCGAGGGGACGGATGTTATACACTAAGGGCGAATGGCTATATGTTATACACCGGGGCAAAGAGACTGATGTTATACACTAAGGGCGAATGGCTATATGTTATACACCGGGGCGAGGGGACGGATGTTATACACTAAGGGCGAAGGGATGGATGTTATACACTAAGGGCGAATGGCTATATGTTATACACCGGGGGCGAGGGGACGGATGTTATACACTAAGGGCGAGTGGCTGGATGTTATACACCGGGGCGAAGGGACGGATGTTATACACTAAGGGCGAGAGGCTGGATGTTATACACCGGGGCGAAGGGACAGATGTTATACACTAAGGGCGAATGGCTGGATGTTATACACCGAGACGAAGGGACGGATGTTATACACTATGGGCGAATGGCTGGATGTTATACACTAAGGGCGAATGGCTATATGTTATACACCGAGACGAAGGGACGGATGTTATACACTACGGGTGAATGGCTGGATGTTATACACCGGGGCGAAGGGACGGATGTTATACACAAAGGGCGAGTGGCTGGATGTTATACACCGGGGTGAAGGGACGGATGATATACACTAAGAGCAAGTGGCTGGATGTTATACACCGGGGAGAAGGGACGGATGTTATACACTAAGGGCGAGAGGCTGGATGTTATACACCGGGGCGAAGGGACGGATGTTATACACTAAGAGCGAGTGGCTGGATGTTATACACCGGGGCGAAGGGACGGATGTTATACACTAAGGTCGAATGGCTGGATGTTATACACCGGGGCGAAGGGACGGATGTTATACACTAAGGGCGAATGGCTGGATGTTATACACCGGGGCGAGGGGACGGATGTTATACACTAAGGGCGAGTGGCTGGATGTTATACACCGGGGCGAGGGGACGGATGTTATTCACTAAGGGCGAGTGGCTGGATGTTATACACCGGGGCGAAGGGACGGATGTTATACACCAAGGGCGAATGGCTATATGTTATACACCGGGGGTGAGGGGACGCATGTTATACACTAAGGGCGAATGAATGGATGTTATACACCGGGGGTGAGGGGACGCATGTTATACACTAAGGGCGAATGAATGGATGTTATACACCGGGGCGAAGGGACGGATGTTATACACTAAGGGCGAGAGGCTGGATGTTATACACCGGGACGAAGGGACGGATGTTATACACTGGGGGTTGAGGGAACGGAAATTATACACCGGGGACGGGTGGTCGGATGTTTTACACCAGGGGGTGGCGTGAGGGACCGGATGTTATACACAGGGGCGAGGGTCCTGGATCTAATACACTAGGGGGGGGCAAGAGGGACTGAATATTATATGTAGGGGGGCGAAATGCCAAATGTTATAAGCAGGGGGCAAGAGGCCGGACGTTATACACTGTGTGTGAATGGTCAACAGGAAAAAATGAAAAAAACTGACTTCAAATATTAAGACATGAGTTCAAAACTTGTGTCCAAATAAAAAAAAGAACATGTTGTACTATGACTTTTTTATTTTATTTTAATCTTATTTTTTACAGGTTTGCTCTACATTGATATTTTTCATCCAAATCTTAAATGTTTGGAGTCAGACCCTAAAATCTCCTCTCTGGTGAATAACCCCACTCGTGATGGATACCGAAGGCAATTTGGACAGATCCCTTTTTAATCTTTAAATTAACTTTGCCCGTTGTACGAGGCAGGGACAATGACCAACCAACAATAATTGATGTGAAATTAGTCGTTTCTGCCTATTAAAAGTCCCTCTGTTCCGGTAGATCGCTGATGTGATATTTAATCACTTTTTTTTTTTTCCAGTGCGGCTGAATTTTTAGTAATTAATTAGTCACATGCGAGGACAGCTGCGCGTTATTGAGTCCCAACGTTTAGGAGAAACAGATGAAATATTGGTAAGCCGTGCAGACCACGGTATAAGTATGTGAGGGGGGTGAGAGGTTAATCCCTATTGATTTTTCAAGTAAGCGTACGCCACCACTGGGGAAGGCCGGTTCTGCTGGAAATCGGCTCAAGCAAATGCATTCGAAATCTTAGCAGCCGCCGTCACTGATCGCAACCCTCTCGGGCACATACAGACGACTGCAACATGTCTCCATAATCGGGCATTTACAAGACATGAAGGCAGGTGCTCTGGAACAAGATAGGCATAACACTGTTAAAGAAGTAGTTCCTCTTTAGGGATATTTTTCTTAATTTTATTTTTCATACTTAAATGCATATATTTTTGGCTAATAATAATTTTTGTAAATGGGTTTCATTAAAAATTTTGCACCGTTTCTCTTCTATAGCCTCAGATTTGCACTGTCTATTGCTGGCTGAAGAATGGGTTAACTGAGGATCCATCAGCGAGCTCATTTTGAAGGAACCGATGAGAGAGATTAAAACCCTATCTATTTTTTTTTTAAGCTCTTCTCGGCTGATTTATGACCACAGACCACATCAAAATTGAAGGTGAAGGGAAACAAAGAATCTGTAAAGGGAAAACGGTTCAACATTTTTAAAAAAGCCAAAATGCAAAATAGATTTTCAGCCCAAAATACACATATTTAAGTAAAAATGAAAAAAAAAAAAAAGGCACCGGAATACAGAATAAAACAATCAATTTACTTTTATAAAAGCTATGGAATAATGAAATTGTCTAATAAATGAGCTTCCTGGAGACCAATGGTGTCATGCTTAAGAATCTGAGAGTAGCATAATGTAGGGGCAGAGAGCCTGATTCCAGGGATGTGTCACTTTCTCAGCAGCTTGCTATAGTTTCAATACAATCAGTGTTTTATCAGCAGGAGATTATTACTGCAGGACTAGGTGTCATGTGCCAGGTAGTCCAGCCAATATGTCTAATCCCACCCCCACCACTGATTGGCAGCTTGCTGGCAGTATACACAGGAATCTGCCAATCAGTGGTGTGGGTGGGATCAGTATTCCGAGCTCTGCTAGATCTACGGAAGATAAAACAAGGATTTTATCAAAACTGCACCAAGCAGCTTAGTAAGTGATACATCACTGGAATCAGGCTCTCTGCCCCTACATCACTCTGCTCTCATGTTACATAGAAAACACCTTTTGTTAGATTCCCTTAACATCAAATCGTAGAGACTGCAGGGTTTACATAGCACTATAAATACACAGGTTTGACTGTGCCTGGTACTGCAGGTAATGGTTCTGCAGAACCTGGCACAGTCATCTACACAGATAAGCTCCTGGCCTGTGGACAAAATAGAGACAACTCTTGTGGAAGCCATACTGGCTGCCACACAGCTTTCCCATCGAAAATATATATTAGTAAAACGTTTCTCATAACTTTTTTATTATCTTGAAAACAACCCCTTGCGAATTGCTGGAGCCAGAAACCCCTGGCAGTTGGGTCTCTGTGCGGGAGACATTGCAGTGTTACATGGTCAGACCCTGTAAGGGCATCTAAGCTCTTCGAAATAAGGGGAGATATCAAGCGTGGGGCAATTTCTAAAAGGCCTCATTCACATGCACACTTTCAGTTCTAGCTTTTTATGGATAAAACATGTCCCCTTGAAAGTCTAAGCGGATGTTCACAGACCTTAAATCAAAGCACAACCATTCAAGCAAAGGGTAAGTTAATATATGGATAGCACTCGGACGTCATCAATGTGCTGTCCGTTTTTTACTAGGTAGCAAAAGCTTGGATTTTCGTCTTTTACTTTTGCATATGAGAAAAACAGATGCCTCACTGATGGCTAAAACAAGACAAATGGACCAAAAAGGGGTTAAAATTAGACTCGGCACATGGATGAAAAACAGTCTGATGTATGAATGAGAACTAACGTTGTTCTCCAACATGTGGCTCCCCAACTACTACAAAACAGACACAACCAGCATGCCCTTGTAAGAAGATGTGCCACTAAAGGATGAGATTCCTCAGCACTATGGGGCATTTGGATCCGGCGCGGAACTAACAGGAAGAGGAAGAGTTTCAGGGAGGAAGAGTCTAGACGAAGCACCGGGTTACGTGGCCTTGATGACGCAGCTCCCCAATATAAAAATCCAGAGGAAAAAGGCGGGAAGCAGTTTTTAGCCAAACCAGTAAGACAAACAGGATGTGTGAGCAGGGGAACACTGAGGTCGAGATTCCAGAATGAACCAGGAGGCCTTAGCCAACAGATGTGCCCATGAGTGAGATCCAGAGGAAGCCAGTGAACGTCGGTGAATCAGACCCTGTCAGTCAAGACCCAAGGTTCAGATCTGCTCCAGGTAAGGTCTGAGCACCAGTCTGCACTGGTCAAGACTTGGGACCCAGCCCTCGTTTGTCCAGGCCCAATAGACAATCGTCACAGGTCAAGCACTAAAGATCCAGTGAGGAGCTCAAACCTAGAAGAACACGTCAGAAGTGGTGAGTCGGAGGCAAAAGTGAGCCAGGCTGTCACTTCCAACAGTGACGTACGGTAGAGGGTACAGACAGAAGTAGCACAGCAGACGGGACAGAGTCCAGTCGGTGGGAGAGAGGCCGAGAGAGCATTGCTTATCTTTTTTTTTTTTTTTAGAAGGATTTACGGCCTACCGGGAAAAACTGGAGACCCCCGCTAGGGCCTAGTAGAGGCACGGGGAATATTGTGATAGTACATTATATATTTGCGGACACTATAGTGTATGTATCATATAGTATTTCCTCTGGCTGATTTATCATCGCCTCCTGTTGAACCCATCCCTCGCATACCAGCGTCAGGGGAAAAAACAGTAACTCGGTTACTTCCGCCTTGCTCTTATCTGCGTGTTGCATCTCGTGCCCTGTTTACACACTGACAGCCACGGCCTGATGTCCGTACACCGTTGCATTAAGGGGGTATGCCCTGTCAGAACTTAAGTTGAAAAGAAAAATTGCAGGGGACTGATTACCAAGTTACTCCGACGGAAGCAACTTGTAGCTCCGCGGCATTTGCTACGCATCGGCGGCAAAAAATTAAAAAAAAAAGGTCCTTTTCTTATTGCTGATCGTTTCCGAGAGTAAATTATACTGGATTGACCTTCCTAAGATCCGAGAAAACTAACATTCCTGCAGAAACAGATCTAGAAAAAAAAAATGAGCGTTTTCGAACTCCGTAGCCATCATTCTTCATATGCTCTGCCCTGCCAACTGCACGCGGCATCATAGCGTCTGCGATATTACGCCCCCCCGGTGGGAATCCGGTATACGCTCCCCTTCGATACAAAGCCTTGCTTTTGGTAAGGAGCATATAAAACGAGATAAGTAGCTCAATTTAAAAATGTCATTTAAAGGGATTTAAAAACGCCTTTCGAAGATGAATACGCGGAGTTTTATTCTCTCCATTAATGAGCAATAAAATGAGAATGGAAAGCGCCATAAATACCGCTGTTATTTTTTTTTTCCCGTAAAAGGCCTTTATTAAAAATGCCACAACTTGTCTTTTCCTTTTTCTCCCCTTTAATTGTGGGTCCTGAACACGAACTAAAAATTGATCACGCTTTAAACCACGTCTACTTTGCTTTTTCAATTTATAGGCGCTTCTGAACAATTTCATAAGTCAGCTACTATGGGCGATATCCATTTCCGCATTGATCCCGCTCCTATCTCTGGGGGGGACGGAAGTGATTTTTTAAATAACAAATGTTAAATATTATAAACGACGGAAAAAAAAAATGTGATTTATATTTGTCTATACGCCATAAAACACCTGTGGGATCAAAGCTCGGAGACAGGAATATATTTGATTTCTTTCAACTTGGTATTTAAATGTCCTGTCGCAGCAGAAATCTCTGCACTGAGCGGCGAATATACACTGGCGGCACGACAAGGCACGTGGCATAACCTACTGCTCCGTTTTAGAAATCGGTACGGTGGAGTGGCATGTGGTCTTCCATTAATGGGGTAATCAAAAGTTTGGAAGTTGTTTCTTATCCATGGGACTTCTCGATCTCTGGGGGTCAATTGATGTGATCCTGGTGATCTAGCGGAGCGGTGGCCAATCATATACCTGCATTTTTAAAGGGGACGCCAGAGATAGTTGTGCACTGTCTTCAGGAATCCCATAAGAAGGTGATAGACTGCAGCTAGAAAATGAGCAGTAAGCAATAAAATTAAAATGCATTTAGTGATCAGGCAAGTTTCACAGCAGCACTTTCAAGTTCTATTGGAAAGAGCTTGTAAGCACTGCTTATGTTCGGCCACTGCTGATAGACTGCAGTGGTGGCCCGTAAGCTAGAAAATGAGCAGAAAAAAAAAAATAAAAATGCCTCTAGCTATCAGGCCAAATTCAGAGCAGCACTTAAGAGTTCTACTGAAAAAAAGCTTGTAAGCACTGCTCATGTTCGGCCACTGCTGACAGACTGCAGTGGTGGCCAGTAAGCTAAAAAATGAGCAGAAAGAAAAAAAAGGAAATAAAAATGCCTCTAGCGATCAGGCCAAATTCAGAGCAGCACTTACAAGCTCTACTGAAAAAAAGCTTGTAAGCACTGCTCATGTTCGGCCACTATTGACAGACTGCAGTGGTGGTCAGTAAGCTAGAAAATGATCAGAAAAAAAGGAAATTAAAATACTTCTAGCAGTCAGGCCAAATTCAGAGCAGCATTTACAGCTTCTATTGGAAAGAGCTTGTAAGCGCTGCGTATGTTCCGATACTGCTGATAGACTGTAGCGGTGGCCGGTAACCTAGATAACGAGCAGTAAGCAATAAACCTAAAATCCCTCAATTTTTGAGAAGTGAATGTAAAGTGTTCTTTGGGAGGATACATGACGGGCTTCCTCATGGCTGACAATTTAGGTCAATGTTGTGGGTTTCGCTACATTTTTACTGCATTGCAAAGTGTGAAAGCTGCGGCAAATCTGCAGCATTTACGCCAGAAGATATGCATTAGGCCATGTTCACATGGTCAGTATTTGACATCAGTATTTGTAAGCCAAATCCAGAAGTGGTGAAGGTTTTTATTATATTTTTCCCTATTATTCTTCTCTTGTTAACATTTTTTTGCAACAAACCCTCCCAAAGTGGGTCACGTGGTTTAGGAATTTGGTGAAAAATGAAAACAAAAACACTGTTTACATTATTTTGCGACTTTTTAGCTCCAAAACGTTTTGATAAAGGGTCTAAAATTTGTGCGAAAAATAACAGGGGTACAAAAAGAAAAAAAAAATCACTAAAGCGGGACGTGACTGGAGGACGGTTCTGCAAACATTTTGCAATTTTTTAAAGGATCACAATTGATGACTCACCCCCCACGCCCCCCCCCCCAAAAAAAAAAAAAAAGCATTAACACGTATAAAATAAGCTTAAAAAGGTGCAAATTAAAAGAAAAATGTATGAAAAATAAGTGGAAAAATACTGAAAAATAGACAAAAATTCAATAATAAATTGAATGCAAAATGTTAACCCAAAATCTAAAATTTTTTGCTTCTGGTAGTGATGAGCGAGTGTGCTCGGTTAAGGTGTTATGCGAGCATGCTCGTGTGCTAACCAAGTGTTTCTGGCGGGCTTAAAAAATATGTATGAGTCCCCGCGGCTGTTCGACAGCCAAAACACAAGCAAGGACTGTCTAACAAACAGGCAATCTCTGTATGTGCTGCTGCTGCTGCTGTCGAACAGCTGCGAGACATGCAGTCGTTAAAACTCGAACATAGGTTTTCAAGGACGCCCAAGACTCTCGGTTAGCACCCGAGCATGCTCAGATAACACCTTATCCCAGCACGCTCGCTCATCACTAATCGCTGGACTTTCTAACGTAAAACAATTGCCAGGTTCACTTTTAAAGTGCTTAGGTTACCGCCGCCAAAAAATAAAGGATGGCGGATGCAGAACACACAGCGTAGATTTAATTACCGGGGGGGTGGAAGGGAAGAAGGGGGACCAAAGAGCTGCTAGAAATTCAATTAAAGGATTTATGCAAAGGTTTGCCTGGTTTTTATATGCAGTTACTGCCTATATAATGAGCTTTTCATATTAAAAATCAATAGGTAATCTACACTGGAAGATCATCCCCTTAAATACATTTTTGAAATCAATTTGAAGAATAGTCCATCAACGGCGCTGACTTCTCCCGCTGCTTCGATTACTCTAAGAGCAATATTTAGATTGTCGGGCGTGCTGCGGAATAGCTATGCCTGGATTTAGCCTTCGAGTGGTTTATGCGCAGCGTGCCCTGGATAATCACACTGATTCAGGAGTGTGTACCATTGATAAATAATTAATCGGATGACAAGGAAAATAGAGAAAGCGGAATTACTGCCCAGTCCCTTAGTGCTCAGTGGCTTGTGTCTTGGCTGCATTAGGGCGTCGTGCACACAAAGGTTTCTTGACAGGGTTAAAAAAAAAAACAAAAAAAACAACAACTGATTTTTCTAGTGAAAAGCTCTTAAGGAAATTCTTCTTCTTTGGGCCGTGACAAAATAAGGATGAGCCAAATTCATTAAGAGTCGCCCCCTACTTAATGAATTTGGCGCATTTTATCATAGAATGGTAGAGCTGGAAGGGACTTCCAGAATCATTGTGCCCAACCCCATGCTCAATGCAGGATTCAGTAAACCATCTCAGACAGATGTCTGTCCAGCCTCTGTTTAAAGACTTCCATTGAAGGAGAACTCACCACCTCTCGGGGCACCCTGTTGCACTCATTGATCACCCTCACCAACAAAAAGTTTTTTCTAATATCTAATCTGTATCTTCACAGAATCAAAGAATGGTAGAGTTGGAAGGGACCTTTAGGGTCATCGTTTCCAACCCACTGCTCAATGCAGGATTCAGTGAACCATCACAGAGGTGTCTGTCCAGCCTCTGTTGGAAGACTTCCATTGAAGGAGAACTCACCACCTCTAGTGGCAGCCTGTTCCACTCGTTGATCGCCCTCACTATCAAAAAGCTTTTTCTTATACCTAGAATGGAATGCGGAGTGAGCTGCTGTGAGCTTCGCCAGAAATGTTACTTCAGTCAAGAAATGGAGTAGTATTTCTGGCATAAGATACGGCTCCACCCATGAGCGGGAATATCTAAGCTCTATCTCAGCTTCTCATTAGCCTCCCATTTTGGTGGGGCTGAATGAAAACGCCAAAATCTGAAAAATCTTCCCGTTGCACAAAAATTATGAGACTATCCTATGTATTTTATGGCAGTTTACTTTGAATGTATAAGCCTCTGAGTATTTTTGCTGAGTTTTTGAAGAAGGAATTGAGTGGAAACTCTCCAAACACTCCCGTAAAAAAAATCAGAACTTCTCAAGAAGTTTCTCAAAAAACTGAGTGGAAACGCTCCAATTCTTCCTGAAAAGAAATCACATCTTCTCAAGATGTTTCTCAAGAAACTGAGTGGAAACGCTCCAATTCTTTCTGAAAAAAATCACAATGTCTTAGGACGTTTCTCAAGAAACTTAATGGAAACGCTCCAATTCCTCCAGAAAAAAAAATTAAAACTTCTCAAGAAACGGAGAGAAAACTCATTAAATCTTTCAGAAAAATATTAATACATTCTCTAGAAACTGAGTGGAAACTCTCCAATTCCTCCTGAAAAAAAACCCCACAACTTTTCCATTTCTGCATAAATGACTCAGTGTGCACATGACCTTGGAGAGTTTTAGAGGAGATTTTTTTCTTATTTCACACCTTGTTCACACAATCTTTTTGCTATATTTTTGGAGCAAAAATTGAGCAGAAAATGCAAGTTTTTGAAGGGTTTTGAAGTTGTTGAGAAGATTTTTATGGAGTTTCCGCTCCAATAACTCGGCGAATAGACTCAGTGTGAACACAGCCTAACATCTTATAGACACCGGCATCTTATAAACATCAGCAAACCCACATAGTTTTTTCCAAATCGTCTTTCTCCGAGTCATTTTTGACGCTTTTTCCCCACCAATGTGTTTTTTATTTTATATATAAGGTATATATATATATATATATATATATATATATATATATATATATATATATATAACAGTGGCGACGTGCAAGCTGAAGTTGCTTGAAGAAAGGACAGGTCCCTTCTTTTTTTAACATATACTAGCTGAAGAGCCCGGCGCTGCCCGGGCATAGTAACTAACTACGGTTAGTTATAACAAATTATAATGATTATATCTATATATATAAAGCTGAGTGTATAGCCCCGCCCACTCCGCATAGCCACATTCACTATAATATCCCACATCATCCCGTCAGCCAGAGCCACCGGACTACTACCCCTAATATCCCACATCATCACGTCACCCAGACCCACCGGACTACTACCCCTAATATCTCACATCATCCCATCAGCCAGAGCCACCGGACTACTACCTCTAATATCCCACATCGTCCTGTCAGCCAGAGCAACCGGACTACTACCCCTAATATCCCACATCGTCCCGTCAGCCAGAGCCATTGGATACTAATATCCCACATCATCCCATAAGCCAGAGCCACCGGACTACTAACCCTAATATCCCACATCATCCCATCAGCCAGAGCCACCGGACTACTAACCCTAATATCCCACATCGTCCCGTCAGCCAGACCCACCGGACTACTACCCCTAATATCCCCCATCATCCCGTCAAAGCCACCGGACTACTACCCCTAATATCCCACATCGTCCCGTCAGCCAGAGCCACTGGCTACTAATATCCCACATCATCTCGTCAGCCAGAGCCACCGGATTACTACCTATAATATCCCACAGCAACCCGTCAGCCTGGGGTCAGAGCGCTGAGTGGAACGGTCCTAACTTCCATACCGGGGATCCCTTTAAGAGCGACCTGGCATCAGAACCAGAGCGCTGAGTGGAATTGCCCTAACTTCCATACCAATGATCCCTTTAAGAGACCCTGCTGGTCAGAACCACAGCGCTAAGTGGAATGGTCCTAACTTCTATACCGGGGATCCCTTTAAGAGAGGCCTGGGGTCAGAACCACAGCGCTGAGGGATTTGCCCTGACTTCCATAGCAATGATCCCTTTAAGAGAGGCCTGGGGTCAGAACCACAGTGCTGAGGAATTTGCCCTAACTTCCGTACAGGAGATCCCTTTAAGAGAGCCTGGGGTCAGTACCAGAGCATTTGAAGTAAACTGCCCTGAATTCCATACCGGGGATCTCTTTAAGAGAGGACTGGGGTCAGTACCAAAGTGCAGATTGGATTTGCCCTTACTTCCATACCGGGGATCCCTTTAAAAGGGGCCTTGGGTCAGAACCAGAGCGCAGAGTGGATTTGCCCTAACTTCCATACCGGGGATCCCTTTAAGAAAGCCTGGGATCAGAACCAGAGTGCTGAGGGATTTGCCCTAACTTCCGTACAGGAGATTCCTTTAAGAGAGCCTGGGGTCAGTACCAGAGCATTTGAAAGCAGTTGCCCTGACTTCCATACCGAGGATCCCTTTAAGAGAGGCCTGGGGTCAGAACCAAAGCACTGGATGGATTTGCCCTGACTTCCATACCAGAGAGGCCTGGGGTCAGTACCAAAACAGTGAGTGGATTTGCCCTAACTTGCATACCAATGATCCACGGGAGGGGGGGACTCATTTCTGTCATGTGCTCGGGGCACCTGTCCGGAGGGCAGACAATTTCTGGGAGCTTATGTTCCTGGGGATGCTAGATTTCTCCCACCATGTCAGTGGCTGCTGAGGTGTTGTCAAGTGGGAAAACTTGCTCCTAGCAACCAATCACAGCTCAGATTCTTTTAACCAGCTCTGGTGAAATGAGAGATGCTTAGTGATTGGTTGCAAGGAAACTTGTTGCTCATAGCAACCAATCACAGCTCAACTTCTTTTGAACAGCTCTGGTGAAATGAAAGATGCTTCGTGATTGGTTGGTGATACATACATACAGTTATGTCCATATATATTTGTACAGAGACAACATTTTTCTAATTTTGGTTCTAGACATTACCACAATGAATTTTACACAAAACAATTCAGATGCAGTTGAAGTTCAGACTTTCAGCTTTCATTTGAGGGCATCCACCTTAAAATTGGATGAAGGGTTTAGGAGTTTCAGCTCCTTAACATGTGCCACCCTGTTTTTAAAGGGACCAAAAGTAATTGGACAGATTAAATAATTGTAAATAAAATATTCATTTCTAGTACTTGGTTGAAAACCCTTTGCTGGCAATGACTGTCTTGAACTCATGGACATCACCAGACGCTGTGTTTCCTCCTTTTTGATGCTCTGCCAGGCCTTCACTGCGGTGGTTTTCAGTTGCGGTTTGTTTGTGGGCCTTTCTGAAGTTTAGTCTTTAACAAGTGAAATGCATGCTGAATTGGGTTGAGATCAGGTGACTGACTTGGCCATTCAAGAATATTCCACCTTCTTTGCTTTAATAAACTCCTGGGTTGCTTTGGCTTTATGTTTTGGGTCATTGTCCATCTGTAGTATGAAACGACGACCAATCAGTTTGGCTGCATTTGGCTGGATCTGAGCACACAGTATGGCTCTGAATACCTCAGAATTCATTCGGCTGCTTCTGTCCTGTGTCACATCATCAATAAACACTAGTGACCCAGTGCCACCGGCAGCCATGCATGCCCAAGCCATCACACTGCCTCCGCCGTGTTTTACAGATGATGTGGTATGCTTTGGATCATGATCTGTACCACGCCTTCGCCATACTTTTCTCTTTCCATCATTCTGGTAGAGGTTGATCTTGGTTTCATCTGTCCAAAGAATGTTCTTCCAGAACTGTGCTGGCTTTTTTAGATGTGTTTTTTTTTATCAAAGTCCAGCCTAGCCTTTTGATTCTTGATGCTTATGAGTGGCTTGCACCGTGCAGTGAACCCTCTGTATTTACTTTCATGCACTCTTCTCTTTATGGTAGATTTGGATATTGATACGCCTACCTCCTGGAGAGTGTTGTTCACTTGGTTGGCTGTTGTGAAGGGGTTTCTCTTCACCATGGAGATTATTCTGCGATCATCCACCACTGTTGTCTTCCGTGGGCGCCCAGGTCTTTTTGCATTGATGAGTTCACCAGTGCTTTCTTTCTTTCTCAGGATGTACCAAACTGTAGATTTTGCAACTTCTAATGTTGTAGCAATTTCTTGGACGGGATTTTTCTGTTTTTGCAGCTTAAGGATGGCTTGTTTCCCCTGCATGGAGAGCTCCTTTGACCGCTTGTTTCCTTTACAGCAAGGCCTTCCAAATGCAAGCACCACACCTCAAATCAACTCCAGGCCTTGCATCTGCTTAATTGAGAATGACATAACGAAGGGATTGCCCACACCTGTCCATGAAATAGGCTTGGAGTCAATTGTCCAATTACTTTTGGTCGCTTTTAAAAACAGGGTGGCACATGTTAAGGAGCTGAAACTCCTAAACCCTTCATCCAATTTTAATGTGGATACCCTCAAATGAAAGCTGAAAGTCTGAACTTCAACTACATCTGAATTGTTTTGTTTAAAATTCATTGTGGTAATGTCTAGAACCAAAATTAGAAAAATGTTGTCTCTGTCCAAATATACAGTGGGGCAAAAAAGTATTTAGTCAGTCAGCAATAGTGCAAGTTCCACCACTTAAAAAGATGAGAGGCGTCTGTAATTTACATCGAGGTAGACCGCAACTATGGGAGACAAACTGAGAAAAAAAAATCCAGAAAATCACATTGTCTGTTTTTTTTTTCATTTTATTTGCATATTATGGTGGAAAATAAGTATTTGGTCAGAAACAAAATTTCATCTCAATACTTTGTGATATATCCTTTGTTGGCAATGACAGAGGTCAAACGTTTTCTGTAAGTCTTCACAAGGTTGCCACACACTGTTGTTGGTATGTTGGCCCATTCCTCCATGCAGATCTCCTCTAGAGCAGTGATGTTTTTGGCTTTTCGCTTGGCAACACGGACTTTCAACTCCCTCCAAAGGTTTTCTATAGGGTTGAGATCTGGAGACTGGCTAGGCCACTCCAGGACCTTGAAATGCTTCTTACGAAGCCACTCCTTCGTTGCCCTGGCGGTGTGCTTTGGATCATTGTCATGTTGAAAGACCCAACCACATTTCATATTCAATGCCCTTGCTGATGGAAGGAGGTTTGCACTCAAAATCTCACGATACATGGCCCCATTCATTCTTTCATGTACCCGGATCAGTCGTCCTGGCCCCTTTGCAGAGAAACAGCCCCAAAGCATGATGTTTCCACCACCATGCTTTACAGTAGGTATGGTGTTTGATAGATGCAACTCAGTATTCTTTTTCCTCCAAACACGACAAGTTGTGTTTCTACCAAACAGTTCCAGTTTGGTTTCATCAGACCATAGGACATTCTCCCAAAACTCCTCTGGATCATCCAAATTGCTCTCTAGCAAACTTCAGACGGGCCCGGACATGTACAGGCTTAAGCAGTGGGACACGTCTGGCACTGCAGGATCTGAGTCCATGGTGGCGTAGTGTGTTACTTATGGTAGGCCTTGTTACATTGGTCCCAGTTCTCTGCAGTTCATTCACTAGGTCCCCCGCGTGGTTCTGGGATTTTTGCTCACCGTTCTTATGATCATTCTGACCCCACGGGGTGGGATTTTGCGTGGAGTACCAGATCGAGGGAGATTATCAGTGGTCTTGTATGTCTTCCATTTTCTAATTATTGCTCCCACAGTTGATTTCTTCACTCCAAGCTGGTTGGCTATTGCAGATTCAGTCTTCCCAGCCTGGTGCAGGGCTACAATTTTGTTTCTGGTGTCTTTTGACAGCTCTTTGGTCTTCACCATAGTGGAGTTTGGAGTCAGACTGTTTGAGGGTGTGCACAGGTGTCTTTTTATACTGATAACAAGTTTAAACAGGTGCCATTCCTACAGGTAATGAGTGGAGGAAAGAGGAGACTCTTAAAGAAGAAGTTACAGGTCTGTGAGAGCCAGAAATCTTGATTGCTTGTTTCTGACCAAATACTTATTTTCCACCATAATATGCAAATAAAATGAAAAAAAAACAGACAATGTGATTTTCTGGATTTTTTTTTCTCAGTTTGTCTCCCATAGTTGAGGTCTACCTATGATGTAAATTACAGACGCCTCTCATCTTTTTAAGTGGTGGAACTTGCACTATTGCTGACTGACTAAATACTTTTTTGCCCCACTGTATATGGACCTAACTGTACATACATACATTCAGTTTTATATATAGAGATTGAGAGCTTTTTTACGTGCAGTCCACCTGAAAAAGACATCATGTGCACATACATTTAGAGGTGAAAACCCACTTGAGTTTACTCAGCCATCATCTTTACATCAGAAGGACAGAATTAATCTAAAGAAAATCAGTGGCAAAAAACACTAGTACAGGACAGAAGGAAGCAATAGCCAAAATCTTAGATTTTTAGTACATGTTTCTAGGTGGGGAATTTGGACCCAAGTATCACAAAAAGTCTTGAAGAAATCATCATATCTACTGAAGCTAAAAATAAGTGTTAAAAGTTGGCCATCCAATTTAAGGATGACCTGCCCGCTTTCCTGAAATGTTTGTTTTAATAAATATTTTTATGTCCCATGAAATAAGAATTCTGGAGCATCTTATCTCCATGTCGCGATAATTCTCTGTTATTCCTACTGAAAATTTAGGAATAAACTCTGATTAGACTGTGTAGGAACACACCAAAAAACAAACAAACTGCATTAGCATTTTTGCATATGGGGACATGGCCTAAAGAGGCAATGTAAGATGAATCACTGTGTATTACAGAACAGTAGGAAGAGGCTATAAAGAGCAACTGAAAAATGCCTGTCATAACCACCTACAGATTAACCCTTTACAAGCAGTTGTGTTCCCTTCTTGCAGATTAATCCTTTACAAGCAGTTATGTTCCCTTCTTGCAGATTAACCCTTTACAAGCAGTTATGTTCCCTTCTTGAAGATTAACCCTTTACAAGCAGTTATGTTCCCTTCGTGCAGACTAACCCTTTAAAAGCAGCCATGTGCACCTCTTGCAAAACAACCCTTTAGAAGCAGCTCCTTCCTCTTGCAGAATACACAGGGACATCTTATTATAAGGCTGTTAAATAACAATACTGAGTGTGGAGTAAAGTTCTGGCTCCTGCTGGGAAGTAAGGAAATTTTTTTTACCTGTTAGCATTTTGTTATTATTGGTTCTTGTATTCAAGAACTGGTAGAGGAAAAATAGGAGGAAAGTTGACAGCAACAGTTGAATGGTGGGGTCTGAAACAATTACCTTGCATAGAAGGACATTCAATAAAAGTTACTTGAGAGGCTCACCCAAAATTGCATTGAAAAATGGTGTTCTCGGTTGGTGATCCAAGATGGCCAGTATCTATAAGAAGCAAAGCTGAAAATATAATACAGAATAAGTGGAATGGATAGTGCTCTTTCAGTTGGGTTTTACTCATCAAGCTCCTATAGAGTTCTTTAGGATGGAGAGCTCAGCTCCGTGTGGGACGGCCTTCTGTATAAAATCAGACAAATCGCAGAATAATCATGATGGGAGGCACATCTTGAACTCGTTCTTGAGGGCCTTCATGGCTTTATTTCACTATATAATTTTAAACATTTTAGAAGCTCTGAGTTAAAGTATCTACCCCCACCCCATATACGTGCTACTGTAAACATGCACATTTTTTTCACAAATTATAAGGAAAAATCAATTTTTAAATAAAAATAAAATTAAGGAGACAACCAGGGATCTAAACTTTTTGTTCATCCTTTTACCATATAAATGTAAACTAGTAACTACGGCTATTAATATCCCAAAGTGACTAAGTGATTTTCAGACTCAAGTCATTTTTATCGGAATCCCATTGTCTCCTCAAACAGAAGCTTAAAAATGACAGGTTACAGCAAGTGGTTATAAATCAAGAAATTATGCACTAAAATAAAGAAGCACAGGTCCTTCTGATAGACGTATAAGCTTTGAACTTTATGCACTCTTTCCCGTGAAGACATTTATCAAGAGCAAACTTTTTCAGTATTTAAAGATTTTGGGCAGAGTGCCACTAAAAACAAAAATAGAGACAGAATTAAAAAAATTAAAAAAAAATATTTTACTGTTAAAGAGATTGTTTTGGAAATGTTAGAAAATATCACTACTGCACCGATACTCCGATGGTTTCTTCAAGCAATCAGGTCACTAATGAATGGGACTTCATTCCACCAGAAGTGATAAATTCTCATTCCAGTCACCACGCTGCTGCAGTCAATCACTGAACAAAGTGTTCAGGTAGCAAAGAGCAGGGTGTCATCATTTCCAGTAAAAGATACAGGGTGACCCCACAAACAAAGATTCATACCGAAACGCGCGTCGGGGTGGGCGCCACACTCACTAACTGTACCACACAGGTATAGTACGTATATACACTCACTGGCCACTTTATTAGGTACACCTGTCCAACTGTGTGTTAAGACTTAATTTCTAATCAGCCAATCACATGGCGGCAACTCAGTGCATTTAGGCATGTAGACATGGTCAAGACAATCTCCTGCAGTTCAAACCGAGCATCAGTATGGGGAAGAAAGGTGATTTGAGTGCCTTTGAACGTGGCATGATTGTTGGTGCCAGAAGGGCTGGTCTGAGAATTTCAGAAACTGCTGATCTACTGGGATTTTCACGCACAACCATCTCTAGGGTTTACAGAGAATGGTCCGAAAAAGAAAAAAAATCCAGTGAGCGGCAGTTCTGTGGCCGGAAATGCCATGTTGATGCCAGAGGTCAGAGGAGAATGGGCAGACTGGTTCGAGCTGATAGAAAGGCAACAGTGACTCAAATTGCCACCCGTTACAACCAAGGTAGGCAGAAGAGCATCTCTGAACGCACAGTGCGTCGAACTTTGAGGCAGATGGGCTACAGCAGCAGAAGACCACACTGGGTACCACTCCTCTCAGCTAAGAACAGGAAACTGAGGCTACAATTTGCACAAGCTCATCGAAATTGGACAGTAGAAGATTGGAAAAACGTTGCCTGGTCTGATGAGTCTCGATTTCTGCTGCGACATTCGGATGGTAGGGTCAGAATTTGGCGTAAACAACATGAAAGCATGGATCCATCCTGCCTTGTATCAACGGTTCAGGCTGGTGGTGGTGGTGTCATGGTGTGGGGAATTTTTTCTGGGCACTCTTTGGGCCCCTTGGTACCAATTGAGCATCGTTGCAACGCCACAGCCTACCTGAGTATTGTTGCTGACCATGTCCATCCCTTTATGACCACAATGTACCCAACATCTGATGGCTACTTTCAGCAGGATAATGCGCCATGTCATAAAGCTCGAATCATCTCAGATTGGTTTCTTGAACATGACAATGAGTTTACTGTACTCAAATGGCCTCCTCAGTCACCAGATCTCAATCCAATAGAGCATCTTTGGGATGTGGTGGAACGGGAGATTTGCATCAGGGATGTGCAGCCGACAAATCTGCGCCAACTGTGTGATGCCATCATGTCAATATGGTCCAAAATCTCTGAGGAATGCTTCCAGCACCTTGTTGAATCTCTGCCACGAAGAATTGAGGCAGTTCTGAAGGCAAAAGGGGGTCCAACCCCTTACTAGCATGGTGTACCTAATAAAGTGGCCAGTGAGTGTATACATATATATCCACACATATTGTCTCTAATTTCCCCTCCATGTATTATGCATTATAACCAGTGCCTATCCTATTTCTATAGTGCCCAACATATGCAATATGTGCTTTTAAAGGGAGTCTGTCACCCCATTTTTGGCCTATCAGCTGCGGCCCCAGCCATCAGGGGATTATCTACAGCATTCTGTAATGCTGTAGATAAGCCCCTCATGAAATCTGAAAGATAAGATTAAAGAGTTAGATTATACTCACCACGGCGTTCGGTCCGGTCCGATGGTTGCCACCGTCCCGTCTGGCGCATCCCATCTTCATACGATGATGTCCTCCTCCTCGCATCTCCCTGCGCAGGCATACTTTACTCTGCTCTGTTGAGGGCAGAGCAGAGCACTGCAGTGCGCAGGCGCCGGACCGCTCTGACCTTTCCCGCCGCTGGCGCACTGCAGTACTTTACTCTACCCTCAACAGGGCAGAGTAAAGTATGCCTGCGCAGGAGCCGAGGGAAAAGCAAGGAGGAGGACATCATCGTATGAAGATGGGAGTTGCCGGACCGCGACACCCACCACACCCGACTCCACCCCTCGATGGGTATAATCTAACGTGTTTTTCTTATCTTTCAGGTTTATCTACAGCATGGATAGGTGGCTCCAGTGTACAAGATCGGCAATGGAATATCAGAAATGTACAAGGTAGAAACTAACAAGCTAAGTACACGAATGCTCAGGCAGCAGACGAACGCCTGAGTTGGCTCATAGGAGTCTTGAAGGTGACCTCAGAGGTGAATTCTGGTGTTATATAGTAACCGGAGGCACGTAGGATCCAAGAGGGACAGTCAGAGTAGAGGGAGGAAGGAGAGATCGACACTGGAGCCGAAAAAGCAAGTAACAGCTATGTCAGGTCTCTAACTTTCAGGAGGTTGGTCATGGCATAGGAATCAACATAAAAAGCTGCTAAACACATGAGCTGTGGACCAAACATGTAGTTGTTAGACAAAAATGTTATCCAACTCCCGCGTACACACGATTCCTCGGCATGTAGGAGTGTTCATGAGTTTTCAACATGGAGAGAAGCTCCAGGTTGTGGTTTATCTACCCCGAAGGGTGTTGAAATTCCAACTTCATGATATTTTTATTTTCCTCCACTGACATCTATTGCCAGAGGACATTATTCCATCATACATAATACATAGATGGCAGATCCCGTCAAAATAGTCGGGTTTGTCCAACTTTTAGCTTATGTGTATGGAGGCCTTTAGACTCTCTGCATACTCTCGGCTTCTCCTCTCTAACAGAGTCTTCTTTAAATATAAGTACTGTACAAGATGACACTTATGGACCAGCTCTTATCCGTTTACAGTCCCTTAACCTTGGACCCCAAAATGTTTCATTAAATACAATGATGTATTTATTATGGCACAGAAACCAAAATACATATAATGGAACCAAAATCTCAGATTTCCCATGTGTGACTTTCTATTTCAACAACTGTGACTTGTGAGATGAACTCACAAAGTGAAGAACATCTCAGAAAATAAAAGAAGGAAGAAAACAAACGTCAGTAAAACAAAAATGAATAAGCAACTCCGTGGACTGGAGCCGCTATCATTTCTGGAGAGACAGAATTAAAACCGGATAGGAGGAAAAGATTCCCAAACAAACAAACCCAAGTAATGAGACCTTCTAAAAACTTGGCAGACATCTCTCTGTGAATTTTCAGACCAAGTCCCCCCCTGAAAAATAATAATCTTTAAGGAAGCGATTCAGTGTTATATGGAGGTAATGAAAGTTTCAGGTTCAGCAACGGTGACCTGCACAAATAGCAATTCCCAACGTAATATATTTTATTAGCGGAGTTGCTCCATTTGCACACTGTTTCTGTGGTTTAATTTAAGACATTGTATAATGAAACATTACGCAACTTTCTTGTGGTTCTGCGTGCGGACAGTGAATCAGAATACATGGTTTACAAAAATAGGCTAAAAAAATTGTGTCTGTGTAAGGTGCACAGGGTGGTAGTCATCGGTGAGGGGCTGCTGTGTTCCCACACCCTGGCAACCTACAAATAAACGGTGTCCCGATTCTCCTGTGCTAGGCGTGTGGTGTGCAATGCTCACGTTTTGGTCACAGGCCTCTGCTATCTCCGGTTCTTCTACTTCAGGAACCGCAGCACATACATTAGGGGACATCAAATGTGTTTTATAATAAAGAAGTTTACTTAGCTGTCCATTGTCATCATAATAAGACACGCAGTATTGGGCACAAACTTTTCAGTTTTCTAAGACCACAACACAGCACATTCTGATGTCCGCTGTTTGCTTGCCCTGAGCTATCCCTTTCCTTTCTGACATCTCTAGCCACAGGGGGATACTCCACCTGGCTCTGCAGGTTCCATGAGTCCCTTCCCAAGCCCTTATGCCATTCCCTGTCCGACTTCCTCGCCTAGGAAGATATTGAGGCACGCTTCTGAGTGCCTCAGTTGGACCGTAGGCCCCGGACGTTCCAGGAATGTCTGCTCCGAGTTTATAGCTGAGGTTCTCTTGCTCCTTCTGCCCTCAGACCTCTAACTACTCCTCTCTCTAAATATAATCTATTATTCTCTCTGCACTAACCAGGAAACGTATTCTTGTTAACTGGCCCTGCCCCTCCATGCTGGCGCTGTTCCTGAACACATTAATTGTTCATATCCTAAACCTTTCTACTTCCTTAATATATTGTATCCTCCACTGCCCTATACCCAAAACTATCTAATAGCTAAATCTTACCCTATGTCCTACTCACTAATTTTATCCTTTCTCTATATCTAATATATTTATCAGAACACATTGAGTCATCCACATAATAGAGCAATAACCCTGGTGCCTATAAGGTTCTATGAAACATAAATCACTTTTTCTTATACACAGGTTATAACCGTTTTTCTAATTAAGGAAGAAGCACATGACCGTCCCGGTCAGGTCACCCTCTTACATCCTGATCGACACAAGGCACCAATTCACTTCATATAACTTATATCTGAGCAAATATTCAGCTTCTAAATGTTTCCATTTAGTGACAGCAAACATATATCTTGAAAAAGTTACTAAAAGACCCAGCATACTAAAAAACTGAAGAACTTTTGATTCTTTAAAAGATATGATTGGATGTCCTGTCTCGTCTGCAAATTGCATACATGACTGGCATTGTGTGCAGCTCCCTGTGTTCATCAGCATAATGGAGAGGTGCAGGAGCTGCATAGTCTGATGCATAAATCCAAAAATCCGTTTGCAAAATGGCCCATGTAAACTAGAACGTAGGTTCACCATGCCTCCGTTTGAAAGTACCTAAATAGACATTTTCATCCTGGGCTTTTATGATATATCCAAAGGACAGTTATGGCTCCCACTTTTGGCACACCAGTCTGAAACTGAACTGATGCGCCAAATATTTTAAGAAGCTCTCCTCTCTTTGTAGCAGACATATATTTGTGCAATAATTTTCCATCATTTCTGGCATAAATGATAGTAAACCAATCGCCTAATCCACTTCTAACAAAGCCCATTTTTTATTTGCCACTTTTCTAGAGGTGAGAATAATAAAAAGTGGCAATTTTAAGGCAGCTACGTCGTAATTTGCAACTTACCGTCCACTAAGCAAAAAATGCATCTGTGACAATTTTGGACAGCTTGACCGTATAAAGAAAAGCTTCCACAAATAATATAAAAACATTAAAGTGTAATTTATAATATAAGATGGATATCGGAACTAGCAGATTCAGTTGTGGCCACATCTAGTGCTAAGCTCCCCGCAAAAGCTATGGCGGCTCTGACTCCCCCACTGTGAATGACCAGGACCCACTCTATCCAGGTGCTTATTTAAGCACATTTTTGCTATACATTGAGGAATACATTAATTTTAGAGCTGCGATATTAACTTTGTGGGCAGGAATATAACATCAGTTCTGCTGTGCCGCACGGCCCGGAGGGTGGCATGTTGGACGAACAGGTGTTAAAGAACACGAATTCTGAAATGTCAAAGACAGGTCTGAGCCGT
The DNA here is from genome assembly GCF_039654945.1 of Dendrobates tinctorius. Classification (NCBI taxonomy): domain Eukaryota; kingdom Metazoa; phylum Chordata; class Amphibia; order Anura; family Dendrobatidae; genus Dendrobates; species Dendrobates tinctorius. The sequence continues at coordinate 9,640,213 of NW_027361677.1, forward strand.
AAAACCTACTGCTCCGATGGCAAATCATAATTCCATCTCTACCTAGCATTATTTTAAATATTTGCAAGTAATCCCAGGTAGGATCAGCAGAACCAGTCATATTAGAGTAATGTTTCATCAAAACAGTTGCCACAATGGAAAAAGAAATAGTACATGTCAAACCTACCAGCACTTTGCCCCCCCGACTGAAGGCTAGCGAGATCGCTGATTTCGTGACGCCACAGCGATCTCGCCAGCGAGATCGCTGTGTGTGACGGGGATCAGCAAACGGCCCTCCTGCCGGGTATCGCTGATCGTGCTCGATTGGCCTGGGCCATTTTTTGATCGCTGGTCTCCCCCTGGCCAGCACGCATCGCTGCGTGTGGCAGCGAGAGACCAGCGATCAGCGACGCTGGTTTCTAATGTAAACAGAGGGTATCCAGGAGCCGCGCGGGGACATCGTTATGTGTAACAGGGCCTTGACAGTATTTCCCTCTTCCTTATCATTTATCGAGAATCTTTAAGATACTCTTATGGTAAGATCCTGCACCTCAAAGAATATGGACATTTTCAAGGATAATTTTAATATTAAGAAATCATTTTTTGCAATTACATTTCATTGATAATGTTGATGAACCATTGGCTTCTACAGGTTCTATGCTTCACTGTACATAGCAGGCTGCAGAATAAGCTGGGCTAATTCACATGACTGTAAAGTGTCTTTACTTTATCATCTGTATATTGGCAGTAGGTCAGGGCCCGACCATGGATATCTTCATCCCAAGCGGACAGCCTCAAGGTTGCAGCTGTTAGCACAGGTTGAAAAATTTGCAGATGGGCCAATACTTGCTGCCAATGGATGAGAAACTACAGTCATTTTGGAGTCTTGTGAAGTAGAACTTAAAGGGGTTAATCCACAATCACAAGTTATCCCCTATCCACCTTGAATGGAGAGGCGTTGTGCTCGCTCAACCTCTGCTCATTTTGTTGTATATGGGACTATCGGAGAAAGTCGAGTGCAGAGCTGAATGGAAAAGAGGCCAAGCATGCGCACATTTGTTCCATCCAAGAGCAGATGTGCGCATGCTCGCCCTATTCTCCACACAAGATCGGCACATTGTTGCGGCTGTGGAGACCCATTTTCCTATGGAGAGGGAATAACTTCTGACTTTGAGAAAGCCCGTTTAACTGTGCTGTGAAACTCTGATTTGGCTTTTAACCTAAGTCATGTGGCAAGGCTTATTAAAAAGGTCAGTATTTACTTTTCGGATTGGTACTCACTGTATGAGACAATTTGCATACTTAAGTCTCAGAGAAGCATTGCATGGCCTATAGGACTCCTCATACTAGCATGTCACTCTCTACAAGGAGAGACGTTACCACTTAAAACCCCTAGAGGCCTATCATCCAGCCAAATCAGACCTCCTGCTTTGCACTGATGAAGGGTAAACACCCCGAAATACGTGTTGGCTTTGGCTTTTATCCTAAGTCATTTGGCAAGTCTCATTAAATAGTCATTACTGACTTATAGGATTTCGTCATCGAATAGATGGTACTATGGTACTAGAGATCAAGTCTTCTTTATCTCTGAACAGAAAATTTCCATACTGAATTTTGGCGCTCTCACTGGAACCTCCCCAATTTTTATACTAAAATTAGATCATCGTAGGGTCGTTTGGTGATCTGTGTGTGGTTCAGGAGAACCACGGGTGATCTGCATGTTGTAGATGGAAATTAAAGGGAATCTGTCACCCCATTTTTCGACTATCAGCTGCCGGCACTGACATCAGGGGCTTATCTACAGCATTGTGTAATGCTGTAGATAAGCCCCGATGTAACCTGAAAGAGAAGAAAAAGGAGTTAGATTATACTCACCGGGGGGCGGTCCGGTCTTGGTCTGATGGGTGTTGCGATCCGGCGCCTACCTTCTTCTAACGGTGACGTCTTCTTCTTTGCTGCATGTCGTGGCTCCGGCGAAGGCGCACTGCTCTGCCCTGCTGAGGGCAGAGCAGAATACTGCAGTGCACAGGTGCCGGGAGAGGTACGGACCGGACCACGACACCCATCAGACCAAAACCGGACCAGGACCGCCCCTGGGTAAGTATAACATAACTCCTTTTTCTTCTCTTTCTGGTTACATCGGGGGCTTACCTACAGCATTACAGAATGCTGTAGATAAGCCCCTGATGTCAATGCCGGCAGCTCATAGTCGAAAAATGGGGTGACAGATTCCCTTTAAAAGCCGGTCATTTCTTGATTGTGCACTACTAGCCTTAGATAGGGTTTTTTTCAACTCAATCTCACTGAAAGCGTATGACAATCTCTATCACAACATCCATTGCCTAATCAAGCCATGATTATGTCCTAGCCTGGGTGAAGTGAACCTACTAGACCTTTCATCAGAAGCCGTCTTAGAACACTGGTCTTAATGTGGTTGTACCAAGGTTACAAATGATTGTCTCTCCACTTATGAACTTGCTAATTGCTTGGATACCTTCCGATAAGAAAAATGGATGTCAAGAATTCCCTATTTGGATGGAGAGGAGGTCAATCAAGTCTTGCTTTATCAAAAGTCTATGAAACTGCGAGAGACAAGCTAAGCAATACCAGTCCATAAAATTTCAATAAAGCCCCTGTACATTCAAATGGGGGGGGGGTCTTCTTCTCGTAATTAATGGGAATTCCAGTGCCTCGACCTCAGAAATTTACAAGATAGTCTGTATTCTGGATTTTGGGGATATGTCAAAAGTAAAAGAAAAGTCAAAGATGCTATAGGATTTTTACAGGATGAAAATGATGAAATGGTAAGACAGGATGTTGAGAAGGCTGAACTTTTAAATTCCTATTTTGCATCTGCTTTCTCTCAGAAAGGAAATGTAACATCAACTGTTCTTCACTGTCCTATTAAGGGAATAGAAGAATCCGGAAAATCTATAAACAGAAAGATAGTGAGGAAACACTTAGCTAACCTAAATGAATTCAAGTCTCCAGGTCCAGATGAATTACACCCCAGAGTACTGAAGGAGATAGCAGAAGAAATTTTTGAACCCCTCTCCATAATCTTTGAAAATTCTTGGAGAACAGGAGAAGTGCCAGAAGACTGGAGAAGAGCAAATGTTGTTCCTATCTTCAAAAAGGGGAAGAAGGTGGACCCAGGCAACTATAGGCCGGTGAGTCTGACTTCTATACCAGGAAATATCTTTGAACAAATTATTAAACAACATGTATGTCAATACCTGGATAAGAATGAAGTGATTAAACAGAGTCAGCATGGGTTTGTAACTAATAAGTCATGTCAGACTAACTTAATTTCCTTCTATGACGGAATCACTGATTGGGTGGATCAAGGAAATGCTGTAGATATAGTATATCTTGACTTCAGCAAAGCATTTGACAAAGTCTCTCATACAATCCTTATTGAAAAAATGACTAAGTATGGAATGGACAAGGCAACTGTTAGGTGGATTCATAACTGGCTTAGTGATCGGAACCAAAGAGTGGTCGTAAATGGCTGCACATCCAGTTGGAAGAATGTCTCAAGTGGGGTACCACAGGGCTCTGTCCTGGGCCCTGTATTGTTCAACATCTTTATCAACGATTTAGATGAAGGAATTGAGGGTAAACTGATTAAATTTGCTGATGACACAAAGCTAGGAGGGATAGCTAATACTGGAGAAGAGAGAGAGAGGATTCAAAAAGATATAAATAAACTGGAGAAGTGGGCAGCAACTAACAGAATGGTCTTTAACAGGGAGAAATGCAAAGTACTACATCTGGGCAATAAAAATGAAAAAAGCATATACAGAATGGGAGGAATAGGGCTAAGTGACAGCACATGTGAAAAAGACTTGGGTATACTAATAGATCACAGACTGAATATGAGTCAACAGTGTGATGCAGCAGCAAAAAAGGCAAATGCAATTCTAGGATGTATCAACAGAAGCATACAGTCTAGATCACGTGAAGTCATTATTTCCCTCTACTCCTCTTTGGTCAGACCTCATCTTGAATATTGTGTCCAGTTTTGGGCACCACATTTTAAAAAAGACATCAACAAACTGGAGCAAGTTCAGAAAAGAGTGACCAGAATGGTGACCGGTCTGCAAACCCTGTCTTATGAGGTAAGGTTGCAGGATTTGGGAATGTTTAGTTTGCAAAAGAGAAGACTGAGAGGAGACTTAATAGCTGTCTACAAATATCTAAAGGGCTGTCACATTGTAGAAGGATCAGCTTTATTCTCATTTGCACAAGGAAAGACTAGAAGCAATGGGATGAAACTGAATGGGAGGAGACACAGATTAGATATTAGAAAAAACTTTTTGACAGTTAGAGTGATCAATGAGTGGAACAGGCTGCCATGAGAAGTGGTGAGTTCTCCTTCAATGGAAGTCTTCAAACAGAGGCTGGACAGACATCTGACTGGGATGATTTAGCGAATCCTGCTTTGAGCAGGGGGTTGGACCAGATGGCCCAGGAGGTCCCTTCCAACTCTACGATTCTATGATTCTGTAACTTCACTTCTGACTTTTGTGCAATCCCTTTACCCTTGTCATAAATATTCAAGACAGATCCTCTTGTGCACTTTTGCCAAATCGCATGGCTCAAATCAACTTTTTTCAAATATGACAGTATCTCTTACAACTAGAAAAACAACGAGACCCGACCTACGTCATAGAAACTCTCCTCCGGAATGTCCATAACGATCAAAAAATCCCAATAATTGGTGGTTTTGTTTCATTGACTTTTTTCAGATTCCTGACTCTTATTTCTGAGTGCGCCCATCACGAAAGGAAGTAAATATAATGATTTAGAGGAGACAGGAATATTTATTTCTTCCAACTAATCTTTGAAAACCCAGGCAGACGAAAGGGTCCGAGAAGCAGCTTTGGTTAATGAAGACATTCTCCTTGCTTTTCAAAGCAACTCTACAGATGACATTAAAAGCGTTTCGAGCCGTACCATCTTTTTGAAGTCCGTAAACACTAAAAGTAGAACAATGAAATTAGTGCCTTTGATCTCTGCGCAGTCGAAAGTCTTTGCAGTTTGTTTTAATCTATCTCGATACATTAAATTACCTGCAAACTACAGTACGCTTGTCTTCATTTTTTTAATTTTTTTTTTATAATGTATTAAAATACGGATTTCATTAACGGAGATGGATGGCAGCGGAGGCATCGGCAGCTCCGAGGATCCCAGCCGCTCTGTCTTGTAACAATATGACTGGGAAGGAGTGCGGATCAAAGACCTTAATGGACAGAGATTTGCAATGCATGCATTATTAATAGAACAGACAAATATATACGTTTAACTGGCTGATAATATCATCCAACCCTCAAAGGGAAGACGTTTGATTTTTTTAAAATTTCTATTTAACAAGTAAAAGTTTTTTTCTATCTGGTTTTGGTGCAATTTTATTTTACTGTGGGCAGTTATGATGAGACAGGTGCAAAAACTTACAAAAAAAACCAACACATTTTTATATTGATTATTTGGTCTGACGATGCCAAAATGCAATTTAGTTGGCAGAGTAGGGGGTATCACATAGGTGGGCTGCATTGTTGAATTGAAGGACCCTTGAGGTTCAAACTAACAATGGGTTTTCATTTATCTATGTTTCGACGCCTTTTTCAAGGTGTAAAAAAACAGGACGTTTGTTTTTTTTTTAACTTGAAAAAGGTGACCCAAAACGCGTTGGAAAAACTAAAAAACAATTTCCGCAGTGCAGACCAGCTAGTGATGAGCGAAAGTGCTCGGATGAGGTGTTATCTGTACATGCTCGAGTGCTAACTGAGTATCTTCGGCGTGCTTGAAGACAACTGTGTGGGCACCCGCTCAAATTCGCTGATCACTACAGCCTACTTATCGTTTTACATCCTACTTTGATAAATACACATCTGGACGACCTTGCCTCCTCCATCCTTGGGGAGCAGCAGTTGACACCCACGCTTCTTTAGCTGCTCTGCCTTAACCCAACACCTCAAGGTGAGCGCTACCACTGCTTTCCCACCTTCTTTATATTACGGTATTGTCCTATTGTGCATGCTTTTGTCCCTATCCAGATTCATTCAATATGCAATTTATGTCTTAAAAGGAGTCTGTTAACAAAGAACAACTGTTCAAATGAAGCACAGGCGCTTGGTGCACCCATGGTGTGGCCGAACAGTTCAGTCACCTTGACACCTACCTCTGCCCTCTTCTTCTTTGATTGACAACTTCAGTTTTAAAACAGCTAAAAGTGGGCAGAGATAGAAAACAAATAAGTGAGAACGTGCTGTGAACTGCTTGATCACACCACGTGCTAGGGCTTGGATTGAACGGTTATTTTGTGCTGATAGATTCTCTTTAAGAAATCGGACTACCCCACCTACCACCATAGATTTATACTTGACCTTCATGGTTCTTATCTCTTCACTGAAACTAATAGACTCCATGGGATGGCAGCAGGTGTAGCAGCCAGGACTCCTTTTGCCCTAACCCGTATTTGCACTGCACTTGATCAAAAGAACCTTGTAAGGTTTGCTCCTGTCCAACTGTGCTTTCTCGAGATATAGGAATCAAAGCTGCATGATCGCGAAGGAAACGCTGATTGATGATATTGGGTCGCCCTCCCAGGGCTGTGGGGTACTCGGTACCGGGCCGGTATCAGTGTCACAGTGGCGGTGACCCGGACCGTGGCCCTGGGCGCCCAAGTAATAGGAAGATGCGAATGGTGGAATGTAGTTAAATGAATAGTTTGTGACGCCACCTGCGATGTTCGGCAAGGGAGGTGTTAAGCCGACGCTGCATGCAGATCCTCCGGGACAGATGGTGTGGTGCAGCAGTGATGGTATAGCCCTCCACAGGCAGGGCTGTTGTCCCAGGGCAGTGTAGATGTGGAGACCCTTAGTGTAGTGTCTGGCGCAGGGGATGCAGCAGTGCTAGGCAGGCGGACGGACGCAGGAAGGAATGGAGGACACCAGGGCATGTAGTTCCAACGCTTTACTCACAGTCTGTAGTGGCCCCGCTTCCGTGCCGTGTCCTCCGGGTCAGGGACTCAGTCAACCTCCAGGCAAGATGGAAAGCTCCCTTCCACACTCCGCCAACTTATGTGCCTTTTCTGAACGTCTCCTTTATAGCGCCCTTAAGTGTGAAGATCTCCTAGTACTGTGTTACACTGGAGTTCCTCTTGACAGATGTTCCCAAGAACTCTACTTGCACAGCAGACAGCTGTAGCCTGCTTCAGGGACTCTCTACTCCTAAGTCCCGGCTCTCTATCCGTGTTGCTGTTGTGCCCTCAAGTCTTAGATGGAAGTAGTTACAGCCCACTACTCCACCGGTGTCTGCTGCAGAACCATTAGTGTTCATACAACCTCAGGGACCGGGCCCCGGCCTTGCGCTTAGAGCTTCTAGGCAGGGTTCTTTCTCTAACCCACGTCCTCTGTGTTCCCTTATACTCCTACGTTCCGTACTTGTCTTTCCCTTCTATGGAATTCGGTTCAAGGTCTTTCTCCTTCTTTCCTTTCCCCTGCCAGCTGGCTCAGGTTACTGAGGCAGCTGCAGCACTCCTTCCTCCATCCATCTTCCAGGGATCCCCACTCCTCTCCGAGTGGCTTCCTTCCTCACTGACCTCCTGTCAGACTGAACCTCAATCCTGGAACCGTCCCACTCTTTTATATCTAGTCTAAACTCCACCCACCTCCCAGCACGTCTAGTGTTCCAAGCAGGGAACCACCAAAGGTGCTCTGCTTCTCTCTAAGCAAGGAGCCGCAATGTGGTTTTGCTGAACTACTCTATTGTGTGGGGTGCGAGGGTTGGAGCGGGGTCAGGAGCCTCCAGCTTACCTGGATGGTGGGGCACCACACCTTAGGAGAAGGTGCAGTACCTCTGTGGCGACTGAGCCTCAGGGGCGCCACATAATCATCAAGTTTTGCTCTGTGATGTCAAAGGGGAGTAAACCTTGATGTACACAACATGAACGTCAATGGGAAAAATTTTATAATGCATTTTAATACTCCGATGTGTACTAAACACACAATAAAAATAAAGTGACTTTACAAATACTTTTCATTAAAAATAACCTACGGGTTTGCTTCAATTAAGAGCCAAGTACCTAGACATGGATCTAATCTGGTCCTGCCGTCAATCATTCCTTCCATCTGCCTCCTTTTATACTGTTTGTAGGTTAGAGAGTGTTGAAACACTACACTGTATTTGCCAACTTCCCAGAAGTTTCCTGAAAAAGGGGAGACTTCCCAGACTTCGAGAAGAGTCGGAAAATTTGAATGAAGCAGAAGCCTCCTAAGAGGAAACCTCAATCAACTGAAAAGACTCTCAAAATCCTGAACAAGCTGATTTTACAGAGGAATGCAAATGTTCATTCTGTTGAGCGTTTCATTAGTGGTCCCCTCCAAAACCCACCAGAAAGTCAACATGATGTGCACATACGCTAAAACTTCTAGAAGGTTTCCCAAGTATAAGACTGAGATGCTTTAGTACCAGACTGGGCAATGGCAACCAGATGCAAATTTAGGAAATGGGCAGTGCAAGGGAATGGTCGAAAATCAGTTTGGCGTGGTGCTTAGTCTCCAGCAAGACCTCTTTAAAAAAAAGGCAAAAATGGACACACACAGAGATGTATGGAGAGACATAAGACAGCAGAGGAGCTGTGGAAACAAAACGGTAGTCCATTTTTACCCAGGACTATTGCATATAATACTGTTAGAATATAAACTTACTGTAACGAAAACTAACCGACAATGGCACTAGGCCATTCCCACGGTCTCAGCACTCCATCTCCTGTGATTGTTGTGACATGTGGTCCCGGCGCACAATCAGCGCTGACGTCACTGTCCCACCTCCTGTCGAATTGAACATGAAGAGGAAGTCAGAGATCAGTTGCAGCCCAAACTTCATCTTCATGTTCGATTTGTCCGAAGGCGGGAACAGTGACGATGGCACTGATTGGGTGCCGGGGTCACGTGTCACAACACCACACGAGAGCGCCGCAGAGAGCGAGTGCCGACATTGCTGCAACAGCTCCAGCACAGACGGTGAGTATAAGTTTTTTTATTTTATCGGGGCCAAATATTTAGATCAAGAAGGGGTTTCCAAGTAGTGGACAAACTGTTTAATGGCGGTCCATACAGACACCCAGAAAGCAGGCAAGTGGAGCAGGTAGAAAACTAGAGCCGCTAACACTTTGTTCTTCCTTGTCAACTTGGTCAGTCGGTCCTACCAATATGCCATCAATCTTAAGACTCTCCATTACGTCTGGTTGAATTGATTTGTAATGATATCTGCTAAAGAAGGCAACATCAACTACTCGTCCAACTGATGGCCGGTTACCATCTGAAGCCCATAATTACCTTTACTGCTTCTCGGTAATAAGTTTATGGACATTTACAACGTCTCCATGTTAACCTTTGAACTTATTGCCCTTATTTATGTACGGAGGACAGGCGAGCCCATTTATTAACGCCCTTGGAGCCACCAATGAGACACCCTCGCGGTGCACCTCACTCATCGTTAACTTATTATTAAATCATGAAACTTTGTGTTTTGTATCCTTCCCTTTTCATAAAACCATTTAAAAAAAGGTCAATAGGTTTAAAAAGGGGAAAACGTAACCACAAAAGTGTCAAGCCAATGTTTTATTGCCGCGCTCTCGATTTGATTGTGTATTTGACATTGCGTTTTAGAATTCATACTTACTAAAAGGAAACCGACCAAGAACACTTTGCCAGGTTGTGACTAGCTGCTTATTGATTCTGATGTGCTCTGATCCACATCATCTCATATACAATAAGCCATTTACAGTGTTTCTTTGTGCAATGAGCTATGGGCTAAAAGGTTTAGACTTCAGCTCTATCTTAGAAACTGTAATGAAATGGTACATCAGTAGACAATAATATAATGATGAGATAACGCTAGGACACAAGTGTCAATACTGCAAAAATTACATGAATGTGGTGGAAAAAATAGCTCTTCCATGCACAAAATTTGCAATACACTAAATTACCAGAAAACTTTATGACATGTATGTAGTATACATTTTATGACAACACATAAAATATATACTGTGCAAAAGTTTTGGTCAGGTTTAGAAAATTTGCTGTAAAATATGAATGTTAACATAAAAGTGTTTGCAAAAATGGAAGCTGGTACGTTTAGGTGGGCTGTGCTGCCGGATTGAAGAGCCTTGAAATTTCAAATAGTTTTTTATTGATACAAACGTGCTTGTGCGCCGGACCGGCACCTTTCTCAAGGAGAAAAACTAAGGTATAAAAGTGTTAATAGTTGGAAAGTGAATGAATTAATGAGAAATCTAAAGCAGATCAATATTTGGTGTGATCACTCTTTGCCTTCATCACTACTTCTACTTGTACACAGTTAAGAGATTGTTCCAAACATCTTGGAGAACCGACCACAGATCTTCTGTGGATGTAGGTGATAGGAAAGTGAAAATCCTTCTGTCACTTTATGCAATCCCAGACAGACTCATTGATGTTGAGATCAAGCTCTTTGGATGCCATATCATCATTTTGAGGACTCCTTGTTCCTCTTTCAAATCACAGGTCATACGCTAAGGGCAAGGCGAGAATGAGCACAAAAAAAAAGGTAGTTATACAACATCAGCAAGGTCTCATCCAAGTAAAGATTTCACAGCAGACTGGGGTTTCAAGATGCACTGTTTCAACCTTTTTTTGGGCAATGTTGAGAATCTTAGACACAGTGGTCGGTCAAGGAAACTTATTCATCAGCGCTAGCGGTGATGCAGCCTCCGACGGTGCATCCCGCATCCGAGGCTCCGTCAGTGAATGACGGCACATCGCAAACGCGTGCTGCTTTACGGCATGCGTCGCGATGCACCACATAATGGGGATCAATGGCAGCGTTGTAACGCAGTCCGTTAAACGGACTGCCATAACGCACTGTGACCCCAGCCTAAGGCATCTGCTTGACTCTTTTATACATCCGTGATCGTCAGTTCCATCTCGGATCACTATGCATGGTCTGGCCACATGTTTTCTGACCCGAGCATGACAGATCCATGTATTTCTCTGAGGCTTTCATGCTCGGTTGGGGAGACGTTTGGTGTTTCTGTGCATTGCAATCCAGACAGATGATCACGGATGTCTAAAAGAGACGTTCCCTTCAAACTCAGAAGCTATCCAGCAGTGCCATCACTCAGAATTGGCAGCAACCAGTAGTACCCAGCTACACCTATCTACTATTAGGAAAATTCTAGAAAAAAGTGGTCTTCATGGAACCGAGGCCAAAAAGTCACACCTTCAACATAGGAACAAGACCAAGTGACTCAACTAGGCATAAAAACATAGTGACTGGACGCAGAAAAATGGCAGCGGGTGCGCTCGACTGATGCATAAAAATGTGAAATATTTAGCTGTAACAAAAGGAAGTTTCTTTGCCACAAGGCTGGAGAACGGTACAATAATGAGAGTCTGCAGGCAGCAGTGAAGCATGATGGAGGGGCCTTGCAAGTGTGGACTGCATTTCAGCAAATGGAGTTGTGGATTTGGTCAAGATTAATAGTGTCCTCAATACTCAAAAATACAGGAAGGTACTTATCGATCACGTAATACCATCAAGAAGGCATCTGTTTGGCTCCAAGTTTATTCTGCAGCAGTAGAACACCACCAAACATCCAATCAATGTCATTAAGAACTATCTTCAGCGTAAAGAAGAACAAGGAGTCCTGGAAGTGATGATATGGTCCCAAGTTTTGAAGTTATCCCTTATCAAAAGAACCCGTGTTAAATTACTGATCAGTGGGTACCGACCATTGGGACACCCATAGTCCTTAGAACGGGACTCCGTAGAGTGGTGGCAGGACACGCATACCACCACTCCATTCATTCCCTATGGGACTGCCATTTAAAGCCGAGTACAGAGCTTGGCTATCTCTGGCAATCCCATAGAGAACGATCAACCTTCTTCAGAGCCCCGCTTTCAGGATTCATGGGGGCTCCCAGGCCCCCAGTGATCTGGGAGCTCTAACTTCAAAACTTGGCACAAACCTCGAAAAGACAAAGGAGAAAACCGCTGCTATTAATCGTCCCAAGCCATGAGCTATGTTGTAAGTCCGTTCTTCTATTCGAGGAGTTAACAAGGCTACAGGCATAGCAAAATATATTTTAATGCCTCCTATTAAAAACATCTGTCGGGTTTCACAGCCAAAACGAAGCACCGAGGGCTTAGCAGCGTCAACCGGGAAACCGAAAAACCGGGCTTGACAGGTTGCTGTTTGTTTGTAGAGAGATACCATTAAAACTGATTGCCTCATAACGGAGAACTAATAAGGAGGGCTGAAGCTGGTAAAAGGCTACCGTGAAACCTTAACACAACTGACAGTAAGTATAATATACGCCAGTTTGTATTAAGATGTTATTGCCCTGTTTCAGTCCTAATCGCCAATTATGACTCTATTAGTCCTGCTTGGCAGTTCATCTGCTCCGGCATCAGCTGAGGGGGAATCGGAGACAGACCTCTGCTCCTTATGTTTCCGCTCGGCTGAACGCTCAGTGCCGGGCTTGTCATGTCTCCAGACACTAAGGAGGGGAGGCAGCGTCTTTCTTCAAGCTAGCTACACCTGACCTTACAACAATTTACTAAAAAGGAAATACCTGGTTAATGGCAATAAAAAAAAAGGGCGCTCTTCTGTTACGCTCGCAACGGGCGCTGCAAATTAGACGCAACAGGATAAATCTAAAGCTAGCTCACTAGACACTTCATTAAATCACTACTCCCTTGCCTTGTAGAGCACTAATAGAATCACAGCCCTCGTTAGCTGCTGAATAAAAGATCAATCACATCTCTGAGAGCTCCGGCGAGCGGCTTCCAGGAGGAAGACAGAGAGGAAAAATACATATTTAGGATCATAAGTAAGATTCTGAATGGCCTCTCTGCAAGTTGTTTAAATTACCCTTTTCCACAACTGACTCGGGCGAATACTCAGAGGAACTTGTTAAGTCGGCTCTCAGAAGCTGCATTTTAATATACGACTACTAGTTCCTGGTCAAAAGTTCATAATGTGCATATGTAAAAAGGCACTAAATTGCCTGTGGGCTAAATCCAGAGGAGTTTAATTGCAGCAAAATGCTGAAAATGGTCTGCAGAGGGTCTTTGGGCTGGAAGATGGCAAGCGCTGGCTGATTGAGCTAAAGAACATAAAATTCTCGCAACGGTATTTCTTTAAAAAGCGAGTCGGCTTTACTGCCACACAGCTGTCATATGCCACATGTATGCAAAGGAGGGATGGATATACGAGGGTCCTGTGCATTCTATTCCTTTCTCATAAATAAACCTGCAAGAAATGGTTGGCACGGCCTATAAATTTACAGCGAGAGGGGAAAAGACATACAGCCGCCGTAATTTTTACGGGTTTTTTTTTTTTGGGCTCTGGCAAAACAGCATACAGGTTGTGTAAAGAGGATGCTTACGGGGAGAAGAAAGGTATATACGTGAGTACAATATACAAGGGGGACAACCACCATAATTCATCGGGAGGCAGAGATGAGAGTCAGGCGAGTGTATAATCGGTCCACGAGTTGCACATGGTGACATAGTCAGTGCCCAAGGACGATTCTCAACACCGACCGATGGTCCGCGTACAAAAAATTTATTTCTTTCTGTGTTACGGATCAGAATAATGCAAAAAATGTAAAGGCGACTCCGGCATCCGATGTGGCTGAGTACATGGAGCTAGTTGCATATGTAATTTGTGGTGGCGGCGGCCCACCCAAATTCCAATACGGCCACTTGAATCTGGCCTCAAATCTAGTGACTATTGATAATTCCGACAGAGGACTGGCCAGTAGTGATAAGCGCATGCGCTCGTAATCGAGCTTGCTTAGGGTGCTCGGGTATGCACAGAGGATCGCAGGTGCTCGAGTGAGATGTTCAAGTCCCCGCCCAGCATGTTTCATGACTGTTAGACACAAAATATGCAGGGATTGCCTAACATACACATGCAAAACATGTGGTCTCGGGGACTCGATTATGTCACTCGTGCACCCGCAATACTCGGTGCATGCCCGAGCACTCTAGGCAAACTCAAGTAACGAGCACTTGCGCTCATCACTACTGACCATCCTAAAGATGGTCCTAAAAAGTACGTATCAAGATTTCGCAAGTGTCATTCACAAACAATTTTTATGGAAATTTGTCCTGTAATACAAACTTTCATATCCGTGGCATTTCCATTTCTGGTGCGGATTTTCACTGTAGATTACAACCAGCAAAATTGCAGAAAAATCAGTCACGACAGGAAAACTCACATACAGTCCTGGACTCAAGCACAAAGGGTAGGCATACACTCACGAATATAGGGTTATTTCACGCATCGATATCTGAGGTCTGCTATTTTAATATTAATAAGGCCTTCAGCTCAATATCGAGTCATGCCAACTTGATGAATGAATGCTCTGTAGGAAGTTGGATCTTGTGCAAACCTAGATAGGTCCACCAGGGTCTTCTCTGCCATTATCGTGATAGTGTCAAGCCATTCCTCTTCACCTTGTTCCTTCTATTCTTCCGAACATGATATCCTTCTCCACTGATTGCTCTCTTCGTATTATGAGTCCAAAGTAGGCAAGTCGTAGCTTGGTGATCCTTGCTGCGATTGAGATGTCTAGCTTGATTTGTTGGATGGACCACCATAAGGAAAGACCTACACGGGCTGCATTCAGATAACTATTTTTTTGTGATTTTTTGCTTATATTAAAAAAATGGACTGGGTGCCGGATCCAATTTTTCATCCATTTTTGGTCTGTCTATGTACTTTTTACCATCAGTGTGATATCTGTTTTTTTCTCGTAGGTAATATACAATGTAGTCATGGGCCCATGTCTTATAATGACGCCTTTTGTCTATAAAAACAACAGATTTTGTTAAATTCTATAAAGAAAAAATCTAGACAGAGGAGACCGTTAAAGAGTCATTTAAGGTACGGCAGCCTCCTACCGCACATACCGAGGAGGAGCGCAATTAAAGAAATGTGAACCGTGCATTTAGTCTGAAAGCCTAGAAGATTCAAAGAAAAAAAAACTGCATAATAAGCACACGAGTGGCAGATAGATGTATAAATCCGTAAAGGTATATTGCCAGCTGCCTGGTATGTGGGTCATGCGGACGCAAAGCCGGTAACGATGAGCAAAAAATAACAGGATGAAGTGAACTCTCTGTACGACGGGTGGAGGAGGCAATGAAGAGTTTTAAAGTAACTGTACAAAATGTAATAGCCTTTATTCAAAGCTAACGAACTATAAGAAAAAAATGCCCCCATTTCTGATTTAGGCTTTAAAGGCATAGTAGTGATCTTAAACATTAATGGACTCCATCTTTGTTCACACAGACCCATTGGCACGGGCGGCACATGCCTGGTGCTGCACAAACACAACCAGATATTTATTTTGACTGCCTGGGATTCGAGAGTTGGACCACCACGTGATCTATTGTTAAAGGGAATCGGTCATCTGTAATCAGAAAGCACAAGGATGTTGGGATCGAGACCCTGATTCCAGCAATGTGTCATTTAATAGGCTGTGTGTTGTTTCAATACAATCATTGTTTAATCAGCAGGAATTATCACCACAGGAATAGCTGTCTTGTGCCTCCTAGTCCAGTGGGTGGGGTAATGCACAGGGATTGACATTCTTAGCTCTGCAGCATTGAAAACGATGAGTTTATCGCAACTGCTGCACCCAGCAAACTAAGGCCGCTTTCACACTTCAGGCTTTCGGTATCCGGCATGGGGCGGCGAAAAAACGGACTACCGGATCCTTCTTTCTGCTGGATATATTCCTGGCAGAGAAGGTTTCCGGGCATGCGCAGTGCGAAAAACCGGTCCGGCATTGGGAAAAAACGTTGCATGCAACGTTTCTTCCAGACGCCGGACCGGCTATTTTCTCCGGATCTGGAAAAAAACGGACGCGCCGCATTGCCATCCGGCGCAATGCGGCAGCAATGATACAGCAAGGGGAAAAAGCCGGATCTGGTCGTAACAGGCGCTGGATCCGGCAGTCCGGTTTTTCACCGCACCATGCCGGATACCGAAAGCCTGAAGTGTGAAAGCGGCCTAAGAGATACATTGATGGAATCAGGGTCTCTGCCCCCACATCATTTATCTGCCAGATTCCAGATCAAAAACCTGCTGACAGATTCCCTTTAAGATATACCATCAATACTTAAAGGGGTATCCAGATTTTGGATATTAACGGAACATTCACAAGACCAGCAGCTATGTGAAGAATAAGGGTTCATCTCCTGACCTTTCACTTGAGGGTGGCCAGTAGCCAGGCAACAAATGAATAGAGGGATAGCCCTGAATTTGAGGAGATCTCTTTATTCATCCCTACGGGTGAAACGGATGTGGCAGTGTATAGTTGTTTCTGTGCCTCCTATATAACTAAAAAAGGAGAGAGCCATACACAAAAGCCACTAGCACTTCAAGAACATTGTGACTAGCTCAACCAGGAGGATCATAGGTCGGGATAGTCATATTGTTCTATGTACGTAACTGGCCCAATTGTTACAATGCTTGTCTGAACCTGGCTTAAGCATGGGTCCCAGAGTTGCGAGTCATGTCTATCAGGCAATGACGGGAACAATGACGGCCTAAAGCAGTGAAAATCCAGTCCTCATGGCCTCCTTATAGATCATGTTTTCATATAGCATATCCACAAATCATGACCGGTTGGGGGGGGGGGGGGCGCCTTATCGGAGTTGAGAAACATTTGCCTAAAGCATATCTCTTCGGCAAAAAGCAATCAATGAGGACAATGAAGAATATGATGGTCACCAGATGAAGGCTTGAACCCATGCTTTCCCTGCAACCTAGATCCAAACCAAACAAGATAAACAGTGGTAATTCCCAAGAGTTTCCACAGAATGAAGACAAGGGTATATGTTCTCTGGATCTTTCTTCATTCAATGCATTTCGAAGTCGGTTTGGCTCCTTCATCAGGTTTCCTGGAAGAAGAAGTCAATCTGATTTCGAAACACATTGTATGAATAAAGATCCAGAGAACATACACTCTCAATCTATGGCAACGCTCTTTATCCTGTTTAGTTTGAATATGTTCCTTCTCACCGGCGTGTTGATCACTGTTCGGAGCAGCAGCCCTTCATTACTACAAGTGTCAGGTCACAATCCAGGCATCTGAACAAACACCATACCTTGCTAAGGTGGGGCCTCACATTGGGAGGGGGGGTGTCACACAATTGAAGCGTCTTTTCTCTTCTTATTTTCAATGCATCCTAGATCCGGTCTCGTTGTCCCAAATTTCATCTGCCGATCTACTCTTCTGCTTTTCCTGGTGTTCCTTACTCCATGTGAAGTTGGCAGGACCTTCTCTATGATTCACTTAATACCATAGAGTGCAGGAAACTTTAGGCTTACATGAAAACTATGCAGTGCTCAATGGGGAGCATTTTAGTAAGAAATGGACATTAGTATGGCCCTTCTGTACACTGGATGTTCAAAAACTATTCCTGGACCCTTCCAAACCATATAGATAAGATTTGGTCATAGGTGGTTACATAGGACTACAAAATCATATAAAACTCCAACATTACTGTGTATATTAAGATAGCTTTGCCTTATATGATGGCTTTTGGGTTAATATGAGATTTCATTGAGCCATCACATCTACTATAGCTTTTGAAGATACATTGGACCTATGGATGCCCCAAGAATTGAGGCTCCTTTGGTGTCCTCCTCATCTTGTGAAGCTACTTTGTATGCCTATCATTAAACCTTAAGACTCAAAAGAGAGCGACGACTTAACCCTCCGCCAAAGAAACGTAACAAACAGATCTCAGAACCCATACAGCCAAGCAACAGATCGCATTTCCCCACCACTTAAGAAGGTGTGTAAGAGTCAGAAGTATATTTTTTTTCCAAGTTCCACCACACAATCCGGCTCCTAGTAAAAGCTCACTTCTCGCCGCAAACACCGTGGTTTTTTTTTGCACACTGCACAATGTGGTAGGTTTATCCAGAACCAACACGAAACTGGCAAGCAACCTGTTCATTTCCATGCAGCGTAGGAGGAGGAGAGGAAGCCCTCAGCAGCAGACCTGTCATTTCCAGAGGCACAAAACTATGTAACATACGGTTCACATTTTGGATTGGAAATGGATCAGAGGTTGGAAAATTCTCCATTTGTCTCCAGAACAGTAAACGCACAATGCGCCCCAATGAGAAGTGGCCAAGATTCTCTACAAACGGGAAGCCAATATTTTAGCCCGCCAGGTATCAGTGGGATCTGTTTACATGGGGATGGTTTTTTCCTTTGGGGATTACCAATCAAAGCAATGGACTGAAGTAGTCAGGGATATCAGAAAACTAGGAGAGTCATTATTTATTCCATATTCCATCCACTGATTGCTGCTTGAATACTTTTTCTTCATCACTCTCCAAACCATCCCATAAAAACCTTCTTCTTCTCTGGTTTATTGCTTGAGTTTAGGACTAAGAAGGGTGGGAGCTCCTGTTATAATAATCTCCCTAAAATGTGAGCCTTTATTTACTGAAATGGCCAGATTTTTGCTCTTGAAGTGAGAATTCTAGGACACCACCATGCAGTCTTCAACATTTGATATACTATATTTTCCTTGGATCGAACAAATAGGTTTTAGCAACTGCGCTCCGAAAAGACAGAACTCTTCGGCTCAGGTTTCTTGGACAATCTGTCTGTTTACCCTTCCTTTTTTTTGTGAAGTCAGAAGAGATTTCTCCCAAGTATTTCAAATAAATAAGATATCCAGCTGAACAAACATGATTTATTCTGTTAGATGACTCTGGCGTCTTTTGGAAAAATTTTCAATCTTTTTCTAATGTAAATGATTAAGGAGGAAATGACCAGGAGAACTGATTGGTTCAACGGATCCTGGGAGGCAGTAAAATGGATAGATGAACTTAACAGTATATAAGAGACTAATTTGACTTCACTACCTCCCAGGTTTATTCCAAAGGGAACCATTCATTTTTAATCTAAGGGGTTCTCCAGATTTTTTTTTAAATATTGTCCTTGACTAGTATTTAGTATTTTGCCTCAGTTCCACTTACTTTGGGACCGCTTGTATGATATCCATATGCTAGTAAAGTCATTTAAATAGTTTTAATACAAATTATGTCAAGGGCTAATTTATCAGATACTGTAAAGTCTATGAACACCTTTGTACTTTAACATATATTAGTGGTTACCTTTCCTTAATAAAATTAAGAATCAGCCTAAAATCTTCAATCCTTTATTCATTTTCAGACTTAATATGTGGTTTGCAGACTAATTCAAATTAAATATTTTTCTCTCCTGTGGGAGTCTCTCCCAGTAATATAGGCTGGATGTAAACTCAGCTTCTATCCTGCACTTATTTGCTCTTCAGGTTCTTTTCTCCTTTTCTACATCATGCTGCTATCCCTGAGATACTTTCTTCCCTCTCCAAGCTGTGGGGATGTGTGTAACCATTCCTTTCCTTATTTATGTGTAATAATGAGATACAGGGAAAAAGTTTTGAAAACATGAAAAAAGACTGGTGCAAAAATCCATGGAAAGTCATGACACCAGCTAAAATCTTTCAGGATTTAGAAAGTTGTTTTGAAACTTAGTGAATAATATTATCAGCTGGTTCAACTGATGGCCTATAAAAAGATGTCTCATTACCAAGGTGCCACACAAAGAAACATCTCATGATGGGTAAAACCAGTGAGCTGTCTTAAGACCTTGGCAACCTTACTGTTGGCATCGGCTACATAAGAATTTCTAAATTACTAAAGGTTCCAGTGAGCAATGTTGGGGTCACAATGGGGAAGTGCAAGGAACACAATTTCACCATAAACCTGGCACAACCAGATGCTCCCCACAATATATCAGACAGAGGAGAGAAAATAATTATCAGAAGAGTTGTCCAAGATCCAATGACCACATGAGGACAGCTACAGACAGACCTGGAATCAGCAGGTACAATTGCTTAAAATAAAACAATAAGTAACGCACTCAACCCTCTGGGGCTTGTATGCACACTCACCACGCACGACTCCATTGTTGAACAAAAAGCATGTTCAAGCAAGTTTAAAGTTTGCTCAACAACATTTAGACAAGCCTGTGAAATACTGGGAGAATATAGTCAGTTCAGATGAGACCAAAATTGATCTCTTTGGATACCATAATACACACCATGTTTGGAGGCCAGAAGGCACTGTATATCATTCCAAAAACACCATACCAGCAGTGAAGTGTGGAAGTGAGAACACCATGGTGTGAAGCTGTTTTTCAGCATATGGCACTGGCAAACTTCATATGATTCAAGGAAGAATGAATGGACAAATGTACTGAGATATTCTTCAAAAATCTGCTGCCATCTAACAGAATGATGAAGATGAAATGAGGGTGGACATTTCAACAAGACACTGATCCCAAACACACAGCCAAGGAAACTCTGAATTGGTTACAGAGAAAGAAAATAAAGCTCCTAGAATGGTTGAGCCAATCACCAGGACTGAATACAAAAGAGAAGTAATGGAAGGAACTAAAGTTTAGAGACCACAGGACTTTCAGGATTTGAAGTGTTTGTGTGGAAGAACTAGCCAAAATCACACTTGAGAAATGCCTGTGACTAGTTTCTCCAAACAAGAGGCGACTGAAAGCTTTTTTACGAAGTATTAACTACATTTCATTAAGCGTGTTCAATACTTCTTACCTATGCCATCTCTGATTAGTACACATAACTCAATTTATGGACATCTATGGTTTTATTTATTTGCCTGTGCGGATAGGGTGGGTAGTAACTAGTTATAGACATCAGGTGAGAATTTTATGTCAATAGCACCTTTAGAAATATACCGTATTTTTCGGACTATAAGACGCACCGGACCATAAGACTCACCCCAAATTTTCAGAAGAAAAATAGGGAAAAAAATTAATGCATCAAATGAGGGTCCGTACAGTCCGAATTATTCAGCTTACCTGGGGGGTAGGGTGTGATATGGAGCGCTGGTGGAGTGGGGTCACAGGAGGTGGTCTGGCTCATCCCTGGCTGGTGCAGCAGGTTCGGTGGTGTGGGGGCTCTGCCATTTTATGAAAGCCCCCACACATCCATCCTAGGCTGATGGGCAGCGATTTAGCAGATGATCGGTGGTGTGGGGGCTCCGCCGTCATTGGTGGAAGTCCCGGAGCCCCCGCACATCCATCCCGGGCTGGTGCGGCACTTTTGCAGGTGATCGGCGGTGCAGGGGCTCTGCCGGCTTTTTGTGAAAGGCCGGAGCCCCCGCACTTCCATTGTTGTAATGCTGAATTGAAAAGATCCGCGCATAGTGAGATATCGGGAGACGAGATATCGTCCAGAGAGGCGAGATCTCGTCTCCCAAGATCTCACCCTGTGCATGCGCCGCCTCCGGCGGCCATTTTCCTGAAGCTCAATTCAGCATTACAACAATGGAATGCTGAATTGAGCTTCAGGAAAATGGCCGCCGGAGGCGGCGCATGCGCAGAGTGAGATCTCAGGAGATGAGATCTCGTCTCCCGAGACCTCACTATGCGCGGCCATTTTCAATTCAGCATTACAACAATGGAAGTGCGGGGGCTCCGGCCTTTCACAAAACGCCGGCGGAGCCTCTGCACCGCCGATCACCTGCAAAAGTGCCGCACCAGCCCAGGATGGATGCGCAGGGGCTCCGGGATTTCCACCAATGCTGGCGGAGCCCCTGCACCACCGATCATCTGCCAAATTGCCGCCCATCAGCCTCGGATGGTGTCTCCTGGTAAGTGCATCTGGACCATAAGACGCACCCCCATTTTCCCCCCAAATTTTAGGGGAAAAAAGTGCGTCTTATGGTCTGAAAAATATGGTAATTACTTAGAAAATTGGTGACATGTCCAATACTTATTTCATCTGCTGCATACATACAGCCTTTCAAAAGGAAAAGACGTTCATATTAAATATATCGGGTCCAACATTTGGCACCTCTGCCATTTTTTCACCAAGCACAGCTGCAAACTTTTATTAGTGGATGTGTCTGGTAGTGCAGGCTATGATGACAGGATTATCCCATCACGTGAATCAGCCATTCCATAATGACTCCTGGAAGTCAGCCCCCTACCAAATTTATAATGATCTCCTATCCATGGATAGGGTATCAATTTGAAAAAAAAAAAAACCTTTATAGTGAGGTTGGAAGTAATTTAATAATACAACTTCCGTAAATTGAATTTCTTTGCAGTGCCATGTGAGGTGCCTGTGGTACAGAACCAAGAAAGCCTATAGCATAAAGATCGAACAACCAGAAAGCTGTTGCCTTGTGAATTGATGGGCCTGTGTGATCAGAGGGTGCAGGCTGCCTTATCAAGCACTAAGTCGGCAGTGATCTTATTCTGATCAGAGTACAGGAAATGAACAGCACAGCTCCTCCTCCCTGCACAGTGAACTCTGCATGAGGAACAAAGCATGCCCACAACACTGCCACAAATCATGGCCACAACACTGCCACAAAGAAAGACCACAAAACTGCCACAAAGCAAAACCACAAAACTCTCACAAAGTAAAACCACAACACTGTCACAAATCACGCCTACAAAACAGTCACAAAGTATGCCCACAACACTGCCACAAAGACCACACTACCACAAAGCAACACCACAACACTACCACGAAGCATGCCCACAACACTGCCACAAAATCAGGCCCACAGCACTCAGAAGTCAATCAGTTATTTTCCAACTTTCTACCTTTTATCAAGCTGCATTTTGTAAACTATATATCTAGAACTGCTAGACTACAGATTCTAGAGCAAGAAGCCTTCCTCCATAGTAAAATAACAAGTAAAAAGAACTAAACCATTGAAGAAAAAGAAAAGAGCTTGGTATGGTTTAATATATAAAAACTAAACTCCCTAATAAAAGGACTTTACTTGAAAAACATAAACAAAAATTAGCATATTAAAATGTATTAATCAAATCCTCGTAGTGACTATAAAGCATAAGACACCTTCCAGCTGCTATAACCACATTGGTTCCAATTTTTCACAGTCTGAAATAAGTCATAAGATCCAAGTTGGCATCCACCCACACAGCCCTAGCGCGTACGCGATGCCGACGCTAAAACCACAGCTCCATAAATCACTTGCACACCATGTGGCATTACTGTAGTCATCTTGATACATCGCCTTCAGTGAAAATTTAACATTTGGGGTCAATGAGGAATCAGGATGCCTATCAATCAAGTGAGGCATTTGAGGAAATTTCATTAATGATATCTCTGGGATAGTTATACAGAAAGCAATACACGAGGATGAAGATAAAATCATTGTCATTTGCAGTAGCTTTCATACAAGGAAATATCTGGGCTGGAAATACATTTTACTAATGTCCTTCTATGCAGCTGAGGGGTTTGTTGGCAGTCAATGTGAAAAATATATATACACCCCTTTTATTACACTTATTGGGGTGACAACAGCAACCTATAACCACATCTGTCCATCAAGTGTTATCTGTCCATTCTGGCACAAAAATGTGCCACTAAAAACCATAAGAGGGTGGATGACGGTCCAGATGTTCTCCTTAGAGAATAATAGAAGGATTAGGTTATTCCTTGGAATTACATCTCCTAGAAATGCCATTGCCCTGTGAACTCTGCTGAACAAAGAAGATGGGACACATTTCCAACCAACAAATCCAACAAGTCTCTCGTCATGTTCTGACTTGGAGAAACGAAGATCTACTCGATAAGTCCATAGTTGGGAATCTCGCTTTCATTGAAGTGGAACTTTAACCATTATCCAGTCATTGAAGAGAAGGGAGATCCTGACTATAGACTTACGGTATGAAGGGGTATGTCACTAGGAGTGGCGAAACCTCTTCGTAATATACAGTGCCTTGCGAAAGTATTCGGCCCCCTGGAACTTTTCAACCTTTTCCCACATATCATGCTTCAAACATAAAGATATCAAATGTAAATTTTTGGTGAAGAATCAACAACAAGTGGGACACAATTGTGAAGTTGAACGAAATTTATTGGTTATTTTAATTTTTTGAGTAAATTCAAAAACTGATAAGTGGGGAGTGCAATATTATTCAGCCAATTTAACTTATTACTTTGTTGCGCCACCTTTTGCTGCGATTACAGCTCCAAGTCGCTTGGGGTATGTCTCTATCAGTTTTGTACATCGAGAGACTGAAATTCTTGCCCATTCTTCCTTGTCAAACAGCTCGAGCTCAGTGAGCTTGGATGGAGATCGTTTATGAACAGCAGTTTTCAGCTCTTTCCACAGATTCTCGATTGGATTTAGGTCTGGATTTTGACTTGGCCATTCTAACACCTGAATACGTTTATTTGTGAAACATTCCATTGTAGATTTTGCTTTATGTTTGGGATCATTGTCTTGTTGGAAGACAAATCTCCGTCCCAGTCTCAGGTCTTTTGCAGACTCCAACAGGTTTTCTTCAAGAATGGTCCTGTATTTGGCTCCATCCATCTTCCCATCAATTTTAACCATCTTCCCTGTCCCTGCTGAAGAAAAGCAGGCCCAAACCATGATGCTGCCACCACCATGTTTGACAGTAGGGAGGGTGTGTTCAGGGTGATGTGCTGTGTTGCCTTTACCCAAACATATCGTTTGGCATTGTTGCCAAAAGTTCGATTTTGGTTTCATCTGACCAGAGCACCTTCTTCCACATGTTTGGTGTGTCTCCCAGGAGGCTTGTTGCAAACTTTAAATGACACTTTTTATGGATATCTTTGAGAAATGGCTTTCTTCTTGCCACTCTTCCACAAAGGCCAGATTTGTGCAGTGTACGACTGATTGTTGTCCTATGGACAGACTATCCCACCTCAGCTGTAGATCTCTGCAGTTCATCCAGTGATCATGGGCCTCTTGGCTGCATCTCTGATCAGTCTTCTCCTTGTTTGAGATGAAAGTTTAGAGGGACGGCCGGGTCTTGGTAGATTTGCAGTGGTATGATACTCCTTCCATTTCAATATGATCACTTGAACAGTGCTCCGTGGGATGTTTAAAGTTTTGGAAATCATTTTGTATCCAAATCCGGCTTTAAACTTCTCCACAACAGTATCACAGACCTGCATGTTGTGTTCCTTGGTCTTCATGATGCTCTCTGTGCCTCAAACAGAACCCTGAGACTATCACAGAGCAGGTGCATTTATACGGAGACTTGATTACACACAGGTGGATTATATTTATCATCATTAGTCATTTAGGACAACATTGGATCATTCAGAGATCCACAATGAACATCTGGAGTGAGTTTGCTGCACTGGAAGTAAAGGGGACGAATAATATTGCACGCCCCATTTTTCAGTTTTTAACTTTCCACAAAAATTTAAAATAACCAATAAATTTCGTACAACTTCACAATTGTGTCCCACTTGTTGTTGATTCTTCACAAAAATTTACATTTGGTATCTTTATGTTTGAAGCATGATATGTGGGAAAAGGTTGAAAAGTTCCAGGGGCCGAATACTTTTGCAAGGCACTGTAGATTGAGGTCAATGGACACAGATCTCCACTGATCTACTGTTATGACAGGCATTTAGAAGTAAAGATAACTTCTAAAAAAACAGATCTAGCAAGAGACAATGCAATTGTAGAAAGGTAAGAAGTTTGATCCATAGAAGAGATTGCACACTAAAGTTGAGCAAAACGATTTACACTGTCTTAGTCCAGCGTCTAGACGAGTCCTCCGTGGCAACTGGAACAAAGTAGTCTTTATTTCTGCTGCTGGCATCCTTGGGTCCTCTTGCTCTTACTCAGTCCTGTGGCATCAGGACATCACGAGAGGTCTCTCACTGAGCCTCAAGTGTCGTACTGATGTCATGGGGCCAAGTAAGAGGTGCCCAGAATGCTGGTCGGAGGATGCCCGCTGCTGAAGTGAATTCTGCCCTGGTCTTGCTGTCATAAAGCACCAACCTGGACGCTGGCCCAGAGCAGCGCAAATGTTTTTTTCTAAACTGTACTACACAAAACTTAAGGCTTCCTATGTGAGGCTGTATTCACTTCACGGTTGGGCGATTTTCTGTCCCGAGCTTGAAACATGGAAATCATAGCAGGATAGGATTCGTCATACGACCATCACCAATGAAACAAGATTGACACAATTAAGTAATAATGGGGTTCGGAAAGTTACGGTCACCTGTTCTGGAACCAATGATGGAAAGTGTGATGGAGCTTTGTATTAGAGGATCAAGTGGAGATGTCTACATACTCTAAACTCTGTACCCCTTTATCACCTGTAATCTTATTGAGTTAAAGAATAGTACTGTACTCTTTGGGCCAAGATGAAAAAAAAACATTATAAAACATTATAGATGGAAGCCAAAACAGTAGCGTGAACATAGATGACAGAAGGGCTTCTAAGAGCCTTCTCAGCTTCTAAAGCCCAGGTGACCTCAACCACTCCACCCCTTTGGACAAAGTTTGCAAAAGCAGTTTGCAAATCAAGAGTATATAAATCTAATAAGTGTGTTGTATAAATTCATCCCCTAATATCTACGTAGACATATGATAATGTAAAGTACAAATCATGTGGGATCAGAGTGTCCGTAAAGAAGAAGAGCCTGCAAGTCTCTATAACAAATAGCTCTACGCCAGTTCTGCTGAGCAATGTAATTAAGCCGTTCCTTCATTGTTTTCTAGTGGAACTATATGGCGCCAGGCAGGTTTAATTGAGTCTTAAATGAAATACTGACAATATTGTGAGCAAAATAGCAAGCCATAAAAATGCCAAAACCGGTCTTCATATCATAAACCAAAGGACGTTCCTCCAGGACCCCTGATTCATTTCTACTGATCCAATAAGCATTAAGGCATGACCAGCTCCTGTCAACATTTTCGATACACACCATCAGCTGTTAAATGAGGTGCTTGGATGGGAATACTCAGCAAATTATTTTGTTGCTTAACCATCGTAGTACATTGAGAGCAGTTTTATAATTACCCGCTAAGCCAAAAGAGGTTCTGGGAAGTAAATATTCCAGTTGTGTGGCATATGCAAACGGGAACCCAAGCCTGGACCAAACCGTTGCATTTGGTCATGTGAAGGCATTGATGTGGATACAGTTAAGTGATTGGGATGGAGAGGAATGATTTCTACTATCCTAATTTCACAGGAATGGAAAAAAACAGCGACCGTCAGACACTTTGCTAGGTATTACCATGTACACAGTCGAAAACAAAGGTGAAGAACTTCACTGTAAAAGCCAATATTTCTTACTTATAAATAATAAATAATCTCTATTTTTATACTTCAAAACTATTTTTAGATGTTTTTTAAAGTTTCATTGACGCTTTTCATTATATTTTCCTACTGTTGGTTAGATACCAAAACATGCAACAATTCAATTAAAATCCAAAGGAGGCCCAACAAATTAATAAATTGTTGACTACATGCTTAAAAGATTTCCCGCTTCAAAAAATAAAACACTTATTACGGGTCTGTAGAGTCATGGTATTTAAATAAAAAAAATAGGTAATTATGTCCACAAACAGATATTGCGTCATTTTCTATCCTTGGGATCGAGGATAACTTGCTGACCACTTCCCAGCAGCGATCCTGAGATTATGCTCTCAGAGGAGCGCATGCTCGACCTCCATTGTTGGGGTTCCAAAGCCTTGATCTTGGAATTACTGGGAGTCCTAGTGGTCAGCCCCCTAACGATCAACAAGTAGCCTCCTATCCCTTAGATATGGGACAACTGCTCGAAGCAGTGATGCACACCCAAAGCCAAACGGAAGTGGCATGCCTTTAGTGTGCCACCAAACATTGAATTTTCTTTGGCTGGAAGGATAAAGACACCGTTGACTTCTATGAGTGTCATGTAATAATTCTGAAGGTTGTACAAAGCTCCAATATGGCTTGGGCATGACACTTGCGAAAAGTCAACTCGTCATAGATCCACATCACTCAATAGTTTCTTTGTAGAGGAACACACATGAGAAACCAGCTTCCATCTGTTACAGGACCATGATCCGCTCGTTTATGGAACCAGCGTGAAATTAAGCTTTGGATGCCAACTGATCCGATGTCTCCGGGAAAAGGTAATTGTAAAATGTAGTCTATAATCCTTGTGATTATGAATACACACTATATACTAATCCCTTTTCTTAAATATTTCTCTTTCAGTAAGTCTGAGGAGAATTCATCCTCAGTGTGCGCATCACGTACCCTTTAAATATTTGGTTACGGTAGAACAGTCCAACGGTTTCTAAGAATTGAGGTCATTCGCTTAGTAGTGGATCTCTGGTTACAACTGTTTACACTTTTCTTTCGAACTGTGTGTTGACATTAAGGTAAAATTATCATACTTGTTTATTTTCTAGCAGAAAAGGCCTCCATTGTGCCCATGTTACATAATAATCCTGGTTTACCGAGAAATGGATCCAGAACGTGTGTGCATTCAGAGAGAGGTGCACACTTTGCCAAAAAAATAAAAAATCCTGACGAGCTGAGTTTTCTGTCGGTTCCAGTATTTGGCATCAAAAATATAAGAATGTACTGTATGATCTTATTTCCTAAGGGTCACTAAATGCCAATTTTTCGGAAGCAAGGCAGCACCTACTGTACAGTCAGACCCAAAATTATGAAATTATAGGAACTTTTTAATTATATTTTTTTCTACCTTACAGATACTGTCAATGTTCGTTGCAAATTCCAACATTGCTCTTGCACTCATTTTTTCGGTAAAATGATGGACACCGTGATGACAACCAAAAGAACCAGATTAGAAGTCAACGAGGACAACTGGAAGTCTTTGGTGTCCGTCATGTGATGGATCCGGCCCTACAGAACATTTGGTGCCTGCTCCCTTGACAAAGCAGAAAAATAGAACTGAATAGAGCAGATGTAAATGAAGCCTAAAATATATTATCTACCCTCCCATCTGGGACATAATGCCCCTTCTGAAGGCCTTCAATGCATTAAAACGGATTGTGCCATAAATAACCTATGTCATCTTTAATCAGGATAGGTGATAATATGACCACTGGAGGAGTGCAACCAATGGGACCCGCACTGATCATGAAAATAGAGGTCCACTTTTTTTTGCGAGCACATGCAACCAAGACTTCATTCACAACCTATTGATGTTAATGGTCCTCCCTCTTTGGCATCGGTAGTCACGGTAGGGATGGTACTAATCCATTTGCAGGAGCTGGTTCAGAGGCCACATCAGTAATCGGTTGCAACAAGACTTGAGCCCTGCGAAGAATTCTCTGTCCTGACGGAATCCCTGGCTCCTCTTTATTATTAGCTTGCTTGGTATGACGTCATCGTAATGAAGTGACGCACATGTGATGTTGCGCCAGGGTGGCTAATCAAAAGAAGAAGCGGTGGTAGAAAAAAAGATGCTGGCAAGCAGGAACTGGCTTCCAGAGCTTCCATCTGGTAACCGCAGACTATTGAAATGACAGCTGGACCTGGTCCTACAGATCGATTTGTAAGATGTCTAACCAAGTGCATGCAATTTGCAATACGTGTCAAATGGACTCTGGGCAAATGGGCTCTGGGCATCTACCTCTGCTTTGAGTATGAGGTTTAAAGGGTTATTCCCAAAAGCACAAGTTATTCCATATCTAAAGGATAGGGGATAACTGACAAGGTACCATCATGTGGAACTGGCCTAATGTTCAGGGTAATAAATCTTATGTTTGTTCTTTGTAGAAAAAGCCCTTCAGTTTGACAAAACAAATGTAGCAGTCAACTCATCACTATGATTTTTGGGTTCTTTCCAAATCATGGGAACAGCAAACGGCAGAGCCACTTTCCTCATATTCAACCAGTCACGAAGACCATTTGAACAGCTTGAGCACATCGCATGAGGGGTCCGGCTTTTGTCTTGATCACCAAGTGGACACTTAAAGTCCATCTGGTGCATCTTTTTAATATCATGAGTGATTGATCGTACTTGGCCTTTCGGTGTAAAAGAACCACACACATAGCAGAATCTGTTCGGATGATGGATTCACTGTCGGGGGCATTTTTCTCCTTTAAATTAGATCAAACAGTAGAGTAAGTTCAGCTCAATGGTGGTGACAAACACATACAAAAAATGTGATGAGCTGACCGAGATGACAGAGGCAGCTTGTATTTAGAGCTGATGTTACTGGAGGTAATTTGGTAGATAAATATATACAGTTGTGAGGTGAATGGCTCAGCCTATTCCTTAGGCTAGTTTCACACTAGCGTTCGTCAGGGCTGCGGGTGGCAGCCTTCTTCCTCCGTTAAGCCCCGCCCACTGCTGCACCTCTTCCTTCAGCTCCGTCTACATCTGCATGTGTCCTGCGTACCCTATCTTTAACATGGGGTACGCAGGCCATGCGGATGTATGCGGATGCCTCTGCATGTGTTGTTTTGACGCTGCGCCGACCGCAACAAAATGCAACATGTTGTCTTTGACGCAGTTCAGTGCAGTGTCAAAACGACGCATGCGGAGGCATCCGCATACATCCGCATGGCCTGCATACCCAATATTAAACATAGGGTACGCAGGATGCATGCAGACGGAGGCGGGGCTGACGGAAGATGTGCGGCAGTGGGCGGGGCTTAACGGAGGAAGAAGGCTGCCACCCGCAGCCCTGCCGAGCACTAGTGTGAAACTAGCCTTACAGATGAACATTTGCAGACAGGCAGTTCCTCAGTGTGATATTGGCTGCTTTCAGGTTCTCGCTCTGTGGAGACCCTGACTCAGTTACACCTCAGTGGCTGAGCTGTTTTCTTCCCTCTGAGGCGGCTTGCCCTCCCAGAAAAGCAGTGAAGATCCTCTCACAATGGTGGCTGTCTGCTGCCTTCCCTTCTATCTCCCTGTGCCAGGGCTGAGATCCCTGTAGAGGCCTGTCTCCTGTCAGAGTCTCACATACCAGTCCTTGCTGCCATCACCATCCTTTTCTGACTGACTCAAATCTTACCGCCTTATAACAGTTAGCTCCTCCCCATAACATGTGATTTTCCCAGAAGCAGTCATTGACTGACTGCACCGTCAATACTCCTTCCCGTAAAACTCACTAAAACCTTTACTGATGTTGTCCCTGTAAGAAAATTCACAACTAGGTAATACAAGCAAAGAAATGGGACTAACATAGGAAAAACCACATACATTGAAAATGCAGAAATAACATAACAAAAAAAATACTTCTATCTCAGAAAATTTATGTGAAAGCGCAAAACTAAGCATATTTTTTGAATCAGCACATCTAATTCCATAAAACAGACATATTACCTATGCTGATGATTTTTTGGTGTTGTGTATCCATCTATCATCTATCTATTATCTATCATCTATTAACTATTGTCTATCATCTATCACTCATCTATTAGCTATCTATCTATGCATCTCATTTATCTGTTATTTAATCATCTCATATCTTTTGATAGATCTCGTCTGAATCCATCTTGACTCTATCCATTGTGTATTTTTCCATCTCACGTGTATTTCAATAAATACAGTAACACATGTTTATTACATAGTATAGTATTGTCTAACCCTGCACAATAATATCATATTATAATATATTACATTACATTGATCCAGTATATCCATGAACAATAATAACATGATATAATCCAACCCTGCACACTTATATATTAATATATTACCTGCCATGTGTTATAATCTAACCCTGAACACATATATTAATATAATATTACCTGCCATGTGATATAATCTAACCCTGCACACTTATATATTACCTGCCATATGATAGAAAAATATTCAGGATTGAGAGTCCTCAGTAGTTGATACCTTTTAATGGCTAACTGAAAAGATGGTAACACATTGCAAGCTTTCGAGACTACTCAGGTCTCTTCATCAGGCTAGACTAATACAAAATCTGAAGTCACATATTTATGCACAATACAGCCTAGAAAAAATGCAATAGATAAGACAAGTGACGTGAAGCAGAACTATCAATATGGGAGAGGGAGAAACAAACATTGGACCAGTTCATAGATAAGGAGTCCGGATGTTTTATGGTCCTCTGATTGGGGTCTAGTTCTGTGTTGTGATGCCCCGCAAGGTTTTAAAAGGGAATTCCTTAATTGGTGTAAAAAGACATAAATCCATGCGACACATTCATTCCAGCACTGAGAGTGTCAAAGTTCGTCATAAATTTGTACTCCCAAACTCGTCTCTCTCTCTGAGAATTGAAGTTACCTTTCAATACCAGTAATTTCATATCCACGCTGCTGTGATCAGGGATACAGAAATGTTTTGCCACAGGTAGATCCATTCTTTTTTCTCTTATTGTGTGACGATGAGCATTCATCCTTGTTCTAAGCTTTTGCCCTGTCTCCCCCACATACAGACCCCCAGTTGGACATTTAGTACAAATAATTAAGTACACCACATTAGATGTAATGCAGCTGAAAGTACCTGGGATCTTGTAGTCCTGATGTGAGTTGGGGATCTTTATCTTGTCCGTGGTCATTATAAATGGACAGGTTTTACATTTTTTCTGGTTGCAAGGAAAGGTTCCTGCAGCTGTTGGAGAGGACAGGGAGCTTCTGACAATGATGCTTCTTAAATTTGGGGGCTGCCTAAAACACAGCAGTGGGGGGTCTGGAAAAATGGATTTTAATCGGGCATCTTTTTGTAGTAAAGGTTGTAATTTCCGTGCAGCTCCCCTTAGCACCTCCAGATTTGGGTTGTAGGTGACTACTAGAGGCACTCGGTTATTTTCTTCTTTAGCTTTGTAATGTAGCAGGTGATTCCTTGACATTCTGGTGGCTCTTGTAATTTGGTTTTTCAATTGTTCTTGGATGGTAACCCTGATTCAAAAAGGTCTTTTTGAGGCGACCAAGGTGTTTGTCTCTATCCATGGGGTTGGAACATATACGATTGTATCTGATGGCTTGGCTATAGATAATAGAGTTCTTAATGTGATTTGGATGGAAACTGTCCCATTTAAGGTATGTTGGACGGTCGATTGGCTTCTGATACAGGGATGTCTCTATTTCATTGTTTTTTAGCTTAATGATGGTGTCCAAAAAATTAATCTCAGTACTGGAGTAGTTGAGTGTTAAATTGATGGTGGGATGAAATTGATTAAACTGTTCGTGGAACGTCTTTAGCTGTTGCTCAGACTCCGTACAGATGATTAAAATATCATCAATGAAGCGGTAGTAGGCCAGGGGCCTGATGGGGCATGAGGACAAAAAATCGCTTTCAAGCTTGGCCATGAAAAGATTTGCATACTGTGGAGCCA
The DNA here is from genome assembly GCF_039654945.1 of Dendrobates tinctorius. NCBI lineage: Eukaryota > Metazoa > Chordata > Amphibia > Anura > Dendrobatidae > Dendrobates > Dendrobates tinctorius. Next base: position 9,673,397 of record NW_027361677.1, read on the forward strand.
TTTTACTTCCCATAGCTGTGCCAGTCTCCTGTAGATAGATCTTGTTGTCAAATTCAAAGTAATTGTGGGTGAGGATGAATTTTATAAGTTTCACCACAGCATCAGCATCAGTCCCTGTGTTTTCCATGAAGAATTTGCAGGCATTTAAACCATCTTGGTGTGGGATATTAGAGTACAAAGATTCCACATTCATGGTGGCCAGGATGGTTCCTTCTGGTAGAGGACCTATTGCTGCTAGTTTATTCAATAGGTCAGTTGTGTCCTGAATGTAGCTGGATGTATCCTTAACCAGTGGTTTAAGAATACCCTCTACCCATCCAGTTACCTGCTCAGTGAGGGTGCCCACACATGAAATAATTGGTCTTCCTGGATTTCCAGATTTGTGGATTTTGGGAAGCATGTAGAATGTCCCTATTCTTGGAGTCTCTGGTATCAGGTCATCGCCAGCTCTTATGGACTGGTCAGGCAGACAAGAAACCAACTTGTTTAGTTCCTTGTAATAGTCCTGTGTAGGATCCGACTCCAATTTTCTATAGTAGCGTGTGTCCATAAGTTGCCTGTTTGCTTTCTTCATGTAGTCTGACGTATTCATCATGACTATTGCACCTCCCTTGTCAGCAGGTTTAATGATGATTTCTTTGTTGGTTTTTAAAGACTGTATGGCCTTTCTCTCCTGGGCACTGATGTTGGATGCTTGTCTCCTGTTAGTGTCTATGATTGTGGATTTTATCAAATGTCTGAAGGAGTCTATATATTTATCCAAATGAGGGTTGCGTCCAGGTGGAGGTGTCCAGTCTGACCTTTTCCTAGTTGTTACGATCCCTCTTCCTTCGGTCTGAGTGTTTTCTGAATCTTCTGTATCATTGAAATATTCCCTAGGCGCAGTCTCCTGAAATACTGTTCCATATCACTGCAGAGTTCAGTTTTATCTAGGGCCTTAGTGGGACAAAATGAGAGTCCTCTAGAAAGCACGGCCAGCTCCACTGTGTTGGGTTTATAATCTGAGAGATTGATGACACAGTTAGATGCTTTTGTGTCTGGAATGGAGTGGTTGTCCAAGTTGTCAGGTTTTGGATTTGTTTTGTATCTGTTTGTATAGAGTCCTGAATTGAGACGCAGTCTGTGTAGTTTCTTTTCCTTGTTATGAACCAGAAAGGTCCGTAGTTTGTTGTAGTATTGTTGTAATTTTTGCTCTGTGCTTTCTGTAAGTGTTTTCCTCAGAGTTCCAAATTGCCCCTGGACTTTACTCCTTATGCTGTAGCAGACATGTAAGAGGTGGTTCCTTAGTCTCTCAGAAGTCCTGTGACAAAGGTTTTGTGCATAATGGGTATTGTAGGTATGAAGAATTGGGTTTGTAATCCAGAGTCCTTTGGGAATTAGATTCTCCTTTTTGCATTTAGATAAGAAAAAAATGTCGCTGTCCATTTGTGCACGTTTCTTCAGAAGTGGTTTTAGTTCCATAAAGATGCGGTACATTCTGGTATCCTCCATTTTGATACAGGAAAGATGTATATCTTTGTACCGTGTTAGCCAGTAGATAGAAAAATATTCAGGATTGAGAGTCCTCAGTAGTTGATACCTTTTAATGGCTAACTGAAAAGATGGTAATACATTGCAAGCTTTGTATCCCTGATCTGTATCCCTGATCACAGCAGCGTGGATATGAAATTACTGGTATTGAAAGGTAACTTCAATTCTCAGAGAGAGAGAGACGAGTTTGGGAGTACAAATTTATGACGAACTTTGACACTCTCAGTGCTGGAATGAATGTGTCGCATGGATTTATGTCTTTTTACACCAATTAAGGAATTCCCTTTTAAAACCTTGCAGGGGCATCACAACACAGAACTAGACCCCAATCAGAGGACCATAAAACATCCAGACTCCTATCTATGAACTGGTCCAATGTCTATATTTATGTTTCTCCCTCTCCCATATTGATAGTTCTGCTTCACGTCACTTGTCTTATCTATTGCATTTTTTCTAGGCTGTATTGTGCATAAATATGTGACTTCAGATTTTGTATTAGTCTAGCCTGATGAAGAGACCTGAGTAGTCTCGAAAGCTTGCAATGTGTTACCATCTTTTCAGTTAGCCATTAAAAGGTATCAACTACTGAGGACTCTCAATCCTGAATATTTTTCTATCTACTGGCTAACACGGTACAAAGATATACATCTTTCCTGTATCTGCCATATGATATAATCTAACCCTGCACACTTAAATAATATTACCCACTGTGATATATTCTAACCCTGCACACTTATATATTACCTGCCATGTGATATAATCTAACCCTGCACAATTATATATTACCTGCCATGTGATATAATCTAACCCTGCACACATATATTACCTGCCATGTGATATAATCTGACCCTGCACACTTATATAATATTACCTGCCATGTGATATAATCTAACCCTGCACACTTATATATTACCTGCCATATGATATAATCTAACCCTGCACACTTATATAATATTACCTGCCATGTGATATAATCTAACCCTGCACACTTATATATTACCTGCCATGTGATAATCTAACCCTGCACACATATATTACCTGCCATGTGATATAATCTGACCCTGCACACTTATATATTACCTGCCATGTGATAATCTAACCCTGCACACATATATTACCTGCCATGTGATATAATCTAATACTGCACACATATATTACCTGCCATGTGATATAATCTAACCCTGCACACTTATATATTGCCTGCCATGTGATAATCTAACCCTGCACACATATATATTACCTGCCATGTGATATAATCTGACCCTGCACACTTATATATTACCTGCCATGTGATATAATCTAACCCTGCACACTTATATATTACCTGCCATGTGATATAATCTAAGCCTGCACACATATATTACCTGCCATGTGATATAATCTAAGCCTGCACACTTATATATTACCTGCCATGTGATATAATCTAACCCTGCACACTTATATATTACCTGCCATGTGATATAATCTAATCCTGCACACTTATATATTACCTGCCATGTGATATAATCTAAGCCTGCACACACATATTACCTGCCATGTGATATAATCTAACCCTGCACACTTATATTACCCACTATGTGATATAATCTAACCCTGCACACTTATATATTACCTGCCATGTGATATAATCTAACCCTGCACACTTATATATTACCTGCCATGTGATAATCTAACCCTGCACACATATATATTACCTGCCATGTGATATAATCTGACCCTGCACACTTATATATTACCTGCCATGTGATATAATCTGACCCTGCACACTTAGGCCGGTTTCACATTAGCGCATTTTCAGCGCACGCACGGCCGGGGGTAGCTCCGCCCCCGAGCCGGCTCTCTGCCCGGCGTGCCCGCCCCTTGCTTGTAGCGCCGCCTACTAGCGGACAGTGGCGCCTGCGATCGGCGCACCCTATCTTTAGCATAGGGTGCGCAGATCGTGCGCAGGCCGTGCGCTAGTTGCGCTTTGACCTGTGCTGCGCACTTTTGACGGTGCGCCGTGCGCGCCAAAATCAAACTTTTCGGATTTTGGCGCGCACGGCGCACCGTCAAAAGTGCGCAGCGCAGGTCAAAGCGCAAGGCCTGCGCACGATCTGCGCACCCTATGCTAAAGATAGGGTGCGCCGATCGCAGGCGCCGCTGTCCGCTAGTAGGCGGCGCTACAAGCAAGGGGCGGGCACGCCGGGCAGAGAGCCGGCTCGGGGGCGGAGCTACCCCCGGCCGTGCGTGCGCTGAAAATGCGCTAATGTGAAACCGGCCTTATATATTACCTGCCATGTGATATAATCTAACCCTGCACACTTATATATTACCTGCCATGTGATATAATCTAAGCCTGCACACTTATATATTACCTGCCATGTGATATAATCTAAGCCTGCACACTTATATATTACCTGCCATGTGATATAATCTAACCCTGCACACTTATATATTACCTGCCATGTGATATAATCTAATCCTGCACACATATATTACCTGCCATGTGATATAATCTAAGCCTGCACACATATATTACCTGCCATGTGATATAATCTAACCCTTCACACTTATATTACCCACTATGCGATATAATCTAACCCTTCACACTTATATATTACCTGCTATGTGATATAATCTAACCCTGCACACTTATATATTACCTGCCATGTGATAATCTAACCCTGCACACATATATATTACCTGCCATGTGATATAATCTGACCCTGCACACTTATATATTACCTGCCATGTGATAATCTAACCCTGCACACATATATTACCTGCCATGTGATATAATCTAACCCTGCACACATATATTACCTGCCATGTGATAATCTAACCCTGCACACATATATATTACCTGCCATGTGATATAATCTGACCCTGCACACTTATATATTACCTGCCATGTGATATAATCTAATCCTGCACATTTATATATTACCTGTCATGTGATATAATCTAAGCCTGCACACATATATTACCTGCCATGTGATATAATCTTACCCTGCACACATATATTACCTGCCATGTGATATAATCTAACCCTGCACACTTATATATTACCTGCCATGTGATATAATCTAATCCTGCACACATATATTACCTGCCATGTGATATAATCTAACCCTGCACACTTATATATTACCTGCCATGTGATATAATCTAACCCTGCACACATATATTACCTGCCATGTGATATAATCTAACCCTGCACACTTATATATTACCTGCCTTGTGATATAATCTAACCCTGCACACATATATTACCTGCCATGTGATATAATCTAACCCTGCACACTTATATATTACCTGCCATGTGATATAATCTAATCCTGCACACTTATATATTACCTGCCATGTGATATAATCTAACCCTGCACACTTATATATTACCTGCCATGTGATATAATCTAACCCTGCACACTTATATATTACCTGCCATGTGATATAATCTAACCCTGCACACTTATATATTACCTGCCATGTGATATAATCTAATCCTGCACACATATATTACCTGCCATGTGATATAATCTAACCCTGCACACTTATATATTACCTGCCATGTGATATAATCTAACCCTGCACACATATATTACCTGCCATGTGATAATCTAACCCTGCACACATATATTACCTGCCATGTGATAATCTAACCCTGCACACATATATATTACCTGCCATGTGATATAATCTGACCCTGCACACTTATATATTACCTGCCATGTGATATAATCTAATCCTGGACACTTATATATTACCTGTCATGTGATATAATCTAACCCTGCACACTTATATATTACCTGCCATGTGATATAATTTAACCCTGCACACTTATATATTACCTGCCATGTGATATAATCTAACCCTGCACACATATATTATCTGCCATGTGATAATCTTACACTGCACACTTATATATTACCTGCTATGTGATATAATCTTACCCTGCACACTTATATATTACCTGCCATGTGATATCATTTAACCCTGCACACTTATATATTACCTGCCATGTGATATAATCTAACCCTGCACACTTATATAATATTACCCACTATATGTAATATATTCTAACCCTGCACACTTATATATTACCTGCCATGTGATATAATTTAACCCTGCACACTTATATATTACCTGCCATGTGATATATTCTAACCCTGCACACATATATTATCTGCCATGTGATAATCTTACACTGCACACTTATATATTACCTGCTATGTGATATAATCTAACCCTGCACACTTATATATTACCTGCCATGTGATATCATTTAACCCTGCACACTTATATATTACCTGCCATGTGATATAATCTAACCCTGCACACTTATATATTACCCACAATGTGATATAATCTAACCCTGCACACTTATACAATATTACCCACTATGTGATATACTGTAACCCTGCATAAAATCCACATACAGTTGACTATACGGACCTGCCAGATAACATCGCTCATTAGTTGCTTTATCAATAAAGCATACCCTCGTATAAGAGGAGGTCAGTTAAAAAAAAACCCCTTGAGTAAAAAGAAAAAAAAAAATATTCCAATGCCCTCCGATTTACAGTTTTGTCCTATTTTTCGCAGGCCCTGGCCTCATTATCATGCAGACACTGTGCCATTTTGTGGGATCAATCCCAAAAGAATTAAGACTGTAAGGTAAGACAAATGTTTTCTCGGCACAGGATCCTACTAAATGTTCATCTCCGTCTGACGGAGCACTCAACACATCTCCATCCTTTGTGGAATCTGTTACATTTTTCAAGTTATAAATCTTTCGGCATCGGGTTATTCCGGGGCAGAATCCCGCTGCTCTGGCGAGTTAAGGTTAACGCAGTGACAGCTTGAGCTTTCGCACTGTAATTTATAACTCTGCAACAGAACCAGAGTTTTTATTCCCATCTATTAAAAAAAAGGGGGAACAGCACATCTGTTAAAGTTCTCGCACAATGGCTGGCTTCGCACCGAAGCAGGAAACGTAACCCAATAGTCTCAGAACTTCAACAATCCTGACCCACTTTCAAATGTTAAAAAGGAGGATTTATTTTTTTCCAATTTTTATTTTTTTTATTAATTTTAGTTCGGTGTAACATCTGCTAAGCGCTTGCTGCCCCCTAACACTTGATATTCTTTCAAGTCCGGCCGCTGCCAAAAAAAATATTTCTTTCTATTAAAGACTTCATGGAGTGTGTGATAATAGCACTTGGACTCGCTTTATTTGGGATCTAGGCTTCCACACGCATCCATAAAAGACTATATATCAAATAATATACCAGCCGGCACAATGCCTATGATAGTCCTAAATGATAGGTGTTACAGGCATTGGGGCCGCCAAAAATAAAAGGGCATACATGCCTATAAGGACCCGGAATATACGCTGAGACCCGGATTGTCAGACTGTACTACTTAAAGGGAATCTGTCAGCAAATTTTTATTACGTAATCAGAGAGCACCATGATACAGAGGCAGAGACCCCGATTCCAGCGATGTGTCACTTACTAGGCTGTGTTTTGCTATTTCAAGACAATCAGTGTTTTATCAGGAGGAGATTATCACTACAGGACAAGCTGCCTTGTGCCTCCTGGTCCAACCACGCCCCCACCACTGATTGGCAGCTTTCTATCAATGTACACAAAAGGCAAGCCAATCAGTGGTGTGGGAGGGGTTACAAAGTACTCAACATTCCGAGCTCTGCTAGCTCTGCAGCAGAGAAAACTGTTATTCCTTCATAACTGCTTCACCCAGTAAACTGAGTGATACATCGCTGGAATCAGGGTCTCTATCCCTACATTATTTTTGTGTCAGATTACTTAGCAAAATCCTGTTGACAGATTCCATTTAAACTAGCGAGGTACCATCATGTGAAACTGGTCTAATTGCAGATTCAAGTTCAGGGTAATTAATTTTTCATTTGTTCTTTGTAGAAAAGCCCTTCAGTTTGACAAAACAAAAGTAGCAGTCATCACTATGATTTTTGGGTTCTCTCCAAATCATGGGAACAGCAAATGGCATAGCTACTTTACTCATATTCAACCAGTCTTATGTGTGTGTGTGTGTGTGTGTGTGTGTGTGTGTGTATATATATATATATATATATATATATATATATATATATATATATATATATATTTTTTTTTTTTTTTTTAGATACATATATCATTTGGTTCACACAAGTCGCAAAACATATTTTTAACAGTTTCTTATCATGCCTTCTATTTATCATATTGGATCATATCCAAGGACAGTAGATTCATTTGTAGCCATTAAGTCTCCAAAAATACCATAATTAATGTAAACATGGTCAAGACTTCAGTGTTACCAGACAATTCAACCAGATGGAAAAACGATACATTCAATGAGAAGGGGACACTTCAGATAAAAATAAATGCTGTTAGCTCCTAAAATATTATGCTTTCAACACATGACAAAAACCTATCAGCTGTAGATGAAGCAGACTGGCCTTGGGAATCCATTAACAGCGTGTAACAGCGTGAATGATAGTACGTATAGCAAATGACATGAGCCAAAGCACATAACTTTATCTACACTAAACATCCGATATTTGCTGTCCATTTTCCCCCCTCTGCAATGATGGAAAAAATTGTAAACAATTCATAAAACTACATAAAATGGAGTCAATAGCAATACCAATGTGTCTACTTTAGATAATACTTCTATTACCCCAAAAAATACAGTTCTAAAGCATTTTCCTCATAGAACCAACCTTTCCTCCGCTATTCCTGCTAGAAATATAGTTCCTCAATAACACAAGGGTGTAAATTTTAAACCACACGACTGCTGCTTGATTCAGAACAGTGTGCAGAAACACACCAATGACGACTGATAACACCAGATGTCTATTTATTCTTAGATTTCTTCTTCCATCAACTGAGGAATGACCCTACAAAGTGGTCTAAAAAAAGGAAGCTTCAGAACTGTTATATCATAGGGTAATACAATTATTTGCTAAAATAGAAACATGTGTCTTAGGCCGGGGTCACACTGCGCTATGACAGTCCGTTAGACGGACTGCGTTACACCGCAGCATAATGCGGTGTAATGCAGTCCGTTAACGCTGCCATAGACCCACATTGTCGGGCGCATCGCGACGCATGCCATAAAGCGGCACGCGTTCGCGATGTGCCGTCATTCAGTGACAGAGCTTCGGACGCGGGCTGCAGCGTCTGAGGCTCCGTCACCACTAGCACTGATGAATCATCAGCACTAGCGGGTATAGCATAACGCGATCATTATGCGTTGAACAGGCTGGTTAAACGTAATGTGAACCTGGCCTTAGGAAAAGATGAACAAACTCATAACCAGATTTAAAAACTCCTTACAAACAGGTTTTGTTGCAATTAATCTAAGTTCCTCAGTAACACAAGGGTGTAAATCTTAATCCACACGTCTGAGGATAGATCCAGCCAAGACTTTCTCTCTTGTGTTTGTCTTAAAATTAATGATTGTCATAAAAACCCATTCAGCAAAGTTAAATGCAAAAAAAAACAACAATACTGCAAAGTCATAACCAGATTTAAAAACTCCTTACAAACAGGTTTTGTTGTACTGTAATTAATCTAAGTTCATCAATAACACAAGGGTGGAAATCTTCAATCCCGCGTCTGAGGCTAGGTCCACCTAAGACTTTCTCTCTTGTGTTTCTATTAATATTCATGATAGTCATAAAAACCCATTTAGCAAAGTTAAATGTAAAAATAATCAACAACAATATTGATAAACTTCACATAGACCCTAAATATTGATCATGTCATTTGCATCTAGTAAATTTTTCCCAAGAACTACTGTATAAAAACTGATATCAAACATTATGGGGAATACTTCACATGGTCTCGACACATTGAAAGAGGGCATTAAAAAGGATCTGTAACTAGATCGACCTTTGTACATCATCTATAAGACCCAATAATATAAGAAATATTATAAATGTAATATAAAAATACTAATTAACTCCGCACAATCTAATACTTCACAGTTAATGATGGGAAAATAAAAGAGGTCATCATGAAGTTTTGTCACACCTCTCAGAACATTCTTAAGGTCGTCATCTCACTATAAACTCCAGCCAAAAGCCTGTAATGTTTTTCAATTCACTTTTTCGGGAAAAAAAAAGCCAATTCCCATGGTTTTATCATATCGCATTTCTCTTGTCTCCACTCTTCAGACGAATGTGTTACACATCGTCTTGTAATTATCAGAAGGTACCAAGTCTCTACTGCAAAAGGACTCAATGTTGGAGGCTTCAGAAGGGATTGTTATGAGATTATTATGGCGTCGGAACACCATAAACTACTGAAATGAAGCTCGCAGGTATCAAAGGCAAAGAGGTCGAGAAAAAAGATGTACATCTGGATTTTCAATCCACTTTGATCCCATGCCAACAGCTAAAGCTAACATTATATAAAGAACTTCACTCACCATGGACTTTGTAAAGGGTCGAACCAAACTAAACAGCAACCTGTACCCCCACCAGTTCCTATGAATGGATGAATACATCATGTTTCCTGGATGCACAGCGTTGGATGTCACCCCATGAGGAGAGAGGCGGCGGTTCAATTCCTTGGAGAAGAGAACATTGCAGAGCTTGGAACGGTTGTACGCTAACATAGCCCAGTAGTCCTTCTTAGATGGGGAAAGCAGGTTGAGGTCAAGTTTCCCCGATGAATCTTTAATTTCTGTGAATCTAAAATTTAAACAAAAAATAATATATATAAATATATTACATCCTGCCAGTAAAATCCAAGCTACGAAGAAAGTTGAAACTAGTGCTTGCTATAAACAGTTTTACAGTTCAAAAGGGTGAAGATTTACATTTTCAGCAATGAACTGGATATAAAAAGTCTGCACACCCCTGTTAAAATGGCAGTTTTTTTGCCATGTAAAAAAAAAAAGTCACGCCAAGAAGACCCATTTCGGAACTTTTTCCAACTTTACCGTTTTCCATTGCTATACGGTAATTTTGAGGGCGAAAATGAAAATAACCAAAACTATCAATTAAAGTGAATCTGATAAAAACCATATAAAATATGGATATTCCAGCAGGATTTTACTGACAATGTCTTGCTTGCCTTTTACATGAAAAGCCATGGTCCATAAACAGCTGACAACACAGCAAAGAGATCTCATTGTTGTAAGTTATCAGTCAGAAGTGTACAAAAAGGCATTAGATATGCCATGTAACACTGAACACGCCATCAAGAATTGGCTTAAATTTGGCACAACTGTGACATTATTTAGAACTGAAAACGAAGGCAGGTGCTGCTGAGACAGAATATCCCTAAATGCAAAACATTTATTTCAGAGGTTTAAAGGTCTACACGTTTCAAGGTCACGCTGGACCTCTTCATCAGGACAAACCTAATGATTTTTTATTTTTAAAAAAAATTCTGTGGAAGCAAGGTTGAAAAGCAATGTCTGACTTTCATTTGTTCATTTTCATAGATTTATGATTTATTATTACTTTTGTCAGATTCAAGTTATTTCTGTGACCATTGTGGGTTTTTCTGTCATTAAACGAGGGGTACCAACAATTTTGACCACGTGTGTATGAATCCCTCCAGTTCTCGCAGTGTGCGCTGAAAGGATTCGCCGTCTCCTAACCCAGGATCGGAGGGTACGTATGCGTTATGCATAATCCTGGCCACAGCCCGTGCACTGCGAGGATTCACCGGCTTCTAAGCCGGGACCATCTAGTGGGCGCAGCCTCACCTTCAAGTGTTGTACAATGAATGGGCACAACCCCACATATAGTGTCTAGGTTTGGAACCAATTGAGACTCCAGAACCTCAAGCCCGATATTCAGATTTACTATCCCTGGGATTCCTAACCAATATAGCCACCAATAAAGCTAACAAATTGCTTGTTACCCATGTTTCCTAGACTCCTGCATGGCTATGCTTGTAATATAGGTGTAATAAAGGTTTCATTCCAGACCTTAAACGGCTTGTCTCATAACTGGCATAAATCTCAAAGTGCCCCGCGTGAATGAAGAAGGGCAGAGCAAGGGCAAACACTGGTCTATTCACTGGCTAGAAGTGGCAGATGAACTTGCACATTACTGTTCTACCCACACTGAGGACATCTTTGGGATCTGTGGGAGTCTCCGCAACTTAACCCCCTAATGATTAGATATTTATCATCTAAATAAATGTTGATGAATGTTCATAGAACAAACCCCTTTATGGGGTGACAGCCATGTGAGAGCTGTAGTTCTTTCTTGTAAGTAATTCACACTCTGCTCTGCCCTCTGGTTCTTTAGGAGGAACGTGAAACACTCGACAGCCTTTTATTCAGTATAGGTGCGAGTTGCTTTCTTCTAGTCTGTGGTTAGGGATATTTTGTCCCACACAGCACTGATGACTGCGAGGTCAAGTTTTCTAGTTTGTACAGGAACCGGTCAGTAACAGTTTTTAGGTTTATCTATTCTCTTGCATAACAGTGTCATACTAATGCTACAATCTGTAAAGAATATAGTTTTATCCAGCATCGTCTCATATGATGATGTTGCAGGACTAGTATAGTGGGATGACTTTTAATTTGGACTAGCCCTGCCTTGGAGTACTAGTCCAGTGGGATTTATTTGACCATGGACTAGTCCTTCCTTGGAGGACTAGTCCTTCCTTGGAGGACTAGTCCAGTGGGATGTCTTTTGGCTTGGACTAGTCCTACCTCAGATATTCTAATCCCGCGTCCCTGGGTGTGATTGACAGCCGGTATACTATCTTGTCATGATAGAATCAGATGAAGACTGTCAATCATGCTCAGGGAGGCGTCATTAGAACATCAGTGGCTGGAAAAGTCCAGGGGGAGAGATGGCCAGCCAGACTTATCCTGCTTTATTTACATTGTGGATGAAAAGTAAATTCTTCCAAGTCTACAGGGTTAGGAAGCACATAAAACAGCTTTGAAGAATAGAGGAATCATACTGAGGTTGCCAACAGTCAGGGGACCTGACAAGTTACCCTTAAGAAGAAATACATATCCACACAAGCCCGAGAGCGGCTCTTAAAGTGGGGTCTTGTTACACTGGAGATATGATTATTTCTAATAACTTTTGGCTATTTTTTTTTACATTTTTCCGCTCACCAGTTGAATGGTCGAACGTTCCAAAATGTACCTATATCTGAAGATATAAAATCAATGACGCCGCTTTTCATTTACTCACATGCCTTCTTCTGATCTGGTCTTGTGTTAGACCTGTTGTGATTTTATAAAAATAATGAAGCTGTGGTATATCAGGTCATTTTTCAGCAACATAAATTATCTGACAGAACTCGGCAGGTGGGGCAATCTGTTTCAACAAACAGAATATATGAAAAATGGCAGGAAACTGGCCTCACGCCACAAAATGTGTTTAGTGTGTGCGCCTTTACACTATTTTTTTTTTGTTCCTTTATCGCTTGTTTTTGTGTTATTTTTTTCTGTACTGTGAAATTTACCTACTTGTTGTGTTAAGTTTAACTAAACAATTAGGGACATGATTAAATAGTAATTCCTTCAAATAGTAGGAATTGCATATGTGAAGGAAAACCAAATCTACTGTAAGACACTAGTTAACAAACGAACGCAAAGCTTTTCCAGCCTGATTTGTATATGGCTTTTATGCTAGGTTTCTCATGAGTGCTACTTCGGGTGTCTACAAAAAAAGCATAGAATAAATGGGGGGACAGGCACCTACATAGACATACAACTAACTCACATACCAGAGTGCGATGGGGTGCGTGGAGCAGAATTAGGAACTGAGCCGCTGCACAAAGGGGAGATTCCAGCTGTGCAGCACGGCCGACATCTGCCTCTAACAGCAGCGATCAGAGCCTGTGGCTGGGCTTCACAGGAAAACCAACAAACCAGTCATGGGTGCATTCAGCATCACAGGAATGGTACTGATTTGAAGAATCGTCACTTTTACGGCAAAAAAAAGTTGTAAAAACAAAAAACAAAAAAAAAAAGGTGAATTTGTGTTTCTTTCACCATTTCAGCTCAATTTGTTTTATAATTGTTAATGACAGAACATCCTTTTGATTAAGATTATGTTCTAGTCATTTTTGTGTGGCAGTCATAAAACGACTGTCAATTGGTTTGCATGTAGTTGATGGGTCGTCTTTTACCGGCCGGCTCATGTGATCCAAGAATTACCGATCAATTGCCTGAAGGAGCTGCAGGGTACCAGAAATGCAACAGCGCCAAACGACTTATAGTGGCTGTGAGTGGTACTGCAAGCTCTCTCCTATTCACTATGTAATGACCCATTCACGAAGTCTTTCTCAAATGCACCCCCCCCCAACAAAAAAAAATTAAGAAGAACTTGTCCTCAGCAACCAAGTTGATATTTTTTTTTTTTTTTGCAAGCTATATAAGGACACTGTACACTGGATGGCTGCCATGGCCAAGATGTTGATCCATCACTGCATACATAAATGATAAATAACCAAAAAATATAGTAATCAGTAATTCTCAAAGTTTAATACGCATTAATGATCATTAGCGTCTTCAGTTGTTCTTTGAACTCCCCAACCCCTTTTTCTTGGCAATGGGCAATTTCCGAATTCTTGCGGCATGAATGAAATCCCGATGACCTCTTACTTGGAGTAAACAAACAGACAGTAACTGTGGGGTAATAACCTCGGTATCTCGCCATCAGCGTCCTCACATGTTGGAGATAAGTGTAAACAGAGCCAGGCTGAGTTTGGCAGACTCTTATGCTTTTAAGTATACCCATGGCATAGCTTACGCACAAATCAAAATAACTAGTTGATGTTTTGTAATGGAGTCAGACAGAATAATTAAACACCAGCTGTTTGTTACTTTTTTCCCTTGCCTTTTGCTATGGGAGGAAAGCAGTAAAAAAATGTCCTCGAGAAAACTTCCCGCTCAACCAGAAATCTGGGAACATTTTGTTACTCTTGGCCGGCAGGACTTTTATTGGGGGGCAGTGTACGTAGAGCCGAGCGTACTCGCCGTGATTCCCTTCATTGATCTGTTTGCCCCTCTGCCCTCATTGTTTGGTTCTTTGCCATCCAACAAAGCAACGATACTAGTGAAATGTTCTGTTTCATGTGAGATGTAGAAAAATAACAAGGACCGTTTGGCTTCGCGCTGATTGCTTTGCCAGAAGACAAATGGACCAGCAAAGCCAGGGAAAGAGGAGAGTGAAAGTGATTGGTGCCTACAGGAGACCCGTTACTAAACTCAAATCTCAAAAAAAAAGCAAAACCTGAGGTTATAGTAAAAAAAAATGTGCGATATTAATCACATCAACATCAAAAACAACATGGACAAGCTGAAGCAACAGATATTAAAGGGTATGGACACCTTCAAAATGGAAAACAAATAAATTTTTACACGTTAGTAATTAGGGCTAATAAAATTGCTCTAAGTTTCAGTCTCCAGTCTTCATCCCTTTATTCATTTTCACATCCCTATATGAAGTTTGCGGCCTGATCCAAGTTTCAGATTTTTCTCATGTGGAAGTAATATAGGATGGATGTAAGCTATGAGTGTCGCTTTCAGTAATACAGGCTGAACGTAAGCTATGAGTGTCACTCTCAGTAATATAGGTTGGATGTAAGCTATGAGTGTCACTCTCAGTAATATAGGCTGGATGTAAGCTATGAGTGATGAGTGTCACTTTCAGTAATACAGGCTGGACGTAAGCTATGAGTGTCACTCTCAGTAATATAGGTTGGATGTAAGCTATGAGTGTCACTCTCAGTAATATAGGTTGGATGTAAGCTATGAGTGTCACTCTCAGTAACACAGGCTGGATGTAAGCTATGAGTGATGAGTGTCACTTTCAGTAATACAGGCTGGACGTAAGCTATGAGTGTCACTCTCAGTAATATAGGTTGGATGTAAGCTATGAGTGTCACTCTCAGTAATATAGGTTGGATGTAAGCTATGAGTGTCACTCTCAGTAACATAGGCTGGATGTAAGCTATGAGTGATGAGTATCACTTTCAGTAATACAGGCTGGATGTAACCTACGAGTGTCACTCTCAGTAATATAGGACAATGAAATTGAACAGTCAGTGGAGCGCTGAGAATGCAAAGAGACAACAATTGATTCTTGTTTGGCCCACAACACGTTTTGACGGTCGCCCATCGAAACGCTTTGTGGGCTAAAGAAGAATTAATTGTGGTGTCTTTGCATTCTCAGCGCTCCACTGACCGTTCAATTTCATTATCCTATTTCATTATCCTCCATTGGAGGTGCACGGCTGGCGCTGCGGTGGATCATTGACCCATTATCCACTTTAACTGCCGCTCTCCTGGCGCTCCCCAGTGACCGCTACCCTTATTGAACTTTACTCTCAGTAATATAGGCTGGATGTAAGCTAAGAGCATCACTCTCAATAATATATTTTGGATGTAAGTGAAGAGTGTCCCTCTCAGTAATATAGGCTGTATGTAAGCTATGAGTGTCACTCTCAATAATATAGGCTGGATATAAGCTATGAGTGTAGCTCTCAGTACTATAGCCTGGATGTAAGCTATGAGTGTTGCTTTCAGTAATACAGGCTGGATGCAAGCTATGGGTGTCACTCTCAGTAATATAGACTGGATGTAAGTTATAAGTGTCACTCAATAATATAGGATGAATGTAAGCTATGAGTGTCGCTCTCAGTAATATAGGCTAGATGTACGCTATGAGTGTCACTCTCAGTAACATAGGCTGGATGTAAGCTATGAGTGATGAGTATCACTTTCAGTAATACAGGCTGGATGTAACCTACGAGTGTCACTCTCAGTAATATAGGACAATGAAATTGAACGGTCAGTGGAGCGCTGAGAATGCAAAGAGACAACAATTGATTCTTGTTTAGCCCACAACACGTTTCGACGGTCGCCCATCGAAACGCTTTGTGGGCTAAAGAAGAATTAATTGTGGTGTCTTTGCATTCTCAGCGCTCCACTGACCGTTCAATTTCATTATCCTATTTCATTATCCTCCATTGGAGGTGCACGGCTGGAGCTGCGGTGGATCATTGACCCATTATCCACTTTAACTGCCGCTCTCCTGGCGCTCCCCAGTGACCGCTACCCTTATTGAACTTTACTCTCAGTAATATAGGCTGGATGTAAGCTAAGAGCATCACTCTCAATAATATATGTTGGATGTAAGTGAAGAGTGTCCCTCTCAGTAATATAGGCTGTATGTAAGCTATGAGTGTCACTCTCAATAATATAGGCTGGATATAAGCTATGAGTGTAGCTCTCAGTACTATAGCCTGGATGTAAGCTATGAGTGTTGCTTTCAGTAATACAGGCTGGATGCAAGCTATGGGTGTCACTCTCAGTAATATAGACTGGATGTAAGTTATAAGTGTCACTCAATAATATAGGATGAATGTAAGCTATGAGTGTCGCTCTCAGTAATATAGGCTAGATGTAAGCTATGAGTGTCACTCTCAGTAACACAGGTTGGAAGTAAGCAATGAGTGTAGCTCTCAGTAATATAGGCTGGATGTGAGGCTTAAAAAAACTATTCAGAAACGCCTATATGGTAAAAGGTTGACAAATAGTAAATTCAACTATTAGAACACAATAGAAAAATTGCATCAAGGCTAAAAACACACCCAGATGATTGTATAGAGGAAAGTGACATAACATAGCAGGAAGAGATGACATACAAAGTATGTAATGCCGATATATATGAGTATATCCAAATGAATACTTAGTGGCTGTCAATATAAACACAATGTACCACAACAAAAGAACAAGGGTATAGGGTCAAAGTGATCAATCAGTTGGCAATAGTAGAAGTAGGTCCCAAATAAGTACATGGGTACAAGAGATGCAGATACCTATACTCATTCTCCTCCTGCTGGAATGGCACCAAGCTCCGACACGCATTTCAGCGATAGCCTTGTTAGCCCCTGACTAAGCCTATCTTCCATCTTGAACTTGTTTTTCGTCATATGCCTTGCTCCTTTTCTACATCGTTGAGATACCTACTCCTTTTTCCACACTGGAGTTCTGTGTACAACCCTTTCCTCTTCTATGCTGCTCTAAAACTGGGATAAGGAAAGAGGAGAGCAGAGAGAGTTATCAGAAACAGGATCAGATTTGTTCTTTTTTTTAATAAAACCCCTTTCTCAAATTCCTGGGTAACACCAATAAGTTAGTAAAGGTAACAATTAATGATGTATATCACATGCTATAGCTGCAAAGAGGACCTGACACCACTTCTGACAATTAATGACACTGCAGAGAGGACCTGACACTACTTCTGACAATTAATGACACTGCAGAGAGGACCTGACACCACTTCTGACAATTGATTACACTGCAGAGAGGACCTGACACCACTTCTGACAATTAATGACACTGCAGAGAGGACCTGACACCACTTCTGACAATTAATGACACTGCAGAGAGGACCTGACACCACTTCTGACAATTACACTGCAGAGAGGACCTGACACCACTTCTGACAATTAATGACACTGCATAGAGGACCTGACACCACTTCTGACAATTAATGACACTGCAGAGAGGACCTGACACCACTTCTGACAATCAATGACACTGCAGAGAGGACCTGACACCACTTCTGACAATTAATGACACTGCAGAGAGTACCTGACACCACTTCTAACAATCAATGACACTGCAGAGAGGACCTGACACCACTTCTGACAATTAATGACACTGCAGAGAGGATCTGACACCACTTCTGACAATTAATGACACTGCAGAGAGGACTTGACACCACTTCTGACAATTAATGACACTGCAGAGAGGACCTGACTCCACTTCTGACAATTAATGACACTGCAGAGAGAGGACCTGACACCACTTCTGACAATTAATGACACTGCATAGAGGACCTGACACCACTTCTGACAATTGATGACACTGCAGAGAGGACCTGACACCACTTCTGACAATTAATGACACTGCAGAGAGGACCTGACACCACTTCTGACAATCAATGACACTGCAGAGAGGACCTGACACCACTTCTGACAATTAATGACACTGCAGAGAGGACCTGACACCACTTCTGACAATTAATGACACTGCAGAGAGGACCTGACACCACTTCTGACAATTAATGACACTGCAGAGTGGACCTGACACCACTTCTGACAATTAATGACACTGCAGAGAGTGGACCTGACACCACTTCTGACAATTAATGACACTGCAGAGAGGACCTGACACCACTTCTGACAATTAATGACACTGCAGAGAGTGGACCTGACACCACTTCTGACAATTAATGACACTGCAGAGAGGACCTGACACAACTTCTGACAATTAATGACACTGCAGAGAGTGGACCTGACACCACTTCTGACAATTAATGACACTGCAGAGAGGACCTGACACAACTTCTGACAATTAATGACACTGCAGAGAGGACCTGACACCACTTCTGACAATTAATGACACTGCAGAGAGTGGACCTGACACCACTTCTGACAATTAATGACACTGCAGAGAGGACCTGACACCACTTCTGACACATCTATTTCAATTAATGCTTGTATTTCCTGTGAAATACCAGTCCTACAACATGTTTTCTTATACTATTTCATTTTGTCGTTCCTGAATACTCTACTGTTACTATTCCTCTTTTCAAAATGGTGTCTTGCAGTGTCACAGCTGATTGGGCTGTGTCACCAGATGTAGGGACACACCTACCAATTGGTAACTCCCAGTTGCCAATAAATTTTGAGGAGGAAGAACAGAGGAACAGCACAAGGAGGACTTCTTAGAAAAGATGTTCCAGATTTGCTATTAATTATTGAGAATACCAGTATTCAGTGCATCAAAAGAGAAATGCCAGTAGAACCAACAGGTCGTCGTTAGGTCAAGAGTCCTTCTCATGCACCACTGGAGGCTTCGTGCTGTAATTTCTAGTATACTTCTGGCTTAAAAAGGCCCTTTTGGGCTGAAACGTTGATTCACTTGCCAACCTCAATTGTACTTAAGGATGGAATAATAGAATAAAGGGTATGTTTTATCCCCATTTTCTCTGGTGCCTCAGATTTTTAGGTCCTGGTTTGGTCCCATTCACATGTCCGTAAAATTTCCAGACTGATCACGGGTCTCCTGATCCAAAGCCTTCTATGTGCCTTGGAGGCTGTTGAGTTTGGTTCCAGAGACCAGTGACACAATTGTGCATATGGCTCACGAAAGATGGATGTGTGAACCCCCGGTCTTAAAGGGAACCTGTCAGATAGGAAAATGATATTTACTTGCTGATACATGGCTATTCAGCAGATTAATAGCATTACAATGCTTTCTAGACACCTTATTGAAAGTGCAGCTACCTGAAGAAAATGAACTTATTTCCACCTGGGACCTGTCGGCTTTCAATCATAGAGGCGTTGACCGAGTGGCTTCAATGCTCGGTACACAGTGAGCAATGGCTGTGAGTACGCCCTGGCCCTTTGATTGACAGTTCGCTCTGCACAAATACGCTCCAGAGCAAGATGTTAATCCAAGTGCCAGGGCGCGCTCACAGCCATCACTCACATTATAATGAGCGGGCTTGTAGCAAACGCCACAATTACTGAAAGCCGGCGGCTACTGGGAGGAAAGAAGTGAAGTTTCTACTAGTAGACGCACTTTCACTAAGGCGCCCGTCCAAGCAGCATTGTAACAGATTAACCCTATATTTACAAATAAACAGCATTTTCCGAGGTGACAGGTTCCCTTTAAATTGAAGGTAAAAGTTGGAGAAAATATATATAGTAAATATTTGGAGTAGGATCCTCCAAATTAAATGAATAATATATACATATGATTAAAAAAGGAAAAATCTGCACAGCTAAAATAAAGAAAATATTTGCGTTTGTAGTGAAGCAGAAGGTTGCAAGCCGAGACAGGCAGTTGACAATTCAACATAATCTCCCATTAAATAACAGCTCATTTATACCATATCCCCTGGTGCCCTCCACATCTGGCAAGTGAGGGGAGTTGGCAGATTTATTCGTGTCGGTGGCCCACAGTAGCCCTTCGCTGCATTACAACCACAACCGGCTCCTCTCTCCTGGAGACGGCGGCGTGATCGGCAAAGATAAGGAGCATCCAGATTTCGTTACCACTTAATTAGGAGATGCTCAATGTTTTAGTGCAGGGTGGGATTATTCCTCCGGCTCTACGTTGCTTCCTTTCATTTTAGGCTACGATAAATTTTAAATGGTGTATGTAAATCAATCTGCAGGATGTCATTTATTCTATAAGCCCCTGTGTTTGGGAGTGATAAAGGCTTCAGCCTGACCCTTGGCTGGTCTCGCTGCTCCAAGTCCCATGGGTTACTTTTATGGATACATGATTAAAAAATAAGCTTTACTCTGGGTCACTCAAACATTTTAGAAATAAGTATTGGATTTTCCACCCCTCGCGCCTGGTTAGGAGGCCTCGAATTGCAGGGATGTTAAGCTTAACACTAATGCATTGAAATGGGGAGGTCCTGTTAACTCATAGAAGGCAGGAGGTCGCAGAGAATAGTCAATGGAGTCTGCATACCAATTATTACATGTGACTTTAATTGCTAATGATGTATGTATATCCGCAATATCTAAAATTACCAAAAAGACACATTAGATAAATGTGCAAAATCAGAAAACTGCAGGGGACATGTTGTGTTACATGCCAAACATTTAAAGCTGTCTGCCAATAGGGCATATCAAACAGTAACGCTGCAGATATTCCATCTGTATTTGTGGGTCAAAAACTGGCAACTTACTAAAACTACACTAAAAGGAATGAGATTTTAACAAATCCCATCCATGTGCCTGGGAAAAAAATTGACATGCAAAGTCGAAATTAAATCTGCACTAAGTTAAAGAGGTTATTCCCCCCCCCCGCCATCACAGTACATTTTAATCGATAGATTTTGGAATAATAATAAGTTCCACCATAGGATGTGTTAAAAAATGCTCCGGTGCCGAGAAAATCTTTTACACTGCCGAGCAAAAGGATAACAATTAGTGATGAGCAAATGTGCTGGGATGAGGTGTTATCGGCGCACACTTGTGTGCTAACAGAGGGACTTCGGCGTGCTCGAAAAATATGTTTGCGTCCCCGTGGCTGCATGTCTCACAGCTCTTTCCATAGCCACAACACATGCAGGGATTGCCTGTTAGTTAGACAATCTCTGCATGTGTTGAGGCTGTTGAACAGCTGTGAGACATGCAGCCGCTGGGTCACAAACATATTATTCGAGTATGCCGAAGACACTCATTTAGCACATGAGCATGCTCGGATAACACCTTATCCCAGCCCGGTCGCTCATGACTAGTAAGGTTTTGAGCTTGTGACTTTCAGGCTCCATGTCTCACCATCCACTACTGTTTCGAACAAGAGTCTATCATCATTTTATAGACACCTCTCCATTACTAAGTCGTGAGCTTGATGCCACCAATGACAACTGATGACAATGCAAAGGTGACCTCAACTCCACAAATATGAACCCACTTGCTACCGACACAGGGCAAGTGGGAAGAGCTGGGTAAAGTGTCAGAATTGGTGCATCTAATAGATGCGCCTTTTCTGGGCAGCTAAGGGTTTCTATTTTTAGCCTGGAGGGCAATATCCATGACCCCTTACCAGCCTGAGAATACCAGCCCCCAGCTATCAGCTTTAGATTGGCTGGTTGTCAAAAACGGGGGAACGCTACAGTTTTTTCAAATTATTTATTTAAATAATTTAAAAACCAGTGAGGGGACCCCTCTATTCTTGATAACCAACCTTGCTAAATCTGACAGATTGGGGTGTTGCAGTCTGCAGTTGTCAGTTTTGCCTGGCTGTTTTTCAAAACACTGGGGAACCAGACCTTTTTTTTTTTTAAATTATTTATTTAGAGCGCAGGCAAAGGCAGATTAATACTCCCATCAGCAGCTGCCTTCTCTCGCTGCTATTAGCGGCAGCAGGTGTCGGCTGATGGCAGCAGTAGTCCCACATCAGTCGACGCCAGTGACCGGAGGTAAACTTTTTACCTCCAGCAGTTGCTGAGCTTATATGTCACTGACTTGATTTTTTATAAACTCGAAGGACTGGTGATATGTCAGAAAACAGACAGACAGGTATATGTGTTCCCTTACACAAACACCTTTTGAACCACTTTTGTCACTTATCATAAGTGTCTTCCTCCCCTGGCCAGGATGTTAGGTATGTGCCGACCATGAACTGGAGCAGCTGTGCATGGTCTGACACAGCAAATAATAGTATAAAGCAGGGGCACATTTATATTATCTCAAAATGATCTCAGCACAGGAACATTTTTTTAACAAATCCAATTGTGGAACTTATTTTTATTCCAAACCACCTATTAATTAAAATGTATTTTGCTCGTGGGACAACCCCATTAGTTCTTCAAGACTTTCACCTTTTGAAATCTACAGGATGAAATCCGGGGCAAATGTGCAACAAAATCTCTGAAATCAGCACGTGGATCCCAGTAAAAAATCTGAGAAGGAATACATTTTTTTCCCATTATTTTTAGAAATATCTGCACCAAAGCATTAAGTTTTTTTGGAATCCATTGTGGAAATTACGTGAAATACAAAAAGTGAAATTCGCTGTGAAATTAAAATACACTGAAGAGTCAATTTTCCGCCGTTGATTTTTTCACAGAGTGGGCATGCACCTTGCTGGTACTGTAATAAGCAGTAGATTTTCTGCCTGAACATCAAGAGTAGAAAAACTGCTGCCTTTTACATACTACACCAAACTTATCAAATTTGGCACAACACTGAAACTGCTTTCAATTCCCTGTATGTAAGGCCTATTGCTGCACATGGAACTCACAGAAGGGAGTACATCAATGAAATGATAAAAACAGCTTCTGCTCTAACATTAAGTAATACTACGCATGCCCTGTAGAGGCCGCAATAGGAAAAGAAAATGGTAAAATCGGCGGTGATCAGCCGATTGAAGCTGCTCTTTTTTTGCGGTGGCTTTATAATGATGTAAAGACAATATTCTATTTCAATTACTTTGCCTTACTATTTTCTCCAACTTATTTTTTAAATATTAGGACAGAATTAGGATAGAATTTTTTCTTGGGAAAAAAAAAACAAAACAGCCATTTTATTTGTATCTCAGACCTTTTAAGTGACAAGCACGTTTATGAGAGACTGACGAATACAGTGCAAATTGTATTTGTATTGACACTTCCCTGTATAACAATTCCATAAGACGTTCATTAATATGGATTGCTTCTTAAGACAATTCCACTAGTAACGAATTTATGGGATAGCTTCTAACTGATTATAGTATGAGAAAGCAATTGAAGGTTTCTAGAAAATGATGGCCTTCAATAATTTGTTATTGTCGCGTTATAGACATTTTTCATTAGAGTAGGGATTTAGATGTTAACGGTAGAGGAAACAAAAGGACCCCATAGACAACATAGAATTTTTTTATAGGTTTTTCCTCGCCCCGGTAAATGGTAGGGATGTGTTTTGTATGTATAGACCGCTCCTCTCCCTTGTAGACGGTAGGGATGTGTTGTGTGTGTAGACCGCTCTTCTTACAGGTACACGGCAGGTATGTGTTTTGTGCATGTTGATCTCTCATCTCCCCAGTAGATGACAGGAATGTGTTGTGTATGTAGACCACTCCTCTTACCGGTAGAAGGCAGGGGATGTGTTGTGTGTGTGTATGCCGCTCCTCTCCCTGGTAGATGGCAAGGATGTGTTTTGTATATGTAGACTGCTCCTCTCCCTGGTAGATGGAAGGGATGTGTTTTGTGTATGTAGATTGCTCCTTTACCTGGCACACAGCAGGGATCTTATTTGTTTCTGTAGACTAATCATCTTCCTGGTAGGAGGCAGGGGATGTGTTGTGTGTGTGTATGCCGCTCCTCTCCCTGGTAGACGGCAAGGATGTGCTTTGCGTATGTAGACTGCTCCTCTCCCTGGTAGGTGGAAGGGATGTGTTGCCTATATGTGTATATGTGTAGTCCGCTCCTCCTCCCGGTAGACGGCAGGGATTTGTTGTGTGTGTGCACATAGCTCCTCTCTCCAGAAAATGGCAGGCATGTGTTTTGTGTATGCAGTCCACTCCTCTCCCTGGTAGACGGCAGGGATGTATTTTGTGTGTAGACTTCTCTCCCCACTATATGGCTGGGATGTGTTGTGTGTAGACCACGCCACTTCCCAGTAGACAGCAGGGAAGTATTTTGTGTGTAGACTTTTTCTTTCCCTGGTATACAGCAGTAATGTGTTGTTAGACCGCTCCTCTTCCCGGTAGACGGCAGGGATGTGTTCTATGTAGACCACTCCTCTTACCAGTAGACAGCAGGGATGTGTTCTGTGTTTATAGACTTCTTTTCTCCCAGGTAAGCAGTAGGGATGTGATTTGTATGTGTAGACCGCTCCTCCATGAAGAGAGAAATGAATTTTGCATCATCCCATCAACCCCGCCTTTAGGTAGACTATTTAGATTTCAGTATATCTTCTCTTTCTTCTCGGGTAGATGCCGAAGTTGTTGAATGGCAAATCAATAAAGGTCATGGCATTCAGATTTAATCAATTATTATTCCATCTTCGAGACTGCTCAATGGGTGGCTCAAAGTGCGATGGGAACAGGGGCTTGTATCATGATTTATAGAGAAGGCATAAATACACCGACTATGACAAGGGAAAAAAAATGTCAGATACCTTTGATATAATTTTTTCACTAACACTTATATAATACAGTACTTTGTGCTTCACAGACTTGTTTTCAAGGTGGACCTTCAGGTTCTTCTGAAAGATTTAGTGTTCTTTATAAAATAATATTTTTTTTTGTTAGAACATTGCTCTTTTCGCAAATTATTCCTGGTGGAAATATATCAATTAACAATTCTCTTGTCAATGAGGTGTGTCCATATGCAGTCTGACCTGACACTACTATGTAATAACTGCGCTGGCAATAAGGGTCACAACTTAATGAAAAGTGAATTTCGATGGCGCACATACACAAAAAAAACTTCAGCCATGCTAGCTTGACCTGAGCTTTAAAGACTTGTCAGAATAACTCCATCAAATGAACGGCGCAAGAAGTGGGATCTACTTGGGACCAATTCTACAAAATTTGTTTTTTTTGTAGCTCTTTAGAATTGATGGTTTACTCCTAGGCAATCAAGAATAGTTTGAAGGGGGTCTGAAAATCATCTGTTTGAAATAGCCACACCTAAGGAAAAGGGTTAGTCAGGTTATGAGCGACGTTTTGCAACACTGGTGGAATAAAAGGGGGTTGACTTCACGTTGTCATCTCCTTATTATTTTTACTGGACCAACCTGTGAGACTCTGAGGACACCACAATGACGCGAGATGGAACAGACTGACGTAATATATCTTGCAGCAGTGAGGTCAGGTAGAAGTGTCCAAGGTGATTGACCTGGAAAGTCATTTCGATGTGATCTTCTGTTAGCTGCCAGGGAATCCCAAAGACTGCACCATTGCAAATCAGAACATGGAGAGGCCTGTGAAAGACAGGAGCAGATATCATGTTGCACATGCTGTAAAAATCACTCAATTAATAGTATAACAAACAACGTTAAAAAGGGAGTAAAACCCATACTCTACGCTATCCACTTACCATACCATGACCCTGCCCCAATACATCACTCCCGAATCATCACAAAATCAAAGCACCACCGGGAACCAAGCCATCACTAGACTGGAGATCCCAAACTCCCTCAACTCTGTACTCTTACTGAACGATTGCTGTGAAAAAGGGATTGAACATGTGTGACATAATGTATGTGTAGCACTGCTCAAGTCAATATCAAAACAGCCAAGCGCTGTTCTCCGCTGTATCCTACAGACCTTTAGCGGAGTTGCAGTGTGCAGGCGGCTTGTCCACTGCTCCAATTCCAACAGTGGCTCAGAAACTCTGCTTAGTCATCAATGGGCTCCAGGGATCAACCTGTACACATTAATCGCCATTGAATCAGATGAATTACCTGTTATAGTGTTTTATCAGTGCCAAAATCATACCGGTGCTGCAGATACTACCAATTGTTAAACCTTCTTAAAGGAAATCAGTGAACACAAAATGACTGCTCAAACGACAGGCATTTTGGTGCACCCTTGGCATGGTTAAACCTTTTTGGTGCACCCTTGGCGTGGCCAAAACTTTTTGGTGCACCCTTGGCATGGCCAAACATTTTTGGTGCACCCTTGGCATGGCCAAACATTTTTGACGCACCCTTGGCATGGCTAAACATTTCTGGTGCAACCTTGGTGTGGCAAAACATTTCTGGTGCAACCTTGGCAAGGCTAAACATTTTTGTTGCACCCTTGGCATGGACAAACATTTTTGGTGCACCCTTGGTGTGGCCAAACATTTTTGGTGTACCCTTGGCATGGCCAAACATTTTTGATGCACCTTTGGCATGGCCAAACATTTTTGGTGCAACCTTGGTGTGGCGAAACATTTTTGGTGCACCCTTGGCAAGGCTAAACATTTTTGATGCACCCTTGGCATGGACAAACATTTTTGGTGCACCTTTCGTGTGGCCAAACATTTTTGGTACACCCTTGGCATGACCAAACATTTTTGATGCACCCTTGGAATGGCTAAACATTTTTAGTGCACCCTTGCCATGGACAATCATTTTTGGTGCACCTTTTTTTTCATCTATCTTCTTGAATTTGATTGATAGCCTGGTTTTACAGGAGCCAGAGGAGGGTGGAGATAGTTGGAAGGCAAGTAGATGGCAAGGTTCATTGAGTTTCTCGGGCCAAGGAGAGGGTGCATCGGACTCCTGTGATTGCTATGAACTGTCAATTTGTACTGACAGACTTCCTTTAAATTCAGCTTTGTAAAATTAAATTCTATAAAAGTCCATGATCTTGCGTTCATCTACTAGGTTTGTATCTGGCTCAAAATATCAAAAACCCTTAAGAGAGTTTACTGCTACGACGGTGTGGATGCCCCGAGATGCAGTCAGAGACATGGATCTTTGTGTTGAGAGTGATGCATTGAGTGATTTAGCATGATTGTCATGACAAGGTGACTTGAGAGATGTGAGCAGCTCCTGGTCACTTGTCAAGTGACCCCGAAGCCACTCTCGATAAAATTCTACAGGAATTAAAAGGGATCACCAGAAATGTATCCCCTCGTTCCCTCGAGCAGCTGCTGCCTTCATTCCCCCCCTTCATCTTCTGCCTTGACTTCCATGCTATGTTTATCATAAAGAAAAAAAAAAAACAGAAGGAACTGAAAGGTTCACTACCTGTGCGGTGAAGGCAAGTCCCCAGCTAGAGCAAACAAGCCAAGACATAATTCTTCAAACACTATCTGCTCATGTTATCCTAAAGTGACCCTATCACAACCCTATCAGAAATCTCACCTGAATTATTTCAAGAACTGGAACTTCAACCTGACCCATAATGCCCGTGGGGACAAGGACTGAATTTGAAATTCAATGTTGAGCTGTGGCTTCGGTGAAAGAACATTTTTTCTTCTATTTTCAAGTCAGTGCAGGGAAACTTATGGAAGAATTTTCTTCCTTTCCATCCAGCACACGTCTCAGCTTTTTCTTTTTTATATAATGCATGCTCTAAAGCCTGCGTTGCTTTTATTATGTTGTTAACTAGGTCTATAAAACACCAAGGACGTTTGGAGACGAGCGTCGTACTGACTACTGGTCACACTAATAATTTGCCCTATAGCTATTGGAAGGAACGGGGCTCTGTGCAATTAAACAGGAATACTATAAAGTGACCGCGAAGGTCACAATCTTGTTCCCCAGGTTTCGATCTGAACGATTATTATGAAAGCAATGCTTCAATGCGACTATAATCTAGAAAATAATCTTCACGCAGGGAAAAATAGCGAGGGCGGCCATGGTTTATACAGATCGTGCCACATAGTGGGTATTGACAACCTGACAACAGACAAGACATTTGACATATGAAAACAATATATATTGCACAGAAGCACACATGTAACACATAAACTTGGTGCAGGTCAAATTATTTAATACTGCAGTAAAAATCCTTCATTCTATGGTTTAAAGGCAGTGAGCTCCTAATGATGGATATTTCAGACCAACATCATGGTTGAGACGCTGGCCCAAACTCTGCTGCCCTCTCCGATGTTGCAAGCAGAGGCTCATTGGCTCTGCGGCATCGGAGGAGCGTCGTGGCGCTGGTGCTGGCCAGCCAGCTTTAGAGCAGCAGTTGCTAGCTCATTTATGGCATATCCACCGGAGATGCCATATGGAGGTCCAATCTCCGGGACTGACACCCTCTTTCAAAATGGGTCCCTGTCGGAGAATGGAGCGGACTGCAAATCAAAAAACCATGTTCCCATTCTTTATTGTGCAGAACAAAGCCCTGGCCTCGAGACAGAGGTAGGACTAGCATCTCTCAGAAATGCACTGATTATCCTGCTGATATGTAACAAATGGATATGAAACCTGGACGATAAGGGAACAAGACAGAAGAAGAATCAACGCCTTCAAAATGTGGTGCTGGAGAAGGTTGCTATCAATACCATGGATGGCAAGAAGAACAAACAAATCAATTTTGGAATAAATCAAGCCAGACATGTCACTCAAAGCAAGAATCACCAAGCTACGATTTGTCTACTTTGGACTCATTATACCAAGAAAGCAATCACTGGAGAAGGACATCAATCATGGTCCAAAGAATTGAAGGAGTAAGGTGAAGAGGAAGACCAGCAATCCGATGGCTTGACTTGATACTATCAAGATAACGGTGGAGAAGACCCTGGTGGACCTATCTAGGCTTGTACAAGACCGATCTTCCTACACAGCGTTCATCCATTAAGTCACCATGACTTGAGATCAAGCTGAAGGCCATAATAATAATAATAAAAAAATAATGTAATAAAAGCCTGAGAAGGGAAAAACATTTTAATAAAGAAGAAAATGTGATGATCCAAAATTTGATATAGCTGCACATCTGTACCTTAATGGGATTGTGTCATCTTACTAAATGATCAAAATTGAAAAGTGCCTGGAAAAATAAAGCAACTTTAAAATGTACCTGTTATTAAAAATCCTTTCCGATTTCAAGAAAGGAGGGATTTTTAATTCTACAGTTTCTCAATGCTTAAGTTACCGGCCACCTCTGCAGTGAATCAGCAGTGGCTAGTTTCCTAGGCAAGGAGTGCAGAGCTTACAAGCTCTATGGTTTAAAGTTGGCAGGTGCTTGAAAAGGCAGCTGCCAGAATTCCTCTGGGGTTGGCTTTTTGTCCATTTAGATAAAATGATCGGCTACAGTAATTCAGCATCATCTTAATTTAAAGCAGATATGTCCCCATTTAGAATTTGTCTGGTGGGCAATCAGCTATTTGCCCATGAGTGTGAATTGATTTGCAGGACCTGGTCCTTTGGACACATCAGTAGCCTGTGGTCACTGGACGGAAGACGTGAGAACTGTCTCGTACCTGAAGGCATCTGCGGTTCTTCTCTTGATTAGCCAGCCTGGCGCGATAAGTCAAACCTCAAAGAATACATTGGCCAGGCTGGCTAATCTAAAGAAGAGCAGTGGATGCCAGAAACAAGGAGGCGGTTCTCAGGTCTACAGATTACTGATATGGTCGATGGACCAGGTCCTGCGAATCAATCCTCACCAACTCTACTCCCATTACCTGTCACCTTGACAAACAGCCATTTTGCCACAGCAAACGGCAGCCATTTATCTAGCAGCAGTGACTGCAGGGGTAAATGTCGTCATCTATTTAAATAGTTCTATATGTAACAAGTAGGTATTGAGTCTGCCAGAAAGGAATCCACTTGTTGTTTTAAGGCACAAGCAGTGGGATTCCCCTATATATTGTCTATCTGTCCTAACATGGATTGTCCTTGTAAGACAGCTATTTAAAGATCAATTAAACTTGTATTTATGTTTTTTTAATAATTGTGTCCAGCATTGAAAGTTATGAAAATCACTGTATTAGCAGATTTGTCTTCACTCCCTTAAAAGAAATGATTGTGGCTTCCAAACACCGGCTTTTCCCCAGTCTAGTCTTGGCGTACAGCTGATGGCAGTGATGGGGTCAGCTCAGAGGAGACAAGGGCTGACCCATCACTGCCATAATCTGTACTCCAAATGAGGATGCATTGAAATCAATGCAGCTGAAAGCGGCAAATAGACTGGGGGAAAGCCGGAGGCTGGAAGACACTTACAAGCAATTATTTTTTCCAGGAATGAAGACAAATCCTCTAATAAACATAGTACCATAGATATTAAGGTTGAAGGAAGACTCTAAGTCCATCTAGTTCAACCCATATCCTAACCTAAAATGCCCTAACATGTTGATCCAGTAATTTGTAAAGTTTCATAACTTTCTCTGCTGGACAAAATTTAAAAAAAAAAAAAGCTTAGTTAATCTAAATTATTGGTGCTTGGCTGCAATACCAGGCACAGCCTATGACCAGGAGTGGCGCTCTTTGCATATAAAGGAATCTGTGTATTATTTGATACAGGTGGGTAATTATTGATTAATAATTTTGATAATTACCACCAATTTTTTTTTTTTTTAAATTTACAACATAAGCCTAATTTTACAACAAATGCTCTCATCCCAAAATATTCAGCTGCAGATAATAAACCCTTCCAGATATATTGCGTCTTCAAGTGCCTTTTATGAGGAACGGAAAAAAAAAAAAAAATGGAGACGGAAATGTAAACAACACAATTACACGTCGAGAAAACCTGCCAGCTAATTATGGGCGAGGCTGGGTCTGATTTATTGCTGCGCGCCAAGCTTGTAAACTGATGGTGAAATGATTAGAAAAATATGAAATTGCCCAAGGGTTACAGACGACTGCTTTTAAAGACCATGGTCAAATCATTTTGACAAAAGCATTACATGTATTAGTACGTTACTTTTTCCCAATGACAGCCCGTTCTTCTGATTCCCTGGAGAAATACAGTGCTGTAATGGAGTTCACAAAGTCCCGTAACTGCTCCATGCTTCTGTACACACCACGGCTCGTCTACGCCGGGCTCAGGGAAGAGGAGGACGGGGGAAAGAAAGGAAATTAGTGGCCTGAGTGCGGCTGGGAATAACGCAGCGCTGGGACATGGAAATGCAGCCCAGCTAGAATATAAGTAAGGCTTACATGGGTAACAAAGTGTATAATCATATATACACACGGACAACAGCGACATATCCACCCTCATCAGCGCTACGGGAGAGCGACCACTGACCACTCCTTACTGGAGCGTGGGAAGAACAATAAACATGCTGGAAACATAGGACCCGTATCTATCGGTAATAATCCATCACTATTTATTATCTATGATATATCTATCTATCCACCTCTATACATCAGTCCATTTATATCTACAGTGTCTATCTCTACATATAACTCATATCTATTTATCCTTCCGACTATACCGATTTTTATCTACATCCATCAGTCTCATATCTATCTATTACACAGGTCAACGAAAAAAAATTTTTTTTCTGGTGTCCAAAATATTTTAATGAATTTGGGGTATTTTTGGGGTGCTGATTCTGAATATGTCATCAGTTTTGCCAGATTGGCTCAAGTTTTTGAGATTTTTGGTATCTTATTTATAGCACTTGTTGGTAAATGCGACGCATCATCTCATTAATTTCTTTGGATTAGTACTTGAACTGAGCAGTTCTCAATATAGTTTTGTGTTAATTAGTGTTCTAAAAGTTTGTTCATAGCTTGATTTTTGCACTAACTTTATGTTGTTGTCTGTTTTCCAGTGAAAAGCATGAACTCATCATGAAGAAGTTGTCTTAACGATCCAGACTCATTCTGTTACATTTGTGGTGAATATACACTGCCAAAACATAGAAGAAACATAACACACTTCGTAAAAAAAGTGTATTTTGCCTATTTTGGGGTTATGCTTGGGGACCAAGACAAGTTTTGGGCACCACACATAGTGTGCAAAGCATGTATCGAATTATTACGAAAATGGAGCAAAGGACAAAGAAAAAGCTTCAAATTTGGTGTTCCAATGGTGTGGAGAGAGCCAAAAAATCATCATGATGACTGTTATTTCTGTGCAGTGCAAGTGCAAGGATTCAATAAGCATAAGAAACGAAAATGGGAGTAACATGGAATCTGCAAGAAGGCCTGTCCCTCATTGTGAAGATGTGCCTGTACCTGTGTTTACCATAAATAACAGTCATCATGATGATTTTTTGGCTCTCTCCACACCATTGGAACACCAAATTTGAAGCTTTTTCTTTGTCCTTTGCTCCATTTTCGTAATAATTCGATACATGCTTTGCACACTATGTGTGGTGCCCAAAACTTGTCTTGGTCCCCAAGCATAACCCCAAAATAGGCAAAATACACTTTTTTTACGAAGTGTGTTATGTTTCTTCTATGTTTTGGCAGTGTATATTCACCACAAATGTAACAGAATGAGTCTGGATCGTTAAGACAACTTCTTCATGATGAGTTCATGCTTTTCACTGGAAAACAGACAACAACATAAAGTTAGTGCAAAAATCAAGCTATGAACAAACTTTTAGAACACTAATTAACACAAAACTATATTGAGAACTGCTCAGTTCAAGTACTAATCCAAAGAAATTAATGAGATGATGCGTCGCATTTACCAACAAGTGCTATAAATAAGATACCAAAAATCTCAAAAACTTGAGCCAATCTGGCAAAACTGATGACATATTCAGAATCAGCACCCCAAAAATACCCTAAATTCGATGAAATATCTTTGGCACCAAAAATGCTGTTGACCAGTGTTATCTATCTATCCAATATCTATCTATCTATCTATCTATCCAATATCTATCAACTATTTATTATCTACTATCTATCTATGTATCATCTATCTCATATCCACAATCAGTGATGGTTTGGGGAGCCATGTCATCTGCTGGTTTAGGTCCACTGTGTTTTATCAAGACCAAAGTCAGCGCAGCCGTCTACCAGGACATTTTAGAGCACTTCATGCTTCCCTCTGCCGACAAGCTTTTTGGAGATGGGCGTTTCATTCTCCAGCAGGACTTGGCCCCTGTCCACACTGCCAAAAGTACCAATACCTGGTTTACAAACAACAGTATCACTGTGCTTGATTGGCAGCAAACTCGCCTGACCTTAACCCCATAGAGAATCTATGGAGTATTGTCAAGAGGAAGATGAGAGACACCAGACCCAACAACGCAGAAGAGCTGAAGGCTGCTATCAAAGCAACCTGGGCTTCCATAACCCCTCAGCAGTTCCACAGGCTGATCGCTGCCATGCCACGCCGCACTGATACAGAAATTGATGCAAAAGGAGCCCCGACCAAGTACTGAGTGCATTTACTGAACATACATCTCAGTAGGTCAACATTTCGGATTTTAAAATAATTTTTCAAGCTGGTGTTATAAAGTATTCTAATTTACTGAGATAATGACTTTTGGGTTTTCATTGACTGAAAGCCATAATCATCAACATTAACAGAAATAAACACGTGAAATAGATCACTCTGTGTGCAATGACTCTATAGAATATAGGAGTTTCACTTTTTGTATTGAAGAACTGAAATAAATTAACTTTTTGATGATATTCTAATTTTGTGAGAAGCACCTGTATCTATCTATCTATCGATCGATCTATCTATCACGTTATGTCTTTCCATGAAATTCATCACTCTTATCATTCTCTCCTCTGATATCTGTACCTACTCCTTTATCGCCCTCTTATCTACATCTCTCTCATATCTATTAGTAAACTGTCATTTCTGTCTCTCTACTCCTCACCTTCAGTACCAGGACTTCATGATTCCTACTTACTTATTAATAGTTATGGTACTATAAATATCTGATGATCCTCCCCGCTCCGCCTCTACCTGTCCTCCCTCTTCATTACATAAATATTACATGCATCTGTGCAACAAAACGATAACTCTATTGCAGAGTCACAATTCCCTAACAGTGCACAGAATAGTGCCGCAGCGATGAGAAGGCCATGGACAGATCACATCCATTGCCTCCATTCTGGCCTCCACCTGCACAGGCCGCTCGCCCGTCTCTACTATCATCCCTTGTCCTCGGTAAACAGCTCAATGTAAAATACTTTACATATAATGATATTGTGTAGCATAAAGCAGTATTTGTCCGGCACAGACGTTCCTCTCGTTAGGAGCCGTCTGGAGAGCTTACGCTTCGTGTGTGGTCTGGCTCCTCTCCAAAACAAAACTGCAAGAATTAGAACAGAAACAGAAGACAATGTGGTGTTTATTGACAGATGGATTTTCAGGTGAAAGCTCCCAAATAAAGTCCAGTGGCACGAGATGCCGGGAGCCAAGAACATAAAATAACCATCATTCCAAGACGAGAGAACGGTGCTGGACAAGGGGGGAGAATACTACATCCCAGGAGGCAACGAAACCTCTGACATGCTTCTTGTGTAGAAGTAAAGTTTATATACCGGCCTTACGTGCTGCTATTTTAGTAGTCACCAAGTAAACCCACCTACTGAGACCCCCATCGATTGCGAGAACAGGGCTCTCATGATGCCCGCATGCGCACCACAAACTTCAGTCACTTTCTTTAGAGCTGTTGAAGTTTGCACATCGGAGTCCTGTTGTCAGGATCATGGACGGTGGGTCTCAGTGTTGGGAACCCCAACAGTTTCCAAGAATAATGCTCATAAGTGCCAGGTTTGTATAGAGTGATGGCGGCGCATGTTCGCTACCATTGTCTATAGGATGGCTGGAGATCACATGTCTCAGCCCCATTGTTGGATGGTCTCAGTGATCCGATTAAGCGGTCCTGTAGATAGGTGATAACTTGCTAAGATGGGGTATTAGACCTTGCAAGTCAGATTTGCCCAGTACATGCCAATTTATGGAGAATGGAGGAGTAATTTGTGTTAGTATATGCAACAGTTGTGGACTTCTTTGTGTGGAGGACTTTATGTTGATTTGACAATAGATGGCGATGTTGTGTAAAGTTTCCTTGCGTAATGTATTGAGAGAAAAGGTCTCCCTTGTACTTTCAGTTTTGGTTTACTACTTCCTGATGCAGCACTGAATGACTGTGCATTTTTCCTTTACCTCATGTTCTGAGAAGTAAAAGCTTGTTATCCCATGTAATCTGCTCTGTGAAGTTTTCTACTGCAACTGTGGGTATCCAGAAGCTGTGCCACAAGCCGTGCAACAATTTGCAAATGACAAACTCAATAAAAGACAAAAGTTGTGCCGATTTATAATGGGAGGCAGCATTACCAGGACTCTTTTACACACCCAATTACAACCTTGACACTCTAACACTCTCCTTTACAACCTTAACCCCTTTACACTCTCAGTTACAACAGTGTCCCTTTCACGCTCAAAATTTTGACCCTTTAACGCTCTCACTTATAACCTTGACCCTCTTATGCTCTCCTTACAACCTGGACCATTTTATGTTCTCGCAAACAACCTTGACTCTCTTACGCTCTCCCTTACAACCTTGACCCTTTTAAGCTGTCGCTTACATCCTTGAATCTTTTACACTTCAGTTTACAACTTTGACCCTCTTATGCTCTTGCTTATAATCTTGACCCGCTTACGCTCTTCTTACAACCTGGACCATTTTACGCTCTCGCAAACAACCTTGACCTTTTCAAGTTCTCCCTTACTACCTCGACCCTCTTTTGCTCTCGCTTACAGCCTTTACCCTTTTATGCTCTCGCTTACAACCTTGGCCCTTTTACGTTGTCCCTTACAACCTCGATCCTCTCTTACGCTCTCAATTAAAACCAGGACCCTTTTTATCTTCTGATCTTACAACCTTGACCTTTTCACACTCTTGCTTACAACCTTGACCCTTTTACACTCTCCCTTACAACCTGGAATCTTTTAGGCTCTTGCTTACAACCCTGACCCTCTTACTCTTTTCCTTGAAACTTGGACCCTTTTACCCTCTGGCTTAAAATTTTCTCGCTTACAGCCTTTACTCTCACTTACGACTTTTACCCTTTTAAGCTCCCGCTTACAACAGTTGTGCCCCCAGACTCTTGTTTAGACCCAGGCCTAAAAATCTGGATAAGCCGCTATTCTATCAATCAATTTTATGCCTTCTCTACAGATAGTATGGCAGAGCTCCTACATAATGTAAGGCTTTTGTTAATGTAAGTCTACGACTTACATTACTGGACCCTACTCGTACCTTGTCATACTTAGCTCAGAGGAGCTGATCAACCAAAACAGAGAAGTAGCTCAATACATAAAGGATGGGGTAAATGTAAGGATCCCAGTATGTTATACTTGAACTAAAGGATTGTTTTGCCCATGCTTGGTTTATTCCATGCCATTGTGCTGTGGTCTATACAATATACCCCTAAAAAGGCCATTTTGTCACACTTTGTACTTACAGATTTTTGCTCCTAAAGACTTCGGCAAAGCTTTGCACGCTGCGGAGGGAGGCCAGATCCAGGCACATGACTTCTATCTTAGCTTTGTGCTGCAATGCAAAAAAAAAAAAAGGATAAATAACTGTAAACTTGGATGAAGATATCAGATTACACTTAATGTGCTGTGGAATATATCCGAGTCCGTGTGCTTAATATAAAGTGTCCACAGTGGGTGTAAATCACTCAAGTGAATGAGGGACGAGTGTTCACTGCCAGAGGTAGCGTTGTAGCACTGCAGCACGGCTAAACACAGTGCATAGGTGTCTAACTAGTTTATTAAAGGCTATGAATTAAAAGCAGACGGTGCCAAGGATCCTTCACTCTGTCAAGCAACACAATCTATCACCGAGCAGAAGAATGGATTAACCATCTCCTGCCAGACAGCCTGTGAGGTCCACGGTATGGGGAGCGCAAACAAATCTGCAGCAAGCGCAGGAGCCGACGCTTCACGCAACTCCTTCTAGACAGAACATCCCACGTCTACGGCTCACATATGGCGCAGCAAGGTCTCATTGCTCTCCGTCATACAACACCATGACCTGAACTGCAGCACGTCCCCGTCCTAAGCTCTACTAACAATTTATTTTATTATTAAGGATTTGTTAGTAAAATATCTGAAAAATAATCAATCATCCATTTTTCACTTATCTATCCATACATTTTATATACCAAAAAAAGAAGAAAAAGAATCTATACATTTATTATGTATCTTTTCAGCTATGTAAGATACATAGGCTGTACACACACATATATATATATATATATATTACCTATCTATAATCTGTCTATATAGCTATCTATATATCTAAAATCTATCTATTCAATATCTATTTATCTATTATCTATCTATACATTTCCGATGCACGGCCTTCTTGAACAGAATAAAACTGTTGCAATAATATAAGAGACTAGCTGAGGAGCCCGGCGTTGCCCGGGCATAGTAACCAACTGTGGTTAGTTATACCAAATTATAATGATTATATTGCACATAAAACATTTCACATCATATATTCAACACTACAGATTTGCAACACAAATTAACTAAACGATTACCCAAGTATCCTATCCTGTGTGATACTGTCTGCCGAGCCATGTATCTAACCCTATTCTGTGTGATACTGACTGCTGAGCTGTGTATCTAATCCTATCCTGTGTGATACTGACTGCTGAGCTGTGTATCTAATCCTATTCTGTGTGATACTGTCTGCTGAGCTGTGTATCTAATCCTCTCCTGTGTGATACTGACTGCTGAGCTGTGTATCTAATCCCATCCTGTGTGATACTGACTGCTGAGCCATGTATCTAATCCTATCCTGTGTGATACTGCCTGCTGAGCTGTGTATCTAATCCTATCCTGTGTGATACTGCCTGCTGAGCTGTGTATCTAATCCTATCCGGTGTGATACTGTCTGCTGAGCCGTGTATCTAATCCTATGCTGTGTGATACTGGGCTCCCCCTGCAGTCTGTGTCTGAGGGTGGTCTGTGTTGGCACGGTAATAAATTGTGTTATTTCCAGCTTTACAGAAGGATGATACCACCATAGAAATGATAAGAATAATAGGCCTCAGTTACCACAACTGTCTACAAAGAAAAAACACAAAAATTGAGCTTGGTTTGAGTTGGTACACATGCAGCATATAAATGCATGTTCACATGGCCAAAAAGCATACAAAACCTACAAAAGACAAAATGAAAAAAAAACCTGCTATAATTAAATAAGTAAAAAGCAAAAGTGCACTTAAATCATACAGAGGTCTTAGTAAGTATTTTTTCATTTTGTCTTTTGTAGGTTTTTGTCTACAAAGAAAACTGCTGCTGATAGCAGCCAATCACAGCTCTTTTTTCATCTTTTAAACAGCTCTGGGACAGTGTGGCGAGTTTTGAGTGGCGACTTTTGTGTTTTGACTTTTATGTGGCGAGGTTGGTGTATGTGTGGTGAAATGTGTGCTGAGGGTGGTATATGTGTTGAAGCACGTGGTAGTGTGTGGCGCATTTTGTGTGTGTGTTCATATCCTCGTGTGTGGTGAGTATCCCATGTCAGGGCCCCACCTTAGCAACTGTACGGTATATACTCTTTGGCGCCATCGCTCTCATTCTTTAAGTCGCCCTTGTTCACATCTGGCAGCTGTCAATTTGCCTCCAACACTTTTCCTTTCACTTTTTCCCCATTATGTAGACAGGGGCAAAATTGTTTGGTGAATTGGAATGCGCGGGGTTAAAATTTCACCTCACAACATAGCCTATGACGCTCTCGGGGTCCAGACGTGTGACTGTGCCAAATTTTGTGGCTGTAGCTGCGACGGTGCGGATGCCAGTCACGGACATACACACACACATTGAGCTTTACATATTAGATAAATAAGAAGCCGCACTCAAATCAACTGTGCAAACAATATGGACTTGTATCAGCCCATGTAGCAGCGTTTCCACTCTATCCTAGAAGCATCGCCATGTGAGCTAACAAAGGGCCACTTCTTTGCACAGTTTGAGTGCTGGCTCTCCTTTATCTCTTTATCTTTCTATCTATCACCAATCATTTATCCACAGTATCTATGTGTTCTTCTATCTATCTATCTATCTATCTATCATCTATCTACAGTTGTGGCCAAAAGTATTGACACCCCTGCAATTTTGTCAGATAATACTCAGTTTCTTCCTGAAAATGATTGCAAACACAAATTCTTTGGTATTATCTTCATTTAATTTGTCTTAAATGAAAAAAAAAACACAAAAGAGAATGAAGCAAAAAGCAAAACATTGATCATTTCACACAAAACTCCAAAAATGGGCCAGACAAAAGTATTGGCACCCTCAGCCTAATACTTGGTTGCACAACCTTTAGCCAAAATAACTGCGACCAACCGCTTCCGGTAACCATCAATGAGATTCTTGCAATGCTCTGCTGGAATTTTAGACCATTCTTCTTTGGCAAACTGCTCCAGGCCCCTGATATTTGAAGGGTGCCTTCTCCAAACTGCCATTTTTAGATCTCTCCACAGGTGTTCTATGGGATTCAGGTCTGGACTCATTGCTGGCCACCTTAGAAGTCTCCAGTGCTTTCTCTCAAACCATTTTCTAGTGCTTTTTGAAGTGTGTTTTGGGTCATTGTCCTGCTGGAACACCCATGACCTCTGAGGGAGACCCAGCTTTCTCACACTGGGCCCTACATTATGCTGCAAAATTTGTTAGTAGTCTTCAGACTTCATAATGTCATGCACACGGTCAAGCAGTCAAGTGCCAGAGGCAGCAAAACAACCCCAAAACATCAGGGAACCTCCGCCATGTTTGACTGTAGGGACCGTGTTCTTTTCTTTGAGCGCCTCTTTTTTTCTCCTGTAAATTCTATGTTGATGCCTTTGCCCAAAAAGCTCTACTTTTGTCTCATCTGACCAGAGAACATTCTTCCAAAACGTTTTAGGCTTTTTCAGGTAAGTTTTGGCAAACTCCAGCCTGGCTTTTTTATGTCTCGGGGTAAGAAGTGGGGTCTTCCTGGGTCTCCTACCATACAGTCCCTTTTCATTCAGACGCCGACGGATAGTACAGGTTGACACTGTTGTACCCTCGGACTGCAGGGCAGCTTGAACTTGTTTGGATGTTAGTCGAGGTTCTTTATCCAACATCTGCACAATCTTGCGTTGAAATCTCATGTCAATTTTTCTTTTCCGTCCACATCTAGGGAGGTTAGCCACAGTGCCATGGGCTTTAAACTTCTTGATGACACTGCGCACGGTAGACACAGGAACATTCAGGTCTTTGGAGATGGACGTGTAGCCTTGAGATTGCTCATGCTTCCTCACAATTTGGTTTCTCAAGTCCTCAAACAGTTCTTTGGTCTTCTTTCTTTTCTCCATGCTCAATGTGGTACACACAAGGACACAGGACAGCGGTTGAGTCAACTTTAATCCATGTCAACTGGCTGCAAGTGTGATTTAGTTATTGCCAACACCTGTTAGGTGCCACAGGTAAGTTACAGGTGCTGTTAATTACACAAATTAGAGAAGCATCACATGATTTTTCGAACAGTGCCAATACTTTTGTCCACCCTCTTTTTTATGTTTGGTGTGGAATTATATCCAATTTGGCTTTAGGACAATTCTTTTTGTGTTTTTTCATTTAAGACAAATTAAATGAAGATAATACCAAAGAATTTGTGATTGCAATCATTTTCAGGAAGAAACTGAGTATTATCTGACAGAATTGCAGGGGTGTCAATACTTTTGGCCACAACTGTTTTATCTATCTACATTATCTATCTATCATCTATCTATTATCTATCTACTATCTTATCTATTTTCTATCTATCTATTATCTGTCTATTATCTATCAATTATCTAAGTAAAAAAAAACTGATCAGCACCTCCTAATGTGAATACGTGCAAGCTGCGAAAACTGCTCTATATAGACAAAAAATAAAGAGAAAAAAAAGAACACAGCAGCACATGTGCATGAATCTAGGCCATGTGAAAACACAGAAAAACATTCAATTTAGCAAAATTTTCCCAAAACTTTTTTCATATTTTTTCTTTTACTTTTTTAAGTAATACTGGATGCTGGCTGCCTCCAGTCTGATCTTGCACCCCTCCCATTGGCCTTGCAGGTGCTTCAATCAGCTCTACCTGCCCATAAATTGTAGGCTAAGCCCAGTAGTGACATGTTTGCCCAAAGTTGTAGGCTGGTGGCCCGGAAGTGGCTTGTAATGTAGAGCAGGGACCCATCAGGGGAGGTCACCTTGCCGTGGTTGATGGGATTATATGAATTGGCCAATTTGTGCACTAAGAAACTTCATTTTTTTCATGTCATGTATTACTGTAAGTAAAAAAAAAAAAAATTATGAAAAATTTTTTGGGAAAATTTTGCTAAATTTAATGTTTTTAAGTGTTTTCACATGGCCTAGATTCATGCACATGTGCTGCTGTGTTCTTTTTTGTCTATCTATTATCTTTGTATCTATCTATCTCCTCGGAATGTGAAGTTGAAGCCACCAGTCATCCATTACAGGATGTGCACGGTGTTGCGGTATGACTTCACTCCTGGCATTTCGGGCTCATACAGGATCGTGTCGTTGTGTCTCCGCAGTCGCGGTGAAAGCTATTTTCACTGCAAATTTTTCTTTCTAATGTAAAAAATGATTTACGTTAAACCCGGATAAAACATGGAGACATTTGCCTGAAAGATGCAAGAAATGAGGAGGGCTACAATCAGCTGGCGCATAAAAGCTTTCGCTGCCATAATACTTATTATAATGGCATATAAAATAGAAAAGATAAATAAATAATACCGTACATGACTACAGGTAAATTTATATGACAAAGAGTACTCCAGCACACGCCATTACATTTGACAACCTTCGATTTCTACGCCGCCGCCTCTTAATAAAACGAATTGGCATTTTTCCTAGCGCAGGTAAGTAATATGCGCCTTTAAAAGGAGCTTTGGAGCGAACAAGATGGCGGACACCCGCATACTCAATCAATGTCCCTGCCCTGAGAAGACGTATGCATGCATCTGAATATAAGGCTTCTTAGGCAAAAATATTTATAACAGCACTTAATCTATAAACCTGCTTAACTGCAAAGTTGGCGGAACTGGTTAAAATGCGATTTACAGTATGAACATACATACATATATATATATATATATATATATATATATAAAACAAACAAGCAAACACACATGATGCTTTGCTATACCACAAAAATATTTATTAACCGCTGTCTACATGGAGCTTTGCACATCCAGATCTGTGTGTGGTGCCATATAGTGGCAGTGTACTGCACTGTTACATGGACACATTCTCCCTTTAGAATAAAGGCAAGAATACATCAGTATTGCAGTATTTATTGAAAATATCATTGTTTCACTTTTCTTAGTTTATACATAATTTCATGAGAATTAACAGTACGTCAAAACTGCCTCCACTGATTATTAACGAGGACTTGGCCTCTAAGTTACAAACATTATCTTGGTACCTAACACATCACACGTCCAAACCTGCATCATGGTATATAACGTGTGAAAGAGTTATCCAGGACCTTAATACTGATTGCCTATCCTTAGGGCGCAGTCAGATGGCCATATAAATCAGACCAAGAACGAACTGGCCAGCAGCTCTACCTACCCGAGAGTGACGGCTTCATATATGCAGCTGTCACGCTCGGGCCTGGAGAGCTGCGGCCAGTCTGTGCACTGCGTTCCAATCCAGCTCCAATTTATACAACCGTCTAACTGCACCCTTACAATAGGTCATCAGTATGAGATTGGTGAGGTTGTGAAACTGAACCACCCCACCAATCAGGAGTTTGTTAAGGTTCTGAAAATCAAAAACCCCACCGATCAGCAGCTTGGTGAGGGTCTGAAACTCAACCATCCCACCGATCAACAGTTTGGTGAGGGTCTGAAACTCAACCACCTCACCGATCAACAGTTTGGTGAGGGTCTGAAACTCAACCTCCTCACCGATCAGCAGTTTGATGTGGGTCCAAAACTCAACCATCCCACCGATCAACAATTTGGTGAGGGTCTGAAACGCAACCACCTCACC
This sequence comes from Dendrobates tinctorius, assembly GCF_039654945.1. Taxonomy (NCBI): domain Eukaryota; kingdom Metazoa; phylum Chordata; class Amphibia; order Anura; family Dendrobatidae; genus Dendrobates; species Dendrobates tinctorius. The sequence continues at coordinate 9,716,805 of NW_027361677.1, forward strand.
AATCAGCAGTTATCGTGAGGATCCAAAACTCAAACACGCCACCGATCAGTTTGGTGAGGGTCCAAAAACTCAACCACCACACCGATCAGCAGTTTGGTGAGGGTCCGAAACTCAACCACCTCACCTATCAGCAGTTATCGTGAGGATCAAAAATTCAAACACCCCACCGATCAGCAGATTGGTGAGGGTCTGAAACTCAACCATTCCACCGATCAGCAGTTTGGTGAGGGTCCAAAACTCAAACACCCCACCGATCAGCAGTTTGGTCAGGGTCTGAATCTCAACCATGCCACCGTTCAGCAGTTTGGTGAGGGTCTGAAACTCAAGTGTCCCAACGATCAGCAGTTTGGAGAGGGACCGAAACTCAACCACCTCACCAATCAGCAGTCTGACGGCTGAAAGTAAAGAGTTCACGGATCTGGACCACCACATCTCTGTACACTGTGCGGGAGTCCTTCTTGGGTCCTGCCGCTTAGCTCCCATTGAAGTGAATGGTCACTATACTCGGTGACACCTTTTACCAGATATAAAATAGTATTTTTGCTGACGAGTTTGGGCTGTTACATTTGTGTATATTATGAGCCACCCAAACGATTAAAAAAATAGAAAAACACAATCAGCTCTAAAATAATATTTAGCCCCAACATCCCAGTAGTCTAAAATCCATAATCATGAGCCCAGACGCAGGCTGGGAAGTGCAGACATGAACTGTGTGCAGTGCATTAATCCTTCAAATGCTAACAGATGCTGGCAGGGATTTAGGCTGGAATGTATTTACAAAGTGACAAATTATGTTTTGTATTACGCAGAGAAAGGAAACGCACCCACAAATAGGCTGATAAATGTCAGCTGCACTCAAGACAAACGCTTCATTTTTATTATACTGTAACCACATCTGGGCATTTTTGTTATTGTTTTTTTGCTCCTTTTTCATGGCGAGAGATTTTTCTTTTTTTGTTTCCAATGGAAAAAAAAAAAACAACAAGATCATATATATCAAAGTAATAAGTAGAAGACGGCTATAGCTTGTCATAGGCAGCAGCTGTAAGAGAATAATATAAAGTATCCAGTATAATACGCCGTGTAATATAAATCCTGATAAACATTCCATAAATTAGCATTACAACAATATCCTATAATTAAACATTACCTTAGTCCATCTATATTCCGGCAATAAAACAAGACGCTTGCAATGATATCACCAGCAGAACGACGAGCCAAAGCGTCACGTAAAATGTAGATATTTATCCTCAGTTTGTAAATATTTAACCAATTGATATAAAAGGAACAAAAATATTATAGACCTCAGTGATCTCGCAAGTAAGAGGTTAAGAACCATGGTAGGTCGACCTTAAAGAGAGGGGTCTCAGATCTGCCTGCATGAAGCTCCTCTGTGAAATAGGGTGGAGGGCTATTAAAAAAAAATAATAAAAAAAAATTAATCAATAAAATAAAAGTTTTTGTGGCAGAACAAAACAGCACATGGTCTTGGGGATCTCTTCGGTACCAGTGAAGGGGTGATAATGGTAACTAATGGAGCCTATACAACAGCCAAAAAGAAAGAAAGAGTTGACTTAAAGGAATTTATACCTGGTGCAATTTTTGTTAAAGGGGTTGTCCGATCTTCTGTTTATTATCTGCAGTCACTCTTCTGAATCCTGATAGTGAGCGGTGCGCATGCTGTCAAGAGCGGGCATACTCCTGGCCACTTTCCAACTAGACGTGCCCGACTTCTCTGAATACAAGTTACAAGTGAAGGGAAAACAGCTGAGCACGTCTAGTCGGCATGTGACTGCACATAAGCAAATCGCATATGTGCGGTCACGTGACCACCCGCTCTCATTGGCAATATCGGTAAAACCGGACGGTGTGCAGTCTCAAGTCACAGAGTGAAGACCCGAGAGCCTCTTTTACAAAATTTAACGGGAAGGCAATGTTAAATTGCAGAAAAAAAAATAACACATTATTTATTTTTGACACATTTTTGGATGACAGTTTTCGGAAGTATAGGTAGTAAGGAGCATATCTAAAGTCACCTTGAAATGTGCCAACTTCTTAAAGATGAACACTATTAGTGCAAAATATTGTTGGACGTGTATGCGTGACGATGACACATGTCAAGACTAGCGACTGCGGCATTGTACGCCATTGCATCACAATGCAATGATGCGCTTCATAAATCCCCTTCATTGTGTGATCGCACTAATTTAGTCCAATATGACAAACGCAGCTCTGCTGTCTTGACAAAATGAGCTCTGCGACATCAAGCAATGGCTTTGCCTATTCCTACATTATGTATTTAAAGCAAAGAACTCAACAGTTCCAGTTAATGATTTCCAGTCCTATACTTTCCCCGGGGTAGGAGTCTCATTTGGCACTGAAGGGGTGAAAGGATAATTAAGATGTTCTTTTTTTTCTTTGCAAGGTTAAATAGTTGTGTTCGGCAACTGTGAATAAAACCATTGGGAATAGCATGAAAGCGTGGTGCGGAAAGAGATCGGGAAGGAAATGGATAAAAACCCAGCAAGTCTTTCCAAATGCAATTTCTTCAGTGTGACCAAACCAAGCTGGGCCCGCAAGAATTTAAAGAGCAAAACGACGCCGCAGAGGCCAATTGCGCAGGTCAAGAACGGTTACGTCAGTGGTGTAAATGGGAGCGAACATCAGGAGAACGTTGCGCTAGTGTCATGGCGGGAAAAAAAAAGGGGGACTGCCAACATGACGAAAACAGATGTGGTGCAGCAGAAGGCATCTGCGCGAGGAGATGTCGACACCATGTTGTGTCACCGGCAAACCTAAAGAGAGGGAAGAAAAAAAAACAAAAACTTCTGGACGTTCTCCAGAAACTGAAAGGTGCAAACAAGCTGCCTAATCCCTTCGCCTAGATTGAATTCTTATGAAGAAAATAAAGTTTATTGTCTGGAAACAAAGAAAGCATGAGAAAAGCACTAAAGCAATGGAGGTGAACAATTAGACAGATGTTCACTTAAGGAAATAAAGAGAACATCGCGCAAGAAATTTTACGAGAATTCTGACAATTCCGCACCTCGTCAAGGGCACGGGTAAAGTTAAAGCCACTGAAGCTGCCTCTATTTAACTTCCCCATAATTGCTGAACTTGCAGAACCATCACGCCAGGTAATGTGGCTTGTAACAAAGTAGCATTAGGCTCATTTTAATATGTTTTTAATACTTCTTCATGACCGGCCATATATCTTGTAACAAGCGGCAGGATTTCCTCTAGGAATACGGGTCAGGGAATTTGTTTCATAATATGTGAGTGTGCTGGTGTACCTGCACCTTTACACCCAGTAGTTGCTTGACATGAAATATAGCTGTCATCACCTGTACCACCAGACATTTTAAATATATATTTATATATATACTGTATGTATATATATATATTTTTTAATATATAGTTATCGTATTTAATAAAAGACCAAATCGATGAAGACTGGTGACTAGCAGATGTTCAGCTTTCCTGTATTATCTCGCTCATATAGTAAGGGTAAAGCGTGTCAGACAGAAAAAACAAAATATGATTGTAAAGAGTAACTGAACCTTCCGATATTTTTGTATTATTTTTTTTTTAGTAAAAGTTGATCCGGGTCCTGAAACTGTTACGATGACTCAAACCAAGTGGCAGTAGAGGACGGATTATCAAGCAGAGAGATGTGCAAGCTCAATATATAGTCACCCCTCTAATTACACTTGAGAATGTGTTCATCGCTTCTGCCCCTTCGAGTGAGAGTCTCCAAAACTTGTCCCCCAAAAATCAACCCTACTAACAGGGGAAATAACAAATATGTTTAAAGAGAACCTGTCACCAAGTTTGTCCCATATGAGATAAGACCACTACCATTCAGCCCTCATATACAGCATTCTAATATGCTGTGTATATGCCCTCCTTCGTGCCTAGATGACTAGGGCAGAGTAAAGTAATGCAGTGTGCCAAAAGCCAAAGAGCCCCAGCTCATGTGCAGGAAAAAACCAAAGAGCCCCAGCACATGCACAGGAAAAAAGCCAAAGCGCCCAGCGCATGCGCAGGAAAAAAGCCAAAGCGCCCAGCGCATGCACAGGAAAAAGCCAAAGAGCCCCAGTGCATGTGCAGGAAAAAACCAAAGAGCCCCAGCGCACGTACAGGAAAAAGCCAAAGAGCCCTAGCACACAGGCAGGAAAAAGCCAAAATGCCACGACGCATGCACAGGAAAAAGCCAAAGAGCCCCAGCGCATGTGCAGGAAAAAAACAAAGAGCCCCAGCGCACGTACAGGAAAAAGCCAAAGAGCCCTAGCACACAGGCAGGAAAAAGCCAAAATGCCACGACGCATGCACAGGAAAAAGCCAAAGAGCCCAGCGCATGCGCAGGAAAAAGCCAAAGAGCCCCAGCGCATGTGCAGGAAAAAAACAAAGAGCCCCAGCGCACGTCCAGGAAAAAGCCAAAGCAAAAAAGCCAAAGAGCCCGTGCACACGGGCAGGAAAAGGCCAAAATGCCACGACGCATGCGCAGGAAAAAGCCAAAGAGCCCCAACGCATGCGGAAGAAAACGACAAATAGCCCCAGCGCATGCGCAGTAAAAAACCAAAGAGCCTCATCACATGCATAGGAAAAATCCAAAGAGCCTCAGTGCATGCGCAGGAAAAAGACAAAAAGCCCCGTTGCATGCGCACTGCAATGCTTTTCTCTGCCGTAGTCAGCTCAGAGAAGTACGCCTGAGCAGAACTTTGATGCTGGGGACATTGTGTGGAAAACGTAGGACACATCATCCACATGAAGCAAGAGGGAGGACAGCATCACAAAAAGAGAGGAGACACCGGATCAAGACCAGTGAAGTCCATCGGACCCGACTACCCCGTAACAGAGAATAATAAAAAGTATTTTTCTTGTCCTGTAGGCCAGATTGGGGGCATATATATACAGCATATTAGAATTCTGTATATCAGGGATAAAAGGTGGTGGCCTTACCGCATATGGGAAAAACCTGGTGACTAGAGTTGAGCGACTTTGGTCGGATCGGGTTTCGTGAAACCCGAATGAAACAAAATTTGAGTCGGATGAAACTGGTCCGACTAGGGCAAAAAAAGGCGGAGTTTCGTCCGAAACCCGACCCCAATGCAAGTCAATGGGAAATAAAAGTCGGCATTGAGCGGATGACATTCATCCACTTAATGCCAACTTTTATTCTCCATTGACTTGCATTGGGGTCGGGTTTCGGACGAAACTCCGACTGTTTTTTGCCCTAGTCGGACCAGTTTCATCTGACTCAAATTTTGTTTCATTCGGGTTTCACGAAACCCGATCCAACCAAAGTCGCTCAACTCTACTGGTGACAGGTTCCCTTTAAAGCAGATGTGTCAGCAGATTTCCCAATACAAACTATGTACATTATTAAACAGATTTTAGGACCTGATGAAGCAGGTATGTTTACTGTGAAAATCCATGTCAGAATGAACCCCAAACGATCAGATATTAATAGCCTATTGATAAAAAAAAAAGTAGTGGACAACATCTTTAAAGGATAGACAACTTATTGACTGGTGGGGATCTGACCGCACCGAGAGGTTGATATAGCCTGAGCGCACATGCTAGACCGATGTTCTATTCATTCTCTATAGGGCTGCCGAGCCCTGCACTCATTTTTTTCTGGCAGTCCAATAAAGGTTGAATGGAGGTATCATTGTGCAACGGTGATAAAGATCACTCGATCTACTGATCAGTGAGGTCGCAGCGATCGGACACCAAGCAATCAGTAAGGTATAACCTATCCTATAAGTTATTACATGCTACTCTTATTTTTACATATTTTTTTAACAATGAATAAGGGGTAATGATGAGCGCAAGTGCTCATTACGCGAGCTTGCCGAGGGTGCTCGAGTATACACCGAGTATCGCAGGCGCTCGAGTGACATGATCGAGTCACTGCGCCAGCATGTTTCGCAGCTGATAGGCAGCCACAAAACATGCAGGGATTGCCTGTGTATGTTAGGCATTCCCCGCATGTTTTGTGACTGTCTAACAGGCACGAAACATGCAGGTGTGGGGACTCGAGCGAGGCACTAGAGCGCCCGCGATACTCGGTACATACCCGAGAACCCTCGGCAAACTCAACTAGCGAGCACGTGCGCTCATCACTAACAGAAAGTAACTAACTTCTATTACTTGGCTCTTGGGAGTACCTGATTGAAAAATTTAAGGAATTTTTATCAGTTTATTATTTCTTTTTTAAGTCTTTATTCCCCTTTAAATCTCTAGAAATAAGCTTAAAGTAAAAAGAAAGTCAAACAACCACCAACACACAGCCATGAAACATGCATGGTGTCATCAAGATCCAAGTCCCCAACTAATTAAAGGGTCGACGTTTACACACAAATTGAATTATTAATAACTTTTGAATTAATTTTCGAGTCCTAACACTTTTATCACTGTCTGACTAACATACATCATAAACATGAATTCTCAAGTGGTCCCACGGCCGGTTATAGAAGCCATATATCATCGGACCGTGACTGCTCTAGTGAGCACATACACAGTACAAGCTGATAGACACGCCATGGTGCTTATCAGATCCCCGCTACTTTATTCAGAGACTAATCGTAAAATGATTGTTAATGAAAAGATAGTCCATATTATATCAGCCACTAAAAGAATTAACGGGATGAGGGGGGAAATCTTGTCATCTGCAAATCGATAGGTCCGCGAAATTATAGGATTCCAAGACCTGCTCCCAACAAGCAATATGTCAATTTATTAAAAAATTACAATTTGTAAGGAATGGGAAAGGAATTGGTTGTGTAGCCAGCTCTACATACGCGTCTACAGAGGTGAAATGCTGCCCCGAGACATCAATAAATTCCAAACAAATTAAATTCTCTTTTGCGATCCCCTAGCAAATGGTCCGGGAAGCCGTAAAGCGGAAGGGAAGGTGTGAGCGGTAGTTGTTTCCAAAAATGTTGGATAAATTAGTTGACCTGCGTAAATTACTTTATTTCAGTGTTGCAGTAGCAAAAAAAGATTGATAATTCATATATTTTTTAAAATTTTTTAGTTATTGTGTAAAATAAATCTAAAAAAAATTGGGCTTATATTCAATGTAAAACCATTTTATTTTTTTTTTCTTTTGCAAAAATGTTTGCAATTTTTTTTTCCCAATTGGAGCCTGCTCAGACAAATTTTTACTTAGGAGGGAGAAGGTTAGAGCACAGCCAACAGAAAAATTTCATCATAATTTGTGCCTCTAAAAAGTGGCTTACATTATGACAGAGCTGTATTCCGTTAACTGACTGGATCATGTCGGCTGAGAGATGCGTCAAGATCACCAAGAGGTGTAAGCCTCTTCATGAGTTTAGTGGTTTTTACTCCAGCGCATCCTTAATTAGAAGGGTTATTCCAAAATTGCCTATGGAGCAGCTCGTAGCTCTGCAGGCTCCTTATTTCTTGGTGGCTTTGGGGGGCGGGTGGTCCTAGAATGGCAAGTTCTGATGAGTAGCTTCAATCCGTTACAACACATTACCGATGTACCATTGACTACACTGTTACCAATATATTTTACATATGGAGATGAAAATGACTTTGAACAAGCACATGGCTCAGGAAAGTGAGAGCCGTGATTAAAGAACTGCTCTGAAAGCTGCCGAGGGTGAGTGCCGAGGGGGATTGTGATTCCACAGGACTGATAAAAGCCCTGTCAGGAGCTAAGAGGGAGGGTTTGGCAGGCACACGAAGCTTACTCCTGCATAGAAATCAGTTGGTTGGTGAAAGCTGACTGGTATGCTAGCAGTGGAAAGAAAATACTGCACTCTCTCATCCAGGTACAAGCGGCTGATCTCCAAGGAAACAAGCTGCACACTATGCAAGATAAAAGCTCTTGTTGAAAGAGAATGACAGGAAAGAGAAATAGGAAATCAACTGCAAACTTGCTTACTTTCATGCTAAGTAAAATAATGTAGTATCATGAGAATAGCCCTTTAAGACAAATACGGTATGCATATTGGAGAGCAAAGATAGATGGAAAACTGTGCTTAGTTTGCAGTCATTTTGTGCTGGCAAACTCCCTTTAATGCGGATTATCAATATATTAAAAAGGAATATAGAAAGGGGGAGCTAAGATGGGAATTTGATATCTTGGCATAAAAATGTAAATGGCTCCTATAAAAATCAAAATGATAAGTACAGTAATCCTTTTTGCGGATTTCAGAATTAAAACACAATTACTTTAGACGTTTACAGTAAAAGAACATTTGCGAAAGTTTAAAAAGACCAGTGTGTTTCCCTATCATAAAGTTATTGAGCTGGATGAAAAGGTGTATGAATGTCCTTTAAAAGGTGGCCTTCATACGGATCAATAGGTATTTGTAAGTATAAAAGGCTGAATATAATGGATTTTTTTTTAACCCACCACGACACCAGGTAAATTCTTTTTGGCAAAATTCCTCTCATTTGATAAGATGTATCTTCAGAAATATTCCATTTAATTTCAAATACAGATCACTGTCCGACCTTGAAACAGCGGCGGAAAACATCTTAAGGCATCTTGGACAAAGTCTACAGAGTCGTACAGGAATATCGAGAGCAGGCGGGTTAAAAAGAGTCTAAAAAAAAAATTAATTCAATTTTACTACTCGTAGAACTTCTGACGTTGCAACATTTTCTCTGCTTGTCAGAGGAGATTCCGAGAAAGTGATAAGAGCCTGAGACAACGTTACCGCAACAGTATCTCTTTGGACAGAGAAGACGCCGACTCCACTACCCGATGGAAGATTCCACATGCCCAGCGGAGCGGAGAGAAGATTGAGACTGAGCATGAGTTTCCACCTCATGTAATTGACCTTAGTGTGTGTGTCTGAGATATGAAAATTAAATATATATATATATATATATATATATATATCCAAGAAAAAGAAAAATGAGGATGGCACTCACCTTTCAAAAAATCCACCCTTATTGCATATATAAAATCTTCAGCAGGGAAGCAATGTGCATGGTTAGAGGACAACGGCCGGAAGTAGGACCCGTGAAAGCGCAGCCGCACGAAACGGCAGTCGTCCTTTAACCATGCACATTGCTCCCCTGCTGAAGATTTTCTATATGCAATAAGGGTGGATTTTACAAACGGTGAGTGCCATCCTCATTTTTCTTTTGCTTGGATTTTGAAATTGACTGTTTCAGGGATAGAGCACCCGTTCTTAGGTGGGACGATTAAAGGATTATCTTATAAATGCGTTAAGTGTGTTCTACTGCAGGGAATATAATAGTGCCGGTGCTTTGCTTCTTCCTTTGGAGATATATATATACATATATATATACTGTATATATATATATTTAAATTACAAAGAAAGACAAACATTCTTTATGAAAAAAGGTAATGCTAGGTTCTGAAAGGTTCGATGCTCACGATTGGTGATTTCATTAGCCTTGGAAAAAAAAAAACTTGTTTTATTGCAGGATCAGACTACACAGAGTTTGTAGTCTGTTACCACGGAGATGCACATTCTACATAACTGTAGACAAAGATTGAAAAATTACTTCATTTTCGATACAATAACAAAATAAATTAAATACATGGTTGAAAAATATATTAGCTTTGTGATATTTTTCTTAAAAAACACACACACAATTGTTCTTTTGGCTTCTTTACAAAATTGCAATTCCTTGTATTGACCAAACCGATGGGGCCGAGCTCAAGAGAGTGAGTTACCAAAAGCAGGTGTGTTCATTTATCAACCTGTCAATGTAATGACATCTATTCGTAAGTACCATGCAATTTCCTCTACACCTGGCTGAATACTCTGCTCGGAACTGTGCAACTTGCTAATTGCGCGCCTTCTCCTACTGCCCTTTGCATGATCTACCTGCTCATAGTAGGTAAGAATAATGACAGAGCGGTGGAAACTATACAGCCATAGACTTAAGACAAATTGCTCACCTGCTGAAAAAAATGCAGAATATTTTTATTAAACAACAAATTGAATGAACATGTAACAATTCAGATTAATAGCTGATTCTTGATCAATCTGTGCACCGGTATGCTTTTTTTTAGGGCTGGCTTAATCGTATTCCGTTATTTTATATGCAATGAAAACTTATTTTTATAAGTTAGCATTTTAATTTATGTTTTTATGTTACTATCCATACAAAAACTATACATTAATGCTGAAATATTCCAGTGCTCGTACCGGCGAATGGAGGACAAGCTATAGGCTGACGTTTCTGCTTTGCTGTGTAGACTGGAGTAGAAGAGCAGAGTCATCTGATTGTATTTATAAGCCAAGGGATTTAAAGGGCTATGCTCATATGATTAAACTGCTTTAATTAGTGCAACAACATGAAAATTTGCAAGTTTGAATTGACTTTCTTATTCTATCTCCTGTTATTCTTCTGCTGTGAAAGCTTTAATATTACATACTGTTACGAAGTGACTGGCAAAGTACTAGAGGGCAGATATGCATTGCAGAGGTTATAAGCTTGAGTGATGAACCTAGGTAAATGCTCCAGCACACTAAGTGCCGAGAGGGGTCAATCGGCCACGTTTAGGGCTAGGTTTAGTGAAGAGTGGGTGGGAGGCTGTTCACCATATCGTCATCCTAGGGTGGTATCCAGGAGATACTCAGCCTTCTGGCTCATTCAGGGTTTGGTGTGCCTGGAGATGAGAGCTTGATCGCACCTGACTTCAGTAATGAATTAGTGGTTCAGATGGATGCCTCAGAGGTTGGGTTGGGAGCCGTGTTGGCCCAGGAAGCAAACAGGGACGAACATCCAATTCTGTATCCAAGTAGGAAACTATACTCCTGTGAGAAAAACTACCATTGTGGAAAAAAAATGCTTGGCCATTAAATGGGCACTTGACACCCTGAGTTAGGTAGGAAATTCAGGCTAGTTTAAAATTACGAGTCCCTGAGATGGATGAGTGAAAGGAAGTCGAAAAGTTCCCGGGTGACTAGGTGGTTTCTAGGGCTCTAAAACTTTAACTTTCATGTGGAAAACATGCCTGGGACACTGCATGGTAACGCGGATGCCCTGTCTAGACTTCCCTGTTTGGTGACTGAAGGGGCCAAAACCCCTGGGCTTAGGGCAGAAGGGGGTCGATATGTGACAAAGTCACTGGCAAAGTACTGGAGGGGAGATATGCTGAGTGCATAAGTGCGGAGAGAGGTTAATTGGAAATGTTTAGGGCTAGGTATAGTGAACAGTGAAGAGTGGGTGGAAATTGTTCACCATATCTCTACCCCTGTCTGGGATGATTTAGCAAATCCTGCTTTGAGCAGGGGGGGTTGGACCAGATGGCCCAGGAGGTCCCTTCCAACTCTACGATTCTATGATTCTATGAGTCCAGAGGATAAATACACAGTCTTCTGGCTTATTCAGGGTTTGTTGTGCCTGCTGACGAGAGCTCCAGAACTGTGTTTGATATAAGGAAAGCTAACTATATCTTTTTTATAAATATATGTATAAATATCACAATAGAAGGTGGATATAGTACATAAAAGACAGACAAACAGGGTCAGATAAAGGTACTGCATAAGCACATAATTAAGAGTAGGACATAATGCATAGTATAAGCAGCTAATGCACTCAGGTAAGGTGTACCCCTTTATGAACCACAGGTTCTGGTAGGAAATCTAGCCAAGTGGCAAAATATTCAAAACAAGTACAGGGGCATAGCTTACCAAAGGGGGGACTGTAGCTGATCTTGAGTCCGGATGGCAGGACCCCAACACGCGTTTCGCATATTTTAGACACCGCTTTCTCAAGGGGATACAGTACCTTTAATAAACCAGTGAAGGTATAAAGAGCCAGTGTTTCTGTGTCTACCTCTATGTGCAGCCGAGTGAGCAGATATACAATAGTGTGAAGCTAGTTTCCTAGTAGACCAACCACCGCAGCCTGGCCAAGTGTGTACAGTATTTACATTCCAGGAATGGTAATAAAGAGGCTGGCTGTTCAGGCTTGGGGTTCAAGTCTACAGTCATTCTATGAGACAGCAAACTTGTGTATCCTCACAGTGCGCAGTGTGCATGCTGTCAGGATCAGGATTCTCCGACGCCGGGAGCTGATGGGCACATGACGGCAAGTATGCAAATTGGATACATGCAGTCATGTGCAGAATAAATGTGCGTGAATTGAGAGAGGCCGGATATACCTAGATGAAATGTAGTTGGGAGTATGCAAATCACATACTTGTAGTCACATACTTGCAGTCACATAACCGACCACCCCTGGAGAATTCTGACAGCGTGCACAATGAACTCTTTGAGGATTCACAAGTCTGCACAGCCCCTTTAAGGGTATGTGCACACGCTGAGGATCCGCAGCGGATTTGCCTCTGCGGATCCGCAGCAGTTCCGCAGGCAGTGTACAGTATAATGTTATCCTATGGGTTTTCAAATACACAGTGCACATGCTGCGGATTTTTCCGTGCGGAAAAGCTGCGGTTTTGAATCCACAGCATGTCAATTCTTTCTGCGGATTCCGCTGCGGTTTGACACCTATTCCATTGTCCAGGTGTCAAACTGCAGGGGAAAACCGCTGGCCAATCTGCAGGAAAACCGCAGGTCACTTTTCCTGTGGTTTTACCTGCGGATCCGCACGGAAAAATCTGCAGGTGAATCTGCAGCGTGTGCACATAACCTACTGTAACTCCTAAAATCTCAGCCACCTCTCTACAATCCATTCATTTGTAAACAGCAGTTGGCTGTTTACCACATTTTCCCTTCATTTGATCTCCAGACCAAGTTACTCTTATCAGTCCTGCAAAATCACAATCGCTGGCCCCCAACATCAACAGTTTTCCTAATCACACCTCTCACTTTCCTGAATTGCATGCTAGGAACCATTTCCAAGGGAGGTCTTACAGAATTGCTGCTATATTATATTAATACTTTTAATTTATTTTTGCTTATCTTATTGTCTGGTGCAATCCCTATTAGGATGTGCTCCACTATTGCCAATGCCATCCAGTGCACGTCTTGCCGCATGTATGAAATCCTTGAACAGCCGGTGGAGGGTGCATACTGCTGTGCAAGATGTGAGCACGTTGTGCATTTGGAAGCCCAGATACTGGATCTAAATGTGCAGCTGGCAACACTGAGATCCATAGACAATATGGAAAGGAGTCTTCTGCTCACTGAGCAGACGCTCAATGGGATAGATGAGGGGGGGATGCTAGGTTGGAGCTGCAGGACAATGAAGCAGCTAGCTGGGTGACAGAAGGCGGGGTAGAGGGAAGAGCACCAAGGAGGCTAGTCCTGATCTGGCACACCCCAATAAGTTTGCTAAGTTGGCAGATGAGGGGAGTGTTAGTGCAGGAGTAGCACTGCTGCAGCAAGGCATGTCCTCTGAAAGCCGGAGGAGTGTCTGCTCCAGTAAGGGGGGAAATAGGAGAGCAGGACAGGTCAAACAGGTTCTGGTAGTGGGAGACTCAATTATTAGGGGAACAGATAGGGCAATCTGTCACAAAGACAGGGATCGTCGAACGGTGTGCTGCCTACCTGGCGCTCGAGTCCGACACATCGCTGATCGGGTTGACAGATTACTGGGAGGGGCTGGAGAGGATCCAGCCGTCATGGTGCACATTGGCACAAATGACAAAGTTAGAGGTAGGTGGAAGGTCCTTAAAAATGATTTCAGGGAATTAGGCTGTAAGCTTAAAGCAAAGACCTCCAAGGTGGTATTTTCAGAAATACTTCCTGTACCACGTGCCGCGCCAGAGAGGCAACGGGAGATTAGGGAGGTTAATAAGTGGCTCAGGAATTGGTGTAGGAAGGAGGGGTTTGGGTTCCTGCAGAACTGGGCCGACTTCTCAGTTGACTACAGGTTCTACGCTAGGGACGGGCTGCACCTCAATGGGGAGGGTGCAGCTGTGCTGGGGGAGAAAATGGCTAGAAGGTTGGAGGAGTGTTTAAACTAGGGACGGGGGGAGGGTATTCCTTTTATAGGAGGGGAAGACAGTGCAGATAGAGACCTGGGCACAAATAATGACATTGGGGGTGGGGGTGGCATGGGGGGTGGGGTTAGAACAGTTAATAATTTAAGAAAGAATAGATTTACAGAGAGATACATAAAGTGCATGTATACTAATGCCAGAAGCCTCGCCAACAAAATGGAGGAATTGGAGTTAATGTTGTTAGAACATAATTATGGCATGGTGGGGATATCTGAGACATGGCTGGATGAGAGCAATGACTGGGCGGTTAATTTACAGGGCTATAGTCTGTTCAGAAATGACCGAACAAATAAGCGAGGGGGAGGTGTGTGTTTATATGTAAAATCATCCTTAAAACCCATCCTTCGTGATAATATATATGAATCTAATGAAAATGTAGAGTCCCTGTGGGTAGAGATAAGGGGAGGGGGGAAAAATAATAAATTACTGATAGGGGTTTGTTATAAGTCTCCAAAAATAATGGAAGCAACAGAGAATATCCTCATAAAGCAAATAGATGAAGCTGCGACTCAAGGAGAAGTCATTATTATGGGGGACTTCAACTACCTTGAAATACATTGGGGAACCGAATCCTGCAGTTCCAGCAAAGGTAATAGGTTTTTGACTACTATGAGAGACAATTACCTTTCACAACTGGTTCAGGACCCAACAAGAGGGGGGGGCACTGCTGGACCTAATATTAACCAACAGGCCAGACCGCATATCAAATGTAAGGTTGGGGGTCACTTGAGTAATAGTGATCACAAATTAATAAGTTTTCATGTATCCTTTAATAAGATGTGCAGTAGAGGGGTTACAAGGACACTAAACTTCAGGAAAGCAAATTTCCAACGGATGAGAGATGATCTTGGTGCAATTAACTGGGACGATATCCTGAGACATAAAAATACACAAAGAAAATGGGAGACGTTTATTAGCATCCTGAATAGGACCTGTGCACAATATATACCATATGGGAATAAACATGCTAGAAATAGGAGGAAACCACTATGGCTAAATAGAGCTGTAAGGGGCGCAATAAGAGATAAAAATAAAGCATTTAGAGAATTAAAGCAAGTAGGTAGTGATGAGGCATTAACTAAACACAGAAGAATAAATAGATTCTGTAAAAAGCAAATCAAAACAGCAAAGATTGAGACAGAGAGACTCATTGCCAGAAAAAGTAAAAATAATCCCAAAATATTCTTAACTACATAAAAAGTAAGAAACTAAAAAATGATAGTGTTGGCCCCCTTAAAAATAGTCTGGGTGAAATGGTGGATGAGGATGAGGAAAAAGCCAATATGCTAAATGACTTTTATTCAACAGTATTTACACAAGAAAATCCCATGACGGATAACATGATCAGGGATAAAAATTCTCCGTTAAATGTCACCTGCTTAACCCAGCAGGAAGTACGGTGGCGTCTAAAAATCACTAAAATTGACAAATCCCCGGGCCCGGATGGGATACATCCCCGAGTACTGCAGGAATTAAGCACAGTCATAGACAGACCATTATTTTTAATCTTTAAAGATTCCATGATAACAGGGTCTGTACCACAGGACTGGCGTATAGCAAATGTGGTGCCAATATTCAAAAAGGGGACAAAAACTGAACTTGGAAATTAAAGGCCAGTAAGTTTAACCTCAACTGTGGGTAAAATCCTGGAGGGTTTTCTAAGAGATACTATACTGGAGTATCTGGAGAAGAATAACCTCGTAACCCAATATCAATATGGGTTTACAAGGGACCGTTCCTGTCAGACTAATCTGATAAGCTTTTATGAAGAGGTAAGTTCCGGACTGGACCAAGGGAATGCAGTGGACATGGTGTACATGGACTTTTCAAAAGCTTTTGATACAGTGCCACACAAAAGGTTGATACATAAAATGAGAACAATGGGGATAGGGGAAAATATGTGTAGGTGGGTTAAGAGCTGGCTCAGGGATAGGAAACAAAGGGTGGTTATTAATGGAGCACACTCGGACTGGGTCACGGTTAGCAGTGGGGTACCACAGGGGTCAGTTTTGGGCCCGCTTCTTTTTAACATATTTATTAATGACCTTGTAGGGGGCATAGAGAGTAGAATTTCAATATTTGCAGATGACACTAAACTCTGCAGGGTAATCAATACGGAGGAGGACAATTTTATATTACAGGAGGATTTATGTAAACTAGAAGCTTGGGCTGATAAATGGCAAATGAGCTTTAATGGGGATAAATGTAAGGTCATGCACTTGGGTAGAACGAACAACATGTATAATTATGTGCTTAATTGTAAAACACTGGGCAAAACAGTCACTGAACAAGACCTGGGTGTATGGGTGGACGACAAACTCACATTTAGCGGCCAGTGTCAGGCAGCTGCTGCAAAGGCAAATAAAATAATGGGATGCATTAAAAGAGGCATAGATGCTCATGAGGAGAACATAATTTTACCTCTATATAAGTCACTAGTGCGACCACACTTAGAATACTGTGTACAGTTCTGGTCTCCGGGGTATAAGAAAGACAGCTGACCTGGAGCGGGTGCAGAGAAGAGCGACCAAGGTTATTAGGGAACTGGGGGGTCTGCAATACCAAGACAGGTTATTACACTTGGGGTTATTTAGTTTGGAGAATAGAAGGCTTAGGGGTGATCTTATTACAATGTATAAATATATGCGGGGACAATACCAAGAGCTTTCTAATGATCTTTTTACTCTTAGACCTGTGACGGGGACAAGGGGGCATCCTCTACGTCTGGAGGAAAGAAGGTTTAAGCATACTCACAGAAGCGGATTCTTTACTGTAAGAGCAGTGAGACTATGGAACTCTGCCATATGATGTTGTAATGAGTGATTCCCTACTAAAATTTAAGAAGGGACTGGATGCCTTTCTTGAAAAGTATAATATTACAGGGTATATACACTAGTTTCCTTAATATTGCGTTGATCCAGGGAGCTAGTCTGATTGCCGTATGTGGGGTCGGGAAGGAATTTTTTTCCCCAATGTGAAGCTTACTGTTTGCCACATGGGTTTTTTTTTGCCTTCCTCTGGATCAACATATTATGGCAAGTTAGGATAGGATATGGGTTGAACTAGATGGACTTAAAGTCTCCCGTCAACCTTAATAACTATGTTACTATGTATTAAAGGGGGTTTTACATATAGCGATATCGCTAGCAATATCGCTAAAGCATCACCGATTTGGTGACGCAGCAGCGATATCGCTAGCGATATCGCTATGTGTGATACTTACCTCCGACCGGCTCCCCCGCTGTCTGTCGGTGATCGCGCGAGATCAGGCAGCTCCATTTCTCGTCGGGAGCTTCCTGCTGGGCTTCCTGTGGCGCCGACGAGTGACGCGTGGAGGCCGGGAGGACGTCAGGATCGCCGCGTCTGAAAGGTAATGACCGCTGTATAGCTGCTGCATCTCACTAGCGACCATTTAGCGATGCACCCGCTATCCTGACCGGGTCGTATCGTGGTCGGGATCGCTGGTGCATCGCTAAATGTAAAGGGGCCTTAAGACTGCAGAGCTGTGAACTGCTCGAGTCACAAATCGAGAACACCCCTTTAATTACTTAATGCAATGATATATGCTTTCATAATGAAGGAAAGAAACACTATCTTCATAAAGCGGTCCTCAAACATCCTTTTAAAAATTGTGACCCCCTTGGCTAAAAAACCCCATAGATTTGCAAAAAGGGCGCAAAAATGAAGAAGGGGCGTATCTCAGGAACTAAGACACACGGGAAGAAAAATTAGCAATAATGCTAGATTCAATTGCATTAAGCCAACGTAAAAAAAATAAAATATACATATTTAAGACATGTCTTCTTTAAAAAGAATATGGATTAAAATGTAATGGATTTAAAGTTTCTTAGTATTTAGCAAAAAAAAAAAAAAAAAGACATTCCTAAAATAAAAACAAGTCCTGAATTTCCAAAGACGACAGCAAAATGAATCTCTGAAAATGTGGAAATTCCTCAACTTATGTATAAAATAGAAACTACCGGAAATTAATATAAAAAAGACAAAATAATATTTTAGATTATTTTTATTTTTAAACTATAGATGTCAAACTTGGGAGTAAACTGTATTTGGACAAAAAAAGAAGAAAAAGAGATTAAATGACTGGAATCAGATCTGGAAAATGTTTATTTAATATCTTATTTCTTAAATTATAAAACTGCTGTCATTCAAGAGAGTGTTGAAACAGTGATAGATAGATTACGGTTTAATGGGTATCTTGGAAATAATCCTATTAATAATGATAAAAAAATAAATACATAAATAAATCTACATGCGAGAATAGAAAAAAAAATAATAAACACATTAGGGAATATTAAAATCTGTGACATGTTTGACCCATTTTTTGGGCCAATTTAGCAGTGGCAGGAAAGCAGTTAATATGAAGACTGACATTTATGGGGTTTTTTTTTTTCTTCTTTTCATTTTTTTTTCCCCACGGGTTTATAATTTGAAAATTGACTTTGGGGATTTTTTTTTTCCAGGGTCTATTAAAATGATTCATGTTGTATTCAACATAAATTGTGCATACACAGAGGAGGCTTAGTAGAGCCATTCCTGGTATAATAACTAAACTGAATTTTGTACTAGCCGCAGTTTGTGGCGGCGGTGCAGTATCATTTGTCTTAATTTTTCCCCGGCATTACATTAGGCGAGTGCATTTACATTGCCAGGTAGGGCTAACCACTTTACAAAACTTTTCTGTTTTATGGTGGGAGAAGAGTGGGAATCAAATCTGCATCTTTATATGCTTGCAGGATAGAGCAGTGCTTTTTTTATTGTCAAAAATACGCACGCATTTACTTTCCACTTACCTTGTTGAGCGGAAACCTGGGATGGCCATTATGCAAAACATATGAAATATTTACCGCCCCGAGAACATACTCTTACTATGCAACTTTACTCCGCCTCTAGCAAATAAATAATATTACAAGGATAAGCGCTATTGATGAGCGAACGTGCTGGGATAAGGTGTTATATCTGAGCATGCTTGTGTGTGAGCCGATTGACTTTGGGGTGTTGGGATAAGGTGTTACATCTGAGCATGCTCGTGTGTGAGCCAAGTGACCTCGGGGAGCTCGAATAAGGTGCTACATCTGAGCATGATCATGTGTGAGCCAAGTGACTTCAGGGTGCTCGAATAAGGTGTTACATCTGAGCATGCTCGTGTGTGAGCCAAGTGACTTCGGGGAGCTCGAATAAGGTGCTACATCTGAGCATGATCATGTGTGAGCCAAGTGACTTCAGGGTGCTCGAATAAGGTGTTACATCTAAACATGCTCTTGTGTGAGTCGATTGACTTCAGGGTGCTTGAATAAAGTGTTACATCTGAGCATGCTCGTGTGTGAGCTGATTGACTTCAGGGTGCTTGAATAAAGTGTTACATCTGAGCATGCTCGTGTGTGAGCCAAGTGACTTCGGGGTGTTGGCATAAGGTGTTACATCTGAGCATGCTCGTGTGTGACCTCGGGGAGCTCGAATAAGGTGCTACATCTGAGCATGATCATGTGTGAGCCAAGTGACTTCAGGGTGCTCGAATAAGGTGTTACATCTAAACATGCTCGTGTGTGAGTCGATTGACTTCAGGGTGCGTGAATAAAGTGTTACATCTGAGCATGCTCGTGTGTGAGCCAAGTGACTTCAGGGTGCTTGAATAAAGTGTTACATCTGAGCATGCTCGTGTGTGAGCCAAGTGACTTCAGGGTGCTCGAATAAGGTGTTATATCTGAGCATGCTCGTGTGTGAGCCGATTGACTTCGGGGTGTTGGGATAAGGTGTTACATCTGAGCATGCTCGTGTGTGAGCCAAGTGACCTCGGGGAGCTCGAATAAGGTGCTACATCTGAGCATGATCATGTGTGAGCCAAGTGACTTCAGGGTGCTGGAATAAGGTGTTACATCTAAGCATGCTCGTGTGTGAGCCGATTGACTTCAGGGTGCTTGAATAAAGTGTTACATCTGAGCATGCTCGTGTGTGAGCCAAGTGACTTCGGGGTGTTGGCATAAGGTGTTACATCTGAGCTTGCTCGTGTGTGAGCCGATTGACTTCGGAGTGTTGGGATAAGGTGTTACATCTGAGCATGCTCGTGTGTGAGCCAGGTGTCTTCGGGGTACTCGAATACGGTGTTACATCTGAGCATGCTCGTGTGTAAGCCAAGTAACTTCGGGGAGCTCAAATAAGATGTTATATCAGAGCATACTCGCGTGCAAGCCAGGCGACTTTGGCAAACTCGAATAAGGTGTTATATCTGAGCATCCTTGTGTGCGAGCCGAGTGACTTCAGCGTGCTCGAGAAATCTGTTTGAGTCCTCGCGGCAGCATGACTGTTCAACAGCCGAAACACATGCAACATATGCATAAAAACATTCTGTTTGCTAAAAAATTTCCGCATATGTTGCGGCTGTCAAACAGCTGCGAGACATGCAGCCACAGGGACTTGAAGAGATTTTTCAAGAACGCCTTATTCCAGCATGTTCGCTTATCACATAAGCACTAAAGCAGGTTCTCAACTTTACATGGTAAATAAAATAAAAACGTGTGGAATTGCACTTTTTTTTGCAATTTCACCGCACTTGGAATTTTTTTCCCCGTTTTCCAGGACTATATCGTAAAATCAATGGTGTTGTTCAAAAGTACAAATCGTCCCGCAAACAACAAGCCCTCATTTGTCCATATTGACAGAAAAATAAAAAAGTTATGGCTCTGGGAAGAAGGGGAGAAAAAACAAAAGCGCAAAAAAAAAAAAAAAAGGAAAATTGCACAGTGGTGAATGGGTTGAGTGTCTTAATATAAGTAACTAAATTCTAATAAAAAAAATTCAATAACGAATTTGTCTACTTTGCTTCCAAAAAAACCCAAAACTGTAATCACATTGTTACATAAATTGCATAAACGTAATGGGGTTAAATTGATTGAAAATGACGCCATAAACCTGCCCCAGCCGGCAGCCCCTTCCGTAAAGTATTCTATTACCTCCAAGAATGTATCACATAAATAGGAAAAACATATGCTGGAAATAGTGCGGTGAAAGGAGAAAGTGATATTGACATAATTGGTTAGAATTCTGTAAACTGTGCTTTGGATTAAGCGCAAGAACATTTCTATTCAATCCACTGGGTGCAAAAAAAACAAAAAAAAAAACAAACAAAACAAAATCTATATTTTAATCTTTTTGGGTAGAAACAAATTATCTTATTTACTACTTGACTGGTTTCCTCAATTTAACGCCAATCTTGGAAAGGGATTTTGCGCTGTCGAAATTAAACAAGTGAATGCGACTAGCGGTGACATTACTTACATTATGGGGAGCGGCTTACGATGAGACCCACATACAGGAGCAGGTTACCTTCCAAACATTATAGGAACACGCACACATCGCTGATGTACACAATCTCATTTCCTTTTTTTCTTTACTTTCAAAGATTTTCATAAACGGACAGATTTATGTAAATTAAATGTAGGTTCCAAAGGAATATCAAGGAAAGGGCTTGCAACGAGCGTGGTATGTGTTACTATTTGTATCTACAAATTAAAAACAAAAAAAAAACCCACAAAGATGATGAAATGTAATATAATAAAATGTTTATTTTTTTATTGTTGTTTGCAAAGCCATTGTCCTTAAAATAAAATATATATATATTAGTAATAATAAAAAAAAATAGAGACCATTGAGGGGGTCTTAAAAATTCTATTTTTTTTTGGTTAGTTTAATTTTTGTGAAAATTAGGAGACAAGTAATACTGTCTAAGATGTTGTTTGTTCTTTGGCAGAAAAACTGATGAACATACTACATCATAAGGTTTTTTTTGTTTGTTTTTTTTAATGCATGTGAACCAGAGAGATAGGAAAGGCAAATATATTCAAGAGGAACAACCGCCGTTTAACTGAACCATAAAAGAATAAAAAAAAAAGGAAAAAAAATGCTTATACCCACCTTACTGCTCACCTCTCTGGCCACTCGGCTCCTTGTCACATCTTCATACGATCACCACCAATTGCCGAATTCCCGAGCTTCTGCACACTAGGCCGAAACTTCCAGTTCTGATGAGGCCTAGGACGTTTCCGCACACGGTCACAACATGTCATTGTATTATTACGTTGCGACCTTATGCGCACTTGTGCAAAACCGGCCCAGGTCTCATTGGAGGTAGAAGTCCCCGGCCTAGTGTCAGGAGGCCCGGGGATTCACTACTCACGACGGTGATGGAAAATGTGACGAACATCAAATGGTATGACGGTGAGAAGTAAGGATCCGGAGAGGTCAGTGGTATGCTTTTTTAATTTCTTACATCTTATGTTTATGGGGACATTCAATTCGTTGAGAAAATTGAATTTTGCCTGATTTGTTCATCCCTAAGGGTGGTTTCACACTTGCGTTTTTTAGCGCTGCGCCTCGTGCACATGCGCATTGCTCCCCTATCTTTAACATGGCGGGCGCATGGTATAGCGCTTGTACACGTTCATGTGCGTTTTCGTAAGCTGCATTTTTTTCCAGGTGTGCGCCCAGGCGCGCCAGAGGCAACATGTTGTATTTTTCTGTGCGCTCAACTGCTGCCAAAAAATGCAGCGCACGGAATGCGCAAAAATACAACATTACAGTCTATGGGATCGCACGCGTGTGCTAGGACATGCGCATGCATGCATTTAAAATCGCATGCGTTTTTAGAGTTAACATGGCGACAAACTGGTTAAATCACTTGGTGAATGTTTTTCCCAGCAATATGCGCTCCTGAAGGATGATGATGGAACTTGATATTTAGATTCAAGGATGATTTTTATTTTTAACTCAAAATAGAATAAGTATTCTATTTTGAATTAAAAATAAAAATCATCCTTGAATCTAAATATCAAGTTCCATCATCATCCTTCAGGAGCGCATATTGCTGGGAAAAACATTCACCAAGTGTTATAACCTATGAAAGCGCTGTCCAGTGCTCTCACTAGTTCCCAGATCTTTGCAGCAAACTGAATGGAAAGAGGAATGGAGTGATCCAGGGATTGGATCTACATGCACTATCTCAAGACACCAAATAGGTGAGTGTATTCACACTGAGTATATACCTTTGATAATTAACTACTACACTTAGAAGCTTGCGCTTCCCATTTTTCTCCCTATAATCCCCTCTTGTTTCAAACTGGTTAAATCACATGCGCAAAAAAACAGCAAACACATGCAAAATGCTTAATGCGTTTTTTGCATGCGTTTGGAATGCACACAAGGTGCAGCGCAAAAAAACGCTAGTGTGAAAGTAGCCTAATCCATCTGTCACATTCTCCGGACCCAATTGTGACAGTCTCATAAAGTATATGCCTATGAGGCTGTTGAGTTCAGGTCCAGCAAACCGCGGCTAGTCCATAAATCATGGACCTAGACACATGATAAGACAGGTCTATTCAGGTGATTTGGAGACTAACATGCATTGCTTACTCTTGAGTGAAGGTTTTCTTGGGGTGCACAGCACTTTGACCATTGAAAAATAGTCATATTCATAAAGTTTTGAAAGGGTTTTCATAATAGAGGGTAATCGACTATAGAAATCTGCAAAAGGCTTTAGGCTGCATTCACACATCAGGTGTGCACAACTGCGTGCTGTCCGGTTTGATCCCGGAAAGGAAACGTAGGCTTCACATGACCTTTAAAGGGAACCTGTTACTAGATTAATGATGCCTGAACCATGGGAAGCATGAATCAGACATCAACTGCGCAATTACATCCAGGTATGCCTTTTCCTGAAATGCTGTAGAGGAGACATACCTCAAGAAGCCTATGTAGTCCTCCACTATTCTACAAGTCATTGACAGGTCTCTTTCATGTGTGTAAATAGCTAGAGAAAGACAGTGGTATTTACCAGGCAACCAATTGTTACCTACCAGTCTGTTGTGCCTGGCGCTCATCTCTGCCGGTCAGAAACCATTCCTGCCAGCGATTCGGTGACTTTTGCTGACACCACATTGAAAGAGCAGTGGTTTCTCTTCTGCTCTGTTGAGAGGACGTAACTGCCGACATCATGCTAATTCACAGCTGGCTCCCCGTTGCCTAACTGTGGGGAGCTGGCTGTCAAGCAGCATGACATCGGAAGTTACATCACATCCCGTTGACAGAGCAGTATGGAAGAAGAAGAGCTGCTCTGTGGATGTTGAACAGCTGAATCATCGGCAGAAGAGGTCAATGACCACTCTGTGCCGCCACCAGGGTAGAACTATCAGGTTGTTAGCAAGATTTTAGGCCCATAATAATAATAAAAAAAAAAAATTGGCCTGGATAAACCTTTTAATACATTAATTCCAAATTATGACATTTAACCATTCTGAATGAAGGTAACAATTTTCTAGGGGTGTGCGTCATCCATTACACAAGTTCCTGCTTACCGAAGGTGCAATCACCGTGATCAACAAAATAATTTAAAGATTGCAAGCTATTCTGCATTTATATCACAAGCCAACAAAAATCATTTCCTCCTGAATGGCTTCGTAGTGTACATAGTAATTGCTCAGTGAAAATTACTTTGAAATTCAACAGCTTGTACAGGCAGACTTCCGAACCACGAGACAGATGCAAACGGCAATCCGAAGGAGCGCGGAGCCTCCCCGACAAAAGTAATCCTAAAATAAATACTCTCTGGGTGCACATGGCTGGAAATGGAATACAATGACCATAAACATCTGCCAGAGAACTCCTCGCCCACGCCGATAATTGCACAAATAATTTTATTGGCGAAACAAGACGCTTTCGAGTCATTTTCTATAATGCCTTCCACCGGTATCTATTGCTTGCAAGATTTTGAGCGTGGCGCATTTAACCACTCTCAGGGAACGTATGATTGATGGAATTCCATTGTCGAAGAGCTACGGTGCTGTTCCTATGGTAATGGAATCTAATCTGCAATATGTGGTGCATATTTGTAATTTTTTCTTTGAGTCAAGATCATTGGGAGTAGTATCCTATGCATGAAAGGAAAATGCTACCAGTGTATCACAATAAATGGCACTCGTATGCTGACCATATTTGAAGAAGTTTCATAAATTTTCTCCAAAAAATACAGGTATAATTTTTTATATACTTTAGAATAGCATGGTTTCCAGTAATTCATTATTTTTTAGGCCGGGTATCTTGTAAAAAGTGCAGGGTTGTGCAGAGCTATTAGACGTTACCGATCGAATCTAACCTCCATATGCCTCTAATTTTATGGCTCACACCATTAGTTGTTAAGTAATTGTTGTTTTTTTCGCCTAAAATCATATTTGAGATGCAATACAACTGTATGACAAACTGTATTTGATCATGTGCATTTTTTAGATGTATGAAAACGGATCACACACGGATGTAAAAAAAAAAAAACAGACCCAAGGATGGCACACAAATGAAAATCGGATGAAAATCGCCAGAGTTTTCTGGATGAAACGCAGACAATTTTTCATTCGCTCATCTGCGAATGGGCCCTTACCCTTCCTGGACCCAGCGCTGGGCCTCCGCATCTGCTGATGGTGTCTGTTATTGTCTACAGGGCTGACATCGTATCGACAGAAATGCATTCAAAAAATGAGTTCCGCGGTTTGTGCCATTAACTTGGGTAAAGCCCCTGAGTTCACTGTTTGACAAAGATAGACATGAGGAGCAGAGGTCTAAACTCAGACCTGGATTTGAGAAGGGTGAATTAGGCATAGGTTTAAAAAAAAAAAAAAAACTGCAGTGGAGGGGACAGGGGGGTTTTTAAAATAAAAAAACTGAGATGATTGGATCGATCTGACGAGAATCGAATTTTAGTCGAATTTCCTGAAATCCACAAGTCCCAGCAGATAGGAATAATGAGCAAATCAACTTGCACGATTTGCCAAAAAACGACTGTCACCATTTTACACTTCTTGAGTAACTTCTCAAAAATACCGGAAACCTTCAAGAAGAACCTGAAGACCCACCTGTTCCGTCAAGCCTACAGCCTGCAATGATCCTTGGTCTACTGAACCACCGCACAACCAGCTCTACCCTCTCCTAGTGTATCCACACCCATCCCTGTAGACTGTGAGCCCCCGCAGGCAGGGTCCCCTCTCCTTATGTACTTGTGTGTCCCTTGTCTTGCACATGTTTATTGTACTTGTCTATATTTCCCCTTTTCTCATGTAAAGCACCATGGAATAAATGGCGCTATATAAATGCATAATAATAATACTAATAATAATACCTTGCAGCTATCAAATCACATGGTAGCGTTCCTCCAGCCATGTTTGAGTATATCATCTCCTGTCTCTGATGGTGCTGTCCCGTCAGTTAGCACCGCGTACTCTACATGCACCGATGCATAAATTCTGTAAAAAGCAAATCAAGATAGCAAAGATTGAGACAGAGACTTATTGCCAGAGAAAGTAAAAATAATCCCAAAATATTCTTTAACTACATAAATAGTAAGAAACTAAAAAATGATAGTATTGGCCCCTTAAAAATAGTCTCGGTGAAATGGTGGATGAGGAAAAAGCCAATATGCTAAATGACTTTTTTTCAACAGTATTTACACAAGAAAATCCCATGACGGATAACATGATCAGGGATAAAAATTCTCCATTAAATTTTACCTGCTTAACCCAGCAGGAAGTACAGCGGCATCTAAAAATCACTAAAATTGACAAATCCCCAGACCCGGATGGGATACATCCCCGTGTACTGCAGGAATTAAGCACAGTCATAGACAGACCATTATTTTTAATCTTTAAAGATTCCATAATAACAGGGTCTGTACCACAGGACTGGCGTATAGCAAATGTGGTGCAAATATTCAAAAAGGGGACAAAAACTGAACTTGGAAATTATAGGCCAGTAAGTTTAACCTCAACTGTGGGTAAAATCCTGGAGGGTGTCCTAAGAGATACTATACTGGAGTATCTGAAGAAGAATAACCTCATGACCCATTATCAACACGGGTTTACAAGGGACAGTTCCTGTCAGACTAATCTGATAAGCTTTTATGAAGAGGTAAGTTCCGGACTGGACCAAGGGAATGCAGTGGACGTGGTGGACGTGGACTTTTCTAAAGCCTTTGATACAGTGCCACACAAAAGGCTGATACATAAAATGACAACAATGGGGATAGGGGAAAATATGTGAAAGTGGGTTAAGAGCTGGCTCAGGGATAGGAAACAAAGGGTGGTTATTAATGGAGCACACTTGGACTGGGTCACGGTTAGCAGTGGGGTACCACAGGGGTCAGTATTGGGCCCGCTTCTTTTTAACATATTTATTAATGACCTTGTAGGGGGCATAGAGAGTAGAATTTCAATATTTGCAGATGACACTAAACTCTGCAGGGTAATCAATAAAGAGGAGGATAATTTTATATTACAGGAGGATTTATGTAAACTATAAGCTTGGGCTGATAAATGGCAAATGAGCTTTAATAGGGATAAATGTAAGGTCATGCACTTGGGTAGAACAAACAAGATGTATAATTATGTGCTTAATTGTAAAATACTGGGCAAAACTGTCACTGAAAAAGACCTGGGTGTATGGGTGGACGACAAACTCACATTTAGTGGCCAGTGTCAGGCAGCTGCTGCAAAGGCAAATAAAATAATGGGATGCATTAAAAGAGGCATAGATGCTCATGAGGAGAACAAAATTTTACCTCTATATAAGTCACTAGTGCGACCACACTTAGAATACTGTGTACAGTTCTGGTCTCTGGTGAATAAGAAAGACATAGCTGAATTGGAGCGGGTACAGAGAAGAGCGACCAAGGTTATTAGGGAACTAGGGGGTCTGCAATACCAAGACAGGCTATTACACTTGGGGTTATTTAGTTTGGAAAATCGAAGGCTTAGGGGTGATCTTATTACAATGTATAAATATATGCGGGGACAATACAAAGACCTTTCTAATGACCTTTTTACTCTTAGACCTGTGACGGGGACAAGGGGGCATCCTCTACGTCTGGAGGAAAGAAGGTTTAAGCATACTCACAGATGCGGATTCTTTACTGTAAGAGCAGTGAGACTATGGAACTCTCTGCCATATGATGTTGTAATGAGTGATTCCCTAATAAAATTTAAGAAGGGACTGGATGCCTTTCTTGAAAAGTGTAATATTACAGGGTATATACACTAGTTTCCTTGATATTGCGCTGATCCAGGGAGCTAGTCTGATTGCCGTATGTGGAGTCGGGAAGGAATTTTTTTCCCCAATGTGAAGCTTACTGTTGCCACATGGTTTTTTTTTTGCCATCCTCTGGATCAACATGTTAGGGCAAGTTAGGATAGGATATGGGTTGAACAAGATGGACTTAAAGTCTTCCTTCAACCTTAATAACTATGTTACTATGTAATATCTCGCTCTGTCATTGCTAAAGCACGTTATACACATTAAAATAAGTAGCATATACTATTAGGAATCCTCAGCGCTAGCCACATCATGTCAGGACAATTGGACTACCTGCAATTTCGGGAAAAAATTAGGAGAACCAGATGAATTTGAATTTCAAAAGGTTTGATCATCGCTACTGAATGCTAGCCATCGGTACGCCATATACAGTAATATTGTATTAAAAAACACATTATAGTCATTACTATTTTATGACTATACAGAGTCGTAATCACACACTATACAACAATACAGTTTCTCGAGCACTTATAAAAGGTAAGAAACAAAACTTTGGTAAATGGGTTTTTTTGGGATTCAACATATTTGCCCAAGAGGAAAAAAATGTCTTAAAATAGATGAATAACAGTGATGAGTGAAAATGCTCGGATAAGATGTTGTCTGAGCATGGTCATGTGCTAACCGAGCGACTTTGGAGTGCTTGAATAATATTCACAGGCATACTTGACACTGTATAACATGGCTTATCATAGTGCTTACCTACCTTCTGACGAATCGGCAGAGGCGGTGAAACGCGCGTCGAGGTGCGGATACAGACCTTACATCATATAAGAATAAGCAACAAACAATAAACAGTGATTGAAAAGAACAAAGGAGCAAAAATCAGGGTCGAATATCAAGGTTTTCTATATATATAATAACATTGTCATTTCCAGTGTAGAAATCATTCTTGTCACCAGTATAAGATCTGAGGGGACACTCCTCAACAATGGGCTGAACTGTTTGACGATCAGCTCCACAGTCACAGGCAGGAGAGTCAGATTTTCCCCACTTAGGCATAAGATCTGCACAGATACCAAAGTTTGTTCTGATACGATTCAGAGTAACCCAGGTTTTCCTTGGTAGATTGAAGCCTGGTGGTGGATTTTGTAAGTGAAGAAACATTTGAAGCTCACCATCTACTGCACTGACCCAAAGTTCTCGCCATTTCTCTTCTAAATTGAAATCATGTTCATACAGGGTAATTGCGGTTCGGATGGGTGGGTGTCTTGATTTCAGTCGCTGTATTTTAACATCTTGGATATTTTGATGTATTGGGAGATTTTCATTATTCAGTACTTTAGTGCACTCTTTAAGTAGGAGCTTTTGTCTTCTCAGGTTTGCAGGTGCAATATTCTTATATGTTGTTGAAATATATGTTCATACGATTAAAATAAATACAGACCTAACACCTTTCTTATCATGGCCACAGGTAATGGATCTTAGGATCTATTGTTAGTATTTTACTTTGATTCATTGTGCTATTCTAGTGTGACTTTTAGGTCACCCCATCTATATATACTGTGTGGTCTCATATCTATTTATGAGCACTTATATCAGTAATATTATCATAATTATGTACTGGCTATCTTTATGATTCATAGCTTTTCCATCTCTTTACCATTACTTATACTGATATTTATGCTCACACTGCTATTTGAGCATCCATTTTATCCCTGCATGTGTTGCGGCTGTCGATCAGTCGAGAGACATGCAGCCTCGGGGACTCGAGCATATTATTCAAGCACGCCAAAGTCACTCGATTAGCACCCGAGCATGCTCAGGTAACAACTTATCCAAGCACGTTCACTCATCACTAATAAATAATCATTATCAGCCTTCTAAAAAAAACACCACTGCATGTGATCACTGAGGCCAATGCTTGGCTGCAGCGGTAATTTGAATGCTGAACAGGATATCCCTGCAGGACTGGCAAGGATTCAGCAGGTAAATAATGGTTATTTTTATTTTAGAACTTTTTTGACTCTTTAGAAACTTTTCTAAATTTCCCGCAAAACTTGTTTCCTGTCCACTGAATATTTGAACAAAGCATCCAATACAGGATGTGGATATAATGTGCAAAGTACTCGGAATGCAAAAAATTCCAGGATCGCAAGAGTAACAAAAACTTCTGGTCTAAGTGCACACAACAACTTGTTCTGCCTGGAATCCACATAGAAAAGTTCTGTAAATGTGAATCATAACATGAACATGGCGCACAGCAATGTCAAATTGACATTGCTGTGCACATGTTCAGTCTTATGTCAGTTCTTTTATCTGCTTTCAGGTTCACAGTCTCTGAGGGTGCGTGCCCATGATCAGGAAGTGCGCGGCGTGCCCATGATCAGGACGCGGCGCATTTATGCAGCGTCAAACCCGCAGTGAGCCAGATGTGAAAGCATAGTGGATGGGATTTCTAGAAATCCCATCCACTGTGCTTGCATAGCTGCTGCAGATCACCCGCGGACACTGACATGCAGCGCGTCTATCAAGACTGCAGCATGTCAACTTCTCTTGCGGAGATGCTAGCCTCCGCAACAGAAATTCCACCAAAAGAATGTACTGAATGTGGCAAATCCGCAGGGTTCAGAGAACACAGATTTACCTGCGTAAAAAGAGCTGCTACTTCCGGATTGTGGGCACATAGCCTTGAACCGGTTAATAGAAGCGTCATCCTTCACATACAGAGAGAAAATAAGCTGCCTCCGGAAAACAACTGCTGGCATTTTCCTGAAGATGCTTGGCTCTCGGCGGCTGAGTTGGCGTGTAAATGACGCTGTGTGCACATAGCCTCGTATGTTTGCAAAAATTAGTAATGCATACGAAAACATAAAACTTTGAAAGTGGCATCCTTCTCTATTTCCGGTAGTCTGTACTGCAGTTCTTCCAGAAACAATAAATGTTAGGCAAGGGAGGAGGGGGATGCAGCTGCAGAAGAGGAGCATGGGGAGACATCTGATTGGATTCAGCACAAAGCAGAGCTCTTACATCACACCATCCACAGCCTGCCCACACACCTAGAATCATTACCCAAAATAAATAGCTGAGGAGTAAAAGGAAAAATGCAGCTTTCATAAGCCTGAGGAAGGACCGTGACATTTTTATGTAAAGGAAGGAGTGCTTATTGGACATGTCAGTATCAGATATCTCATGAAAACTATAATTGACAACATCAGTCAGTCAATTTTCTTTAAGAAAATAAGTAAAAAAAAAAATGATATCTATTACAAATATCAAAAGAAGGGACGACCTCGGTCACAGTTAACTGATATTGCAATTTATGCAATCTAAAGCGGACAATATTAAAAGTAATATAGAGTCATAGAATCGTAGAGTTGGAAGGGACCTCCTGGGCCATCTGGTCCAACCCCCTGCTCAAAGCAGGATTCGCTAAATCATCCCAGTCAGATGTCTGTCCAGCCTCTGTTTGAAGACTTCCATTGAAGGAGAACTCACCACTTCTCGTGGCAGCCTGTTCCACTCATTGATCACTCTAACTGTCAAAAAGTTTTTTCTAATATCTAATCTGTGTCTCCTCCCATTCAGTTTCATCCCATTGCTTCTAGTCTTTCCTTGCGCAAATGAGAATAAAGTTGATCCTTCTACAATGTGACAGCCCTTTAGATATTTGTAGACAGCTATTAAGTCTCCTCTCAGTCTTCTCTTTTGCAAACTAAACATTCCCAAATCCTGCAACCTTTCCTCATAAGACAGGGTTTGCAGACCGGTCACCATTCTGGTCGCTCTTTTCTGAACTTGCTCCAGTTTGTTGATGTCTTTTTTAAAATATGGTGCCCAAAACTGGACACAATATTCCAGATGAGGTCTGACCAAAGAGGAGTAGAGGGAAATAATGACATCACGTGATCTAGACTGTATGCTTCTGTTAATACATCCTAGAATTGAATTTGCCTTTTTTGCTGCTGCATCACACTGTTGACTCATATTCAGTCTGTGATCTATTAGTATACCCAAGTCTTTTTCACATGTGCTGTCACTTAGCCCTATTCCTCCCATTCTGTATATGCTTTTTTCATTTTTATTGCCCAGATGATGTACTTTGCATTTCTCCCTGTTAAAAACCATTCTGTTATAAAGGGAATATATAATATATAAATTAAAAAAAAATAATAAAGGATCCTCATATTCCTTAACTGAGGCATTTGGTTGAGGCAAATATCATGGGAATGGATAAGAATCTTTGTGAGGGTGTACATAATCCTATATTGCACGTGATCCACACAGCGGTGGAGTTACTACATACAACTTTAGAAAAGTAAGTTGGCGACTTTCAAAAACTCCGAAATGGTTAACTTTTTCCATGAAAGATAGGATGACCTTGGCATTGGATTTATATTATTGTTTATTTGCTTACTAAATGAAAACTTTATTTCTTGCCCTGGGTACTAAGGACTATTTGTTCCCTCCTCTCTTCTCTCAGCGTTAGGCCTCACTCAGGCGTCAGTTCTTCTCACGTACGAGAAAAACGGACTTGTCTCTGCGATTTTCAGGAACCTCATTCACTTCGCTTTTGCTAGGATATTCTTCATTTTTCGTGAAAAATCTGCACGGAAGAAATGCAACAAATAACAAAACAAATGTGTAACGTGTGCACAGACCCTTACACCGAAATGTACATTTGTGAATATATTATATAAATTGTACACTGTGCTAAAGGTATACGTCATGGATCTTAAAGAATTCTCTAAATGTGCCCAGTTGGCCACGGTGGGATGCATTACGAGGCGGAAGTGGACGGAATGGGGTTAAACTGCTATTTAAATATAAAAGAAAGTGGTTCATTTTTAAACGAAATAGAGGATGGTTTTTTGTAGCTATTGGGAACATTTGGATATATGGTTGTTTCCCTTTTCAATTCTTCAGTAACTGAGAACATCTAGAAATTTTCTCCTTTGTGATATCCTACTACAGGGTCCTACAGTCCCCAGTTATTTTTTTTTCTCTAAGAATCTTGAGAACAGTTGTCTGGTGATTTTGACAATGAGGATAAAGTTTATGGCTGTGTCACGCATTCGTACCTCTGTCAGGGGATGGACATATAGCCCATGTCACCACCCCTTGAACCACAAGTGTTACATGCATTAAAAATGTTGCTATTGTGTGACGCCTAACAGTAGGGAGAGATAGAATTAAAGTCTGGGACAAGCCCAGAGTGGGAGGGGCTAAGGTGAAGGGACAGAGACAGTTTCCCGTCAGAGCATCAGATAGGGCAAAGAGTGCAAAGCAGACGTAAGGTCTGTTCAGTCAGTAGAGTCGCATGATTTGGGTGTCCCTAATGTGAAAGGAGACTGACAGAAGATAGCGAGATCCTAGTGGAAAGGAGAGAAGTCGCCGAAAGGCAGAGTGATCGACTGGAGATGGGTCCTGGGAAAGGAAGCCTAGCAGTACGGCTCGGAGTTTATAACTCCAAGAGGTAATGGGCCAAGACGGGACAGAGTGAGACAAAGAGAGTGACCCAATCGGCAGTTCCAAAGAGTCAGTAGGAGAGAAGTTAAGTAAGTTAGTTCCCTAGAGGGGAAAGAAGACGTAGAACCGTGGGTTAAGAATAGGACTCTTGCTAACTGAGTACTGAGTAGTAGTGTAGCACTGAGCTGGGTTGTGGTGAAGTTGAGTGAAGATAGCGAAGGACCGAGTAAAAAGGAAGGAACTATAACAGTGTGTCTGCGTGAAAAAATGCTCTGTATTGTGAAGGAACCGTTCATAAAGTTGTGTACCCGCTATTTACTGGGTATAATTCCTACCAAGTTATAGTTGAGTAAAAGTTTATTTTTGACTGGTGGTCGCCTTCATTGAACTGTCAAGCATCTGGTAATGGCCAGTCAAAGTCATCGGTAACATGCGGCCTGCAAGGGCAAAGCGCCCCCATAGCACAAGTCCACACACCCAGCCAGGACTGCCACCTTCACGTATCATGCTCAGGCACAAGAGATGAGTACCTTGCCCACGGCTACTAGCCCGTGCCACGTTACACCTCTGTGGTGGTCGCGCATGCGCACCTCTGCTCCATTCATTGTCTATAGCGCTTCCGGCCGAACTGAGCAAATGCTTTACCTCTACTCCAGTTTGACATGTCAAGTTCTCTCAAGAATATTCCAGAGATGGAATCCCCAGAGGTCAGAAACTTTTCCCTTATCCTATGGACATGGGATAACTGATAATCCTTGGACAACCTTTTTAACTTATGTACGATCTTTCTGAAGGGCCATAGTATAGAAGCTAGAGAATCTATAGGTGAAAAAGTACCGGAGACCTTCAGCAATTGCACAGTTAAATGACACCCAAATGGCTGATGCAAGCAATCACTCCAAGTTCATTCGCGGGGAATCAAACTCATGGGTTACAAAAGACCCCCAGAGCAATGTACAAGGAGGAGAAATAAATTAATCAAGCTGCCAAACGAAGAAGGCCGGGTTTGACCTCCTTCTGATCTCATTACCTCTCTATTACCCTTTTGAAAAACATCCTCTTAGAAAGATCACTAATTGAAGATTATGTGGAAGGAAATCACACCTCTCCATCACTGTGGTAACTTTGACTCATTTATCATTCCCATAATTTGCTCCTTTTCTTTTCGGGAACAGGCATAGACACTAATGGACTATCATCACTTAAAAAGGCAATTTTTCCATTTAATTGCGCTCATTAAATCCTGCAATAGAACAATTGGAAAAGCAATACTCTCAATATTTAATCATACAATGGCTACAGTGAAGCAGACTCTCAAAAAAAAAAAAAATAAACCTGGCAAATGCGGCATCTAATCAAATAACTGTTACGCGGCGCGGGAAGAAGCGACGGCTCCTTCACTTAATGACAAGATTGAAATTTATCAAACGCGCTAATAGTGGCGCGATTGTAAATGGTGGTCCAGACATCTGAGGGCTTGCCACCTTATTTACAAATCTATTTATTCAACGGCCCAATCCTTTAAAGGAGGATAACTTTGGCAACCGAATATAGAAAACCTAATCTATAAAGTCGACAGTCCTGGTAAATGGGGAACGCCTAAGAGCACAAACAATTGGACTAGAAACAATGAGTAAAAAAGAATGAAGAGTTTATTTAATGAGATATCTACAGTAGGATGCATTTACTTGAAGGGTTTCCAGCTGTCTAAAGATTGCCATGAATTATAAAACCAATGGATGCCGCCAGAAGGATGCAATAAATCAGAAAAATGTGGCCATTAGGACATCGCAAAAAATTTAATAGATACACGTAAGACAAACAGGGATAACAATAAGCAACTTACATACAAAAACACTCAGCAAGGGTGGAGAGGAATAAATGGAAGGATAGGAAGGTACAAACCAAATGGGAATAGGATAATGGAGAAAGCATACACCCAAAATAAGCAAACAACAATTTCCAGCAGCATCTACAAACTCCAACTTCAGCACACTAACTCCAGCAAGTCAGGAAGTAAAACTTTCATAGACAGGGATAAGAAGGTCTGGCCAGGTTTTATAGAGAGATAAAACGAGCATGTCAGGAGCAGTTGTAAGATGGAGCTGCATGTCTCTAACCAGCATACAAAGAGTCATCAAACTCTTCAGCGCCAAAGGAAACAAAGTCCATTTAATATTAGGAACAAAACACACAGGCTTAATGGAAGATCTGAGATTCACAGTAGGTAAAGATCGCCTAACCCCAGATCCCAGGAGGACCTGAAACACTTCTGACAGGAACAAGGCGAAGAGGAAGATCAGCAACCTGATAGCTTGATACTATCAAGAGAAGACCCTGGTGGATCTATCTAGGCTTGCACAAGACTGATCTCCCTATAGATCGTTCCTCCATCAAGTCGCCATGGCTCGAGATCAAGCTGAAGGGCATTAAAAAAAACTGCAATACCAGATGAAGCCCTCACACAAGAATCAAGCTTTTCTTTCCAATAACAATTACCTTTATAAATACCAAAAACTGACAAACACTTTAGAGGACTTCAATCCCGATCCGTCAAGACTTGGCATTGTTCACGGCAGTCTGGATGAGGGTGCGTGCTAGAGTAAGAGGAGCCTTATTCATTAAGAGGCGCACAGCTCTTAATGATTGAGGCACATCTTAAAATTGGTGTGCGTCTCATCACAAATCTTACTCCAGTTCCTGATTGAAGTAAAATTTGTGGATTAAGGTATGCCACAGCTTGTCATGAAGTAGACAAGCAGATGTTGCCAGTCCCCATCCCTCCTCTACCCAATTTGGCAAAGTTGTCAGACACTGGAATGAAAACACCAGAAATTAAAAAATATTTGTGCAACCTCTAGTCGTGCAAAAATTTTTTTACTTTTCCAAGTGTTTTACCCCAGATTTCTGGCATAACCACTGACAAATTGGTTGGCTTAGCGCACAGTAAAAGCGAACTGATTTACAAATAATTATCTGAGATGCGCTATAAAAGTTGAAGGACTTGTCTGATGAAAACAAGTTTCGCCTATCCACAGGATAGTATCTGAACGATGGGTGAGAACTTACTCATCAGTGGGGCTTCAACCACTGGGGCGATCATCAGAACCGGGCGCTAGTATCCCCCGTTCGATATGCTCAGCTGTTAATCCATTTATTCTCTATACGAAAGCCGAACGCTTCGCACTGCTTTTTCTGGCTGCCCTATAGAGAACAAATGGAGTGGCAACCGGGTAGCCGACCTGCCACTACATTTTGTAAGGGGATTAGAGAAAATTATCCATTTGCCGATCAGTACAGGTCCACTTCTACCTATCAGAAAGTTATACCTATCCCACCGATAGGTAATAACTTATTTTTATTGGACTAACACGTTAATTTCAACTGATATAACATAAGAAGAATAGGATGTAGAATGCACAACTCTGGGTTCCCACAGAGATATGGGACCACAATGGGAACCTTACCCTGTGGAGACCTCTCCAAAGTGGACAACCACCTTCACAAACTTATCCACAACTGCAATTGCAAAATTCAATACATTATCGCGACATGCTAGCAAAACCCCCACTAGACAAACTCTCATCACAACTACTGGGTTGCCATGTATAGCATGACATCTCCCAGTAGAGTATCAAAAAATCTTGTTGTTTTTTTTCTAACAAGCTGGTCGTCTTGCCTCCCTTCTCCTGAGATACATAGAGTCAAGAGGAAAGGTAAGGAAGAACATATCTGTACAGCGGTGTGTTTTATACATTGGTACAGTAGTCCTATCTAGACTTAGCCATTTGCTATAATGAGAGCCATTTGTTGTAGTAGATTTCTAGCCTGGATCATTGAGAAGGATTCCGAGCATTTTTGGCACAGGAGAACTTCAAGTGATAAGGAA
The DNA here is from genome assembly GCF_039654945.1 of Dendrobates tinctorius. Taxonomy (NCBI): domain Eukaryota; kingdom Metazoa; phylum Chordata; class Amphibia; order Anura; family Dendrobatidae; genus Dendrobates; species Dendrobates tinctorius. The sequence continues at coordinate 9,754,175 of NW_027361677.1, forward strand.
TACATGGCTGCCTTCTTTCAAAAACACTGCCACCACTGTAAAAAGGTTGGGTGAGGCATTGAGGATCAAAGTGGGCCAAATCATTATGTATCGGAAGTTGATAAATGTATTTAAGAGAAGAATTTGCTCAATATTCAGGCCTTAGGCTGGTTTCACATTTGCGGATGGAGGAGCTGCGGAGGAATGCGGACTTCGTCTGTGAAGCTCCGCCCACTGCCGCACCTCCTCCGATCAGCTCCGCCTACGTCTGCATGTGGCCTGCGTACCCTTTCTTTAGCATTGGGTATGCAGGCCGTGCGGATGTATGCGGATGCCTCCGCATGCGTCGTTCTGATGGTGCGACTACAAGAGTCGAACGCAACAAGTTGGAATTTTGATGCGGTAGCCGCATCGTCAAAACGATGCATGTGGAGGCATCCGCATACATCCGCATGGCCTACGTACCCAATGCTAAAGATAGGGTACGCAGGCCAAATGCGGACGTAGGCGGAGCTGACCGGAGGAGGTGCAGCAGTGGGTGTGAAGTCCATATCCCTCCGCAGCTCCTCCATCCGCAAATGTGAAACTAGCCTTACAGTTATGTTTTAAAACGCAAAGAAAATCGAAAAACCACTAAGTAAATGATATGAATAAACCGTTGTCAAATATATGTAACATAAATCATAAAATGTACTGTCCAAAGTGAAATGGGAAAAAAAAGTCATGAGCGCCTATTAACATAGACTAGCCAATAATACTTTTATTTATTTTTTTATATATTTTGCAAAAAAAAAATAAAAATTTCTAAACCCCCTATAATCTAAAATAGTCTACATATAGTGTGCTAAGATCTGCCGGCAACGTGCACTATACGTCCTCAACACCAAACTCAGGTGCTTCAAATAACTGTCCCTGAGAGAACGGCATCAAATGTCAGACTTGATGCAAATGTAAATTTTTCTTCTCATGTTGAGCACCAAATTCTGTCATTTTGATAGATCTGACCCAGGAGGACGCAGGCAAGGTCGAATGCGTGTCTGAAACAAGCCCACCACTCCTGGTTAATATGCACCGTATTGATCAATGCAATTTTCTTACATCTGAATTTAAATGGCAAATTAGAAGCAATGAATATATATAAAAAATAATAATTGTATTATTAATAAAAATAACAAAATAATAATATAATAAAAACTGTAGTATTATTAATAAAATAATAAATACAATAACAATTATTGTACAATAACATTTAGTATTAATAAAATAATAAATAAAATAATATAATTATATTAATAAATTTAGCATTATGAATACAAATAATAAATATGAATATAAAAAAATAATATAATAACAATTATAATAAAAATTGTAGTATTATGAATAAAAATAAATACTAATATATAATAATAATATAACAATTGTAGTATGAATAAAAACAATATAAAATAATAATATAATATAAAAAATGTAGTATTATGAATAAAAATAATAAATACTAATATACAAAACATTAATAATAATAATAATAATAATAGTAGTATTATTAATAAAAATAAATACCAATATAAAATAATATAATAATAATAATAATAATAATAATAATAATAATAATAATAATAATAATAATAATAATAATAATAATAATAATAAATCATAATAACTAATTCTATAACAATTAGTAATTGCAGTACTTTACGGCTGTCGCAGATTAGTGACATGGCTACTGGACCAGGCCCTGGTAATCATTTTGCACAACTCTAATTCCGGATAAAGTTTCGAATACGGTACTGTAACTTATTTGTGCATTTGTAATACAACGTTGCCCTAATCTTCCGATATTAGTGTGGTCACTTTCAAGCCATGTGATCGATACAAGACAGAGTTCATGTATCATCAGCATTGTGGTGAAGGGGGCTGGCTCACTTGCTTAACTCAATTCTTTTCTCAGTCAGCCCCCTTCACGCAAAGCACTGATGATGTGCTGCCAAAGCAAATAATGTTCTGTGTTGTAAGTTATACGTATTTAGGGACAGGTTCCCTTATTATATATATCCATTCTTCACGAAGAATATCTGTGGCTTTTCAGAGATAACACATGGGGAACCTGGATCGAAGTGACTGAGATGAACGATCACCAAAGTGGGCCAGTTTTAACTTATCCCCGCCCCGGCTAGGCATGATTGACAGGTCTCTCCCTATGCATGTATACGGAAAGTGAGATGAATCAGACAGAGTCAGGTGGGAAGAAGCAAGAGAAAATTGACTCAATGACTAGTCATCTCAGTCCTATCATCCTGGGCTTCCGGTCTGGCTTGGCTGCAACTCCAAAGAGTAAAATATGGATATTTGGAGAAAAAAACTTATCCATGATTCAAGCTGTGAGAACGATCAATTATCATGGCGGGAGGTGGAGAGAAGCCCGTGCGGGCTTGCCTCAGTGACTAGTCATCTTAGTCACTCCGTCCCGGGTCGCCTGGGTCTCTACTCTGAAATAAAAAAAGAAAAGAGAAGCCAGCGTTGCCAAGGTCAGAACGCATAACATAAAGTGCATTTGCACATAACATCTAACTGTATTCAAAATGAGATATTTAGCAAAAAAATTGATCAATTCAATTGAGCCACCCCGCCGCGCCAAGGCAATCTCATGTGGGGGGTCCTACTCTACGTTTTTAATAAACACTGTGCCATTACGGCCTCCTAGATACTTTAAAAGCAAGACCACTTTAAATACAATCCGTACCTGAGCATTTCTGGATCGCTCCCATGATGCCAGAAAAGGCAAGTGCGGATGAAGGCCAACCAGGTCTGAATACAGACGTGTCAGGTTTTAGCCTCCACACATTGCCTGACCAGCAAGCATAGATGAAGGGCAATGCAGGTTCAGATACAGGTGCACAATTAAATACAGCTTGGGGCAGGGTGGGGCTGCTGTGTATGTGTGCACAGCAGCCTAGATCCATCACAGTGAACACAGAAAAAATGGCGAACACAACCCAGCGCGCACGGCAACAGTGGTGGTCAGCCACATACCAATGTACAAAAAAAGAAAAGAGAAGCCAGCGTTGCCAAGGTCAGAACGCATAACAAAGTGCATTTGCACATAACATCTAACTGTATTCAAAATGAGATATTTAGCAAAAAAATTGATCAAATCAATTGAGCCACCCCGCCGCGCCAAGGCAATCTCATGTGGGGGGTCCTACTCTATGTTTTTAATAAACACTGTGCCATTACGGCCTCCTAGATACTTTAAAAGCAAGACCACTTTAAATACAATCCGTACCTGAGCATTTCTGGATCGCTCCCATGATGCCAGAAAAGGCAAGTGTGGATGAAGGCCAACCAGGTCTGAATACAGACGTGTCAGGTTTTAGCCTCCACACATTGACTGACCAGCAAGCATAGATGAAGGGCAATGCAGGTTCAGATACCGGTGCACAATTAAATACAGCTTGGGGCAGGGTGGGGCTGCTGTGTATGTGTGCACAGCAGCCTAGATCCATCACAGTGAACACAGAAAAAATGGCGAACACAACCCAGCGCGCACGGCAACAGTGGTGGTCAGCCACATACCAATGTACAAAAAAAGAAAAGAGAAGCCAGGGTTGCCAAGGTCAGAACGCATAACATAAAGTGCATTTGCACATAACATCTAACTGTATTAAAAATGAGATATTTAGCAAAAAAATTGATCAATTCAATTGAGCCACCCCGCCGCGCCAAGGCAATCTCATGTGGGGGGTCCTACTCTACGTTTTTAATAAACACTGTGCCATTACGGCCTCCTAGATACTTTAAAAGCAAGACCACTAGGCTGCTGTGCACACATACACAGCAGCCCCACCCTGCCCCAAGCTGTATTTAATTGTGCACCTGTATCTGAACCTGCATTGCCCTTCATCTATGCTTGCTGGTCAGGCAATGTGTGGAGGCTAAACCTGACACGTCTGCATTCAGACCTGGTTGGCCTTCATCCGCACTTGCCTTTTCTGGCATCATGGGAGCAATCCAGAAATGTTCAGGTACGGATTGCATTTAAAGTGGTCTTGCTTTTAATGTATCAAGGAGGCCGTAATGGCACAGTGTTTATTAAAAACGTAGAGTAGGACCCCCCACATGAGATTGCCTTGGCGCGGCGGGGTGGCTCAATTGAATTGATCAATTTTTTTGCTAAATATCTCATTTTGAATACAGTTAGATGTTATATGCAAATGCACTTTATGTTATGCGTTCTGACCTTGGCAACGCTGGCTTCTCTTTTCTTTTTTTTCTACTCTGAAATGTAGCATTGTTTCAGAGTTAAACAAAGTTATTTGTAAAACGAAACCCATCCTCAACTGCACGTGGTTGGGGCAACATGAATCACATGGCAGCATCCCTATAACAATCACCATCTTGTTTGGATAAGTTCGGGTGATCACTCTTTGAAGACGCAGTTATCTCTTCTCTACATGGTCTTATTACATTTCTGTGTGTGTAACCTTATTGATTTATGAGAAACCAAATGTTAGTCTGACATGACTGAAATTGGCAGCAGGAAAGGAAGTTGGAGAACATCAGGTCACGATCCGTCTGAATTCAGGAATGCTTTCTAAGGACACAAGTGTTGCGTTAGGAATCTTAGGGAAACGGGATAAATAATTCACAGCTGTAGTTCTGAAATATTCCTTAACACCCAACAGACTTTTTTTTTTATCTTGAGCTTGCGACAGATGTGAATACAGAGTGTGAAAGGAAAACTGGTGTACCCACTGATCTACCTGCCAGGATACCATAGAAGCCGCTATTGGGTCAAGCTCTAAACCAAGATGAGGTGCTGCTACAAATCTACAAATGATGGCAAGGTAAAACAGGAAATATAACGAGAATCAAATGGGAGATGAAAAGAAAAAGGGGAAGACATGGGATACAGAGGACACTCAAATAAATGTAATGCAATATTGAGGCTAAGTAAGTCTCCATTTTTAGATATAACGAGGGGCTTCGGGAAAACATAGTATAGTTATAGCTCCCAACTATTGTAAAAATGCAATGACCATACAATATTGCTGTTATGCTTCTGGGTTCGAACACTTGCACCTGTGCTTTGTGGTAGGCTTCTGTGACCGCCAAGCCACAGCATATACACCTTGTCTCTGGGTGTTTAGTTTCTGTTATCCTTGCTTCAGTCTTTTAAGGGTAACAGGTGTTTTCATTAACTCATTTATCTGTCCTATCACCGTTCAGGTGCGGCTTGATAAACTTTTTACCAGCTGGTGATAGTCTCATTTGGATGTCCAGCCATACTGTAGTTTAAGCCAGGGAGTGACAGACCACCTAGGGGTTATCTCTTTCCGGTTTATGTTTTTTACCCTGCATCTATCTTCTGTTTCTTTTTAGGAAGTGGACAGCATATTCTCTAACAGTACGTACTTAATCCTTTATTTTGCATTTCGTGGTTTGTTTTACTCACTCTAGGATCTCTATCTATTTCAGCACAGTTTCCCTTCTGTAGGTAATTTACACTCTACTCTGTCCTTAGGAGCATGTGACGCGCTCAACGGCCTTTCAGGCAGCATAGCTCCAAGCTGACATCGTCTAGTCTGTGATTATGGCTATCTCAGCTCATGAAGTAACCACTAGGGACTGAGGGGTCAGGATCTTTAATCTGTGCAGGAACCAGCAGGGTCAGTTGCAGTTTTTAGTGTTTTACCTTTTTTTTCTTGAGTGAGTTGCTACACTGTGATAACATTTGCTACTGGGTAATTTAGAGAAGAAAACAAAAAACACAGAATTTATGCAATATGTGAACACAGCCCTACAGGCACAAAAAAGCAAGACATGATATAGTGAAGCTTGCATAAAGAGATGAAAAAGCTGATAAGACTATGAATGAACAAAAAATTAATCCTAATTCCCAACTAGACATGAGCTGCACACATGATGCTGTACCAGCACGGGCTAATCAAAAGCCGCACCGAGGATGTCAGAAGGTGAGAGATTTGCGGCCTCCTGACCAGCAGCCAAATAGCACTAATCTAGATGCTGGACCAGAGTCCTGTCAGTCAAACCACTCATCAATGGTCCCAACTGTCCCAGATAAAGAGGGACAGTCCCAGATTTGGGTCTACGGCTTGCTGTCTTGGGCGTCTGGTGAAAACATCAGGAAATCTCAAACTATGCCCTCAAAGGTGAACATAAGAAAAAACATATGTGAACAGTTAGAATCATAGAATCGTAGAGTTGGAAGGGACCTCCTGGGCCATCTGGTCCAACCCCCTGCTCAAAGCAGGATTCGTTAAATAATCCCAGACAGATGTCTGTCCAGCCTCTGTTTGAAGACTTCCATTGAAGGAGAACTCACCTCTTCTCGTGGCAGCTTGTTCCACTCATTGATCACTCTAACTGTCAAAAAGTTTTTTCTAATATCTAATCTGTGTCTCCTCCCATTCAGTTTCATCCCATTGCTTCTAGTCTTTCCTTGTGCAAATGAGAATAAAGATGATCCTTCTACAATGTGACAGCCCTTTAGATATTTGCAGACAGCTATTAAGTCTCCTCTCAGTCTTCTCTTTTGCAAACTAAACAATCCCAAATCCTGCAACCTTTCCTCATAAGACAGGGTTTGCAGACCGGTCACCATTCTGGTTGCTCTTTTCTGAACTTGCTCCAGTTTGTTGATGTCTTTTTTAAAATGTGGTGCCCAAAACTGGACACAATATTCCAGATGAGGTCTGACCAAAGAGGAGCAGAGGGAAATAATGACTTCACGTGATCTAGACTGTATGCTTCTGTTAATACATCCTAGAATTGCATTTGCCTTTTTTGCTGCTGCATCACACTGTTGACTCATATTCAGTCTGTGATCTATTAGTATACCCAAGTCTTTTTCACATGTGCTGTTGCTTAGGCCTATTCCTCCCATTCTGTATATGCTTTTTTCATTTTTATTGCCCAGATGTAGTACTTTGCATTTTTCCCTGTAAAATATAATTTGAAAAAGCGACGCAAACCTCAAGAAGAATTGGACGCAAATTAAAAACGGGAGAATCCATAAAACTAGACAGAAAACTGACGCTAATGCAAAAATGAATTGTGGGTCAGTGTTTTTTTTTGTAAGAACATATGTTTTTTAACGTTTAGATGATTTTTGTAAGTGTTTTTCCCATGTGTTTTTTTTAACCTATTCTTTAATTATAATATGAAGCTTAATAATAGAGTGTTCTTTGGTACGTTTCTGTTGCAAAAATCTAATTTACATGATGCTTTTCTAACACGTGTTTAAAATGCACAAAGCGGATGCGGTATGTGCACTATAGGTGCATTTCTGCTTGCAAATGGATGTGAAGCTTGTTACAAGATTTGAAGTGGCTTTTTAAGGTGGGTTTTGCTGTGGAATCTGCATAAGAAACAGTGTAAAAAAACCTCCATGTGAACATACCACAAGATGGGAGTTCTCCCCCATGGATCAAAGAGTGAATGTCATGCCCGCCATGTCTGTTATGCCGCATGACCCCTGGAGCGGTGTGCACGCCGTTGCTAGGTAACCATCCATCTCTGCTTTGATTCTGAAATCCTCTGTATTCCTGGAACCCCTGATCATGTGACCTTCTCTATGGTTCAGCCCAGTCTGACCTAGCAACGCTCTCTATGATCCTGGAGAATCTGAATCGGAAGTCCTTCCCTGACCCTGACCCGGAACTGCAGGTGCTATGGTGCTATATCAGACCGCCCATTCCTATGGTCGGGGCCTGATTACCGTATTGCTTCCCTGCATGGTCTGCTCGGTCGCTCCCTGTATTCTGTGCCCCTGCACTCTGCCCTGTCGTACGTCTCTGCACACGCTCTGCTTGTACTCTGCCTCTTGTCTCGTGCCATGTCTTGTGTTGTCTCTCGTGCCATGTTTGTCCTTGCCTTGCTTTGCCTTGTAGTACTTCCGCTGATCTCTGCCTTTGCCTGTTTCTCCATGTCTGGTCTTTGCTATTCTGAGCCTTGTAGTGCTTCTCATGTTTCTTGTCTCTGCCTGGTTTTCCATACTCTGTCCCATGGTGCTCTCTTGCACATTTCCATGTCTAGTCTCAAGGTGCTCCCTTGACCCGGCTCTGGGCTTCGGCCTACGCTCCGCTGCTAGACTCTGTCCTATCGTGCTCTCTTGCACATTTTCCACGCTAGTCTCAAGGTTCTCCCTTAACCCGGCTCTGGGCTTCGGCCTACGCTCCGCTGCTAGCTCTGTTCTCGCCCTGACCGCTCTGTGCTTCTGCCTAGATTCCGCTCCTTGCTTTGTCTTTTCCTTGCCCGCCTCCTGTGCATTAGTCGTGCCGCGTGCTTGTGTCTCAGCCGTGTGCACTGGCCAGTGAGGCGTGTCTCCTGCCTCGGACCCTGGCATGTCTCTCTGCACGCGCAGGACTCTGCCTTGTACCTTGGCGTGTCTCTACACACGCACTCTGTCTTCTTTGTTGAACTTTGAACCCTGGCATATCCCTTACACACGCACCTTGCCTTGCACCTCGCTTTGAACCCTGGCGTGTCCCCTACACACGCACCCTGCCTTGCACCTTGCTTTGAACCCTGGTGTGCGCCTAGCACGCACCCTGCCTGGAATCCTGCCTTGGACCTCGGCGTGTTCCCTAACATGCACCATACCTGGAGATCTGTCGTGCCTCCTTGCCTGTATCCTGGTTGGCCTGCTGGATTCCCGGAACCTGCCATCACTGCCAGAGATCGTGAGCATGAAGACTCCAGCCTGATGCCTTGATCCTTGCCAGCTGTCCGGAGTCCGATGCCATCGTGTCCTTGCCGGTAACCGGGCTTGTCTTCTAGCACGTACCATGCCAAGGACCTTGGCGTGCCACGCACACACCTTGCTGTGTTTTGCTTATAACGTTTTTGCACCTAGTGTTATCCTGAATTTGTCTTAATGAAGATACCTTGCACTTTCGTCTTGTCTCCTGCTTGTACCTGGTCGTCAGACACTCATATAGTGTCCCCCTGAGCCGGACGTCTGGTCCCAACAGTCGTGGTGGCTCACCCCCTTGGACTTGCCCCTGACACTCCCTGTATGGTTCCTCACAAGGTCAGCTCGCCCTCGGTGGGTGGGTGCCACGACCCAGAGGGTCCACTCAAAAAATCGTCTCAGCAGAAGCTGAGTCCGTCACAGTGAAGTCCTAATGAAGGGGGATCTCTTTTTCAGCCATGATTTGGGACAACAAGGCACCATTGGGGGAAATGTAGTTGCAACATGCTCTGGAACATGGACAAACCATTGGTGCAATATGTTGGTGGCCTAAGAAGTAAGGAGGCCACTTCAACCTCCAAAGCAGGTGGAATTGTGCAATATGATGAGATATTGGACTGTAAAGGGTCCAGACACTGTTTTTTTGCCTATGTCCGCTGTGGACATGCTGGCCTTTCATGTAATATAGATGGACTGTCACAGCAATAGATGTTCCGAGAGGTGGACCCCAGTCTTAGAGCCCAAAGTTGTTTTAAGAGGAGACAACTCCGTCAAATATTACATCTTTTTTTGCTCAAGGAATTTGAGGGAACTCCAGCATATGCACCACTTTGTATCTTCTAATTCTCTAAAATCGGACATACTTTCAGAAAATAGAAAGTAACAGTCAAAGTGACCATTTTTGCAACAGCGGGAAATTCCGTCATAGTGGTTATCAGACTTTGCAAGGGTGTTAACGTTTTATCGATTTACCAAACTAATGAAACATGTGATAACCAATATGGAGCCAATTCTAGTCATTTTGAAAAAAAAATGTTTGCAGTGACCAGTAGACATTTTTTGCAAAAAAATAAAATAAAAAGAACAAAACACTCTTCAACCTGGTAATTTACAATAAAGTATATGGACATTTTTACATTTTGGGTTGAAATCTTCTAATAAAGTCTATTCTGATTCATGGAAGCCAGGGGGATGTGTCAGTGAATTTGTCACAGGTGTTGGGAGTGGAAGCGCCTCCAGCGATCTTTCATACTATTTTGCCAGCAAACTTACTTTGCATGGTGGATGGATTTGTATATATTACTTTGTAGAGGGAGGGGGTAGGAAACAACATTTTTGCCCAATTTCAAAGACGAGCCTTCAGCTTCCTTAATAAATGTAGTATGTAGGGGACCAGAGTGCCGATACATAGCCACCAATTTACGGATCCTTAACCTCTTGACTGTGAACTCTCAGCAGAATGAGTAATGCCATCACAGTGTGAATTTATTTTTGTTCCAGATTTCAAGGTGCACAGCTTCTCGAGAAAAAAAAATAAGCGGGATTGTATATTTATGTTCAAATATTCTCATTTAAGAATCCCAGCTGTGAACTTCTGACAAAATATATTCCGATCCGAGACAAAAGTAATGCCACCTTTCTGCTTGTTGAGTCGATGATTTACAATTCGATTTAATTATGTCTGCACGTAGTAAAAATGACTCATTTGAGCCCATAAAACATGAAGCATAGACTTCCAAATTCGAGGTAAGAGTCTACGAGTCGACTGCACGTTTAACAGTCAAAATGCAATATTGGTTTAGAAAGAGAACATCCCTGAATCGAGAAAGGTTGTTCTACTAAAATACAAAATTCTCATTTATCGGGGCAGAAATTGTTGAATGCTAGAGGTAATGGACAAAGCGATGATCCTTTATACCAAAGGGGGAAACTCAAAAATGGAATGGATAAGGAGGAAGTAGGGCATTTCTCTAGACATCATCCCATTGAAGAACGCTACAGTCAGCCCCTCCTATCTAAAATGGCCAATAATAAGGAAAGAAAAATGGGCTTTTCAATTCTATAGCCAAAGTAGGTAAAATAGGAACCATTTTGTTATAAGGAATGTCTGGAATTTTAAATGTCAGGAAATGTAAGAATAATAATAATAAATATTGCTCACCTATTCTATCCCCCCGGTTCCTATGAACCTCCTCCTGTGGTTCTTGCCAGTCTTGCAACAATTACGTCATGTCCATCATTCATGTGTCTAATCAGTATTTGCCAGCAAGGCTAATGATCGGCTGCAGCGGATACTAAAATAATTGATGTCTAAGAACCATTGCTACAGGGCTGGTGATGTTATATTATGTTTGTGGGTTTTGTTTTTGTTTATATATTTTATACCACTTTTTGCCATAAGTCCAATTCTGAAAAATAAAAAGAGAGATTTTCTTTTCTTTATTCTTTAATTTTTCTTTTTTATTTCAAAGATGTTATTTCAAGACTAGAACCTGTTATTTTTTCACAAATCCTTACCATGGCACCCACTAAAGAAGCTGTCATCAGAAAATGACCTATAGTTTAAATCAGGTGTTTGTGTAAAATGAATAATATATTTTTTTGGCAATGATTTTTTCCCCCCATACAATCTGTATTGAAAATGAAAATTAGAAATTTAACAATTTTCACACCGGCTATTGGGGCTTTTTTAGAATCTAATTTACTGTTGTTTCAGGAAGCAATACATGCACATTAGGAGCAGTGAACAGACTCTGTCCCTATCTTTTGTATTGAAGCAGCTAATGAGCGTGTGCAAATGTCATTGTGAAGGGAGGAGGATCTGTGCTATTGCCTGTTGTCATTGGTAGATCCTGGGTTATCAGTTGTGTACAGGGGTGTAACCTTTCATTGTAATCCTGCCTCTAATGGTAATGAGACTGTAAAAGCTCTCCCTAAAAAGGCAGAAATGCTGAAATAAACCCCATGGCCAGTATGATCATTGAAAGATTACAAATATTGTGTTTTTAATAAAAAAAAAAAAAAGATCATGATATGAAAAACCATGCATTTAAATAATAAGCCGTTGCTGTGACCACTTTGAACCTGGCTTCTGAGTTTGGGCTCCCCCTGGTGGTTGCTGCTGGTAATGGAGCTGGTCTAGCTGACAGAAGTCAATCACCTGAGCAGGATGATTGGAGGTCAGGTGTTACAGACTGGGAAGATTTAAGTGAACAACCTTCCCTCAGCTCTTGCCGGTGATTTGGTTTGCTTCCTGAGCATACTTTGAAGTCTGCTTGTCTCCTGCTCCGTCCTGCATCTTTTAGATAAGTTATTTGTCTTCTTGAATCTTTTTTTGCATTGAATCCATTTTTGCTTGTCTGATTTTTGCCTAGCTGGTGTGAGTTCAGCCTGGTTCCCTGTTGGAACCTGTGCTGGACTCTGTTCCATATGCCTCAGCGTATGTTAGTGTTTTTAGTAACCAGTTCACACCAGAGTTCTGATTTAGTGGGGGAGAGGTCATGTGGCCTCAGTATTTTTGCATATCAGACATGTTGGATTTTTCTTAGGGTTTTTTGCGTGATTGCAGACAGTATCCTTTCTTGTCCTGTTCTATCTAGACAGTTTGGGCTCCATCATTTGCTTACTCTATTCTCTGCCTGCGTTTTGTGCTTCATCTTGTCTCACCAGCAATATATGTTCGGGGGCTAGCTATTCCTTTGGGGTTCTACTCCGGGGCAGATTAGCTTTCCCATTTCTCTCTTTAGGCTTAGTTAATTCTGTGGCTGTGCCGAGGCGTCTACGGCATCGTAGGTACATCCCACAGGTAATTCTAATTGTGTTGTCAGTTGAGGGGTCTGCAATCAGCTAAGCTACCAACCTCTCTGGTTATCTGGTGGCCTTTTTTATTCCCCCGTTATCCTCCTCTGTTACGAGTAAAAGGGTAACAATGTTTTGAACTTTTGATTTTACGGCTCCATATCTCACTACACTAATGCTTCAATCATTAGACTGCTGTTGTGAGTTCATTTTCCCCTTCATTACTGAGGCCCGAGGAACTCCCTCTTCTGGTAAAGAAAGGTAGTGAGCCTGATTGTCAAACACCTGAGGCTGATGATTGTGACTGGCTAAGTGGAGTTACGGACTGGATATAATGCTGCCGACGCCCTTCTGCCCTGCGGGTGATTTCTCTGTGGGATCCTTGGAGACCAGTCTGAATTCCTGCTCCTCAAAAGCCAAGTTTGCTGCTTGGCCTTTTGCTTTTGTGCTTTGACTTTGTTTTTGCTTTGTTTTTCTGGAGTTCTGCCATTCCCTGCTGGGGTGTGCTGAATTCATTTAGCTCTGTCTTCTGAAAATACCTGAGTGCTGATTCAGTTTTTGAAGCCTAGCTGCTTCAGGGCCTTTTTCATATCAGCTGGTTGGCTTATGTCTTTGATAGGGTTTTGGCAGATTGCAGACAGCAGCCTTCCTGTCCTTTCCTATCTAGGTAGTTTTGGGGCCCCGTCTTTGCTCAGTCTATCTTTCTGTCTGTGTTAGTATTTTCATCTTGCTTCACCGTCATTATATGTTGGGGGCTGCCTGTTGCTTTGGGGTCTGCTCTGGGGCAGTTTAGATTTCCCCTTTCTTTCTGTAGGCCTATGTATTTCTCCGGCTGTGATCGAGGGGTCTAGGGCATCGTAGGAACCCCCCACGGCTACTGCTAGTTGTGTTGATAGGTTCAGGGGTCTGCAATCTGATAGTTGCCAACTTCTCTGGTTTTCTGGACTTAGCTTGTATTTCTGCTTTTGCCTCCTACGGTGACTCATTCATAACAGAATCACCCGCCATACCGCAGATTCTAGGGTACTCAATAACAGGAAAGAATTGTTAAAAAAAAAAAAAGTGTGTATATTTTTTCCTCTATATCTCTGAGGCCGTAGGGGGAATTTTTTTCTCTCTAAATTATTTTTTGCCTTGAAGCCTAACTCGTCAGGGAGCTCCGCGCAGCAGGTTAAAATTGTCATCTCTTTGCTGCATGGCGATCCCCAGGATTGGGCGTTTTCTTTGAAACCAGATGATCCTATTCTGACTAATGTGAACGCATTCTTTCAAGCTTTGGGGGTTGTTGTATGACGAACCTAATGCCATTGATCAGGCTGAAAAGACCCTGCTGGCATTGAGCCAGGGTCGTGATTCTGCAGAATTGTACTGTCAAAAATTCCGAAAGTGGGCAGTACTTTCTACCTGGAATGATAATGCCTTGGCTGCTCTCTTTCGGAAGGGGTTGTCAGAAGCCGTAAAAGATACTATGGTGGGATTTCCTGTTCCCTCTGGTCTTGACGATTCTATGTCATTAGCCATTCAGGTTGATCGGCGTTTGCGCGAACGCAAAGCTGCACGAGAGGTGTTGCAAACTGTTGAACAAATGTCTGAACCTATGCAATGTGATAGTTTTTTCCAGAGAGCAGCGTCAGGAGTTCATAAGGCGTAATAAGTTGTGTTTTTCCTGTGGAGATGCCTCGCATATTATTTCTGTCTGTCCCAAACGAGAGAAACGCTTTGCACACACGTTTTCTGTTGGGGGTGTTCAACCTAAGTTTCTTCTGGCTATTACTCTGATCTGCTCCCTGTCCACATTTTCCGCCAAGGCGTTTGTGGATTCGGGAGCAGCCCTAAACCTAATGGACTTGGATTTTGCTAAACGTTGTGGATTTCCGATGACACCTCTGCAGACGCCTATCCCTTTGAGGGGAATTGATGCTACTCCTTTGGCTAAAAATAAACCCCAGTTTTGGACCCAGGTGGTAATGCGGGTCGCCCCAGACCATCAAAAAAATTGCAGATTTCTGGTGTTGCATAATTTGCATGATACTGTTGTTCTGGGGTTTCCCTGGTTACAGATTCATAATCCAGTTTTGGATTGGAAATCTGTGTCTGTGGTGAGTTGGGGTTGTCGGTGTGCCTTTAGTGAGGCTCCGGTGTTTTCCACCTCTCCTCAGTCGCATGATGTTCCTGATTATTTGGCGGACTTTTATGATGTATTTAGTGAGAATGAGTCTGTGTCTCTGCCTCCTCATAGGAGTTATGACTGTGCAATTGAACTGAGCCCGGGGTGTAAATTTCCCAAGGGTCGGCTCTTCAATTTATCTGTACCCGAGCACGAGGCTATGCGATCCTATATTAAGGAGGCGTTGGAGAAGGGTCATATTAGACCATCCTCGTCACCCTTAGGTGCCGGTTTTTCTTTTGTAGCCAAAAAGGATGGATCATTAAGACCTTGTATTGATTATCGTGCCCTCAACAAAATTACTGTTAAATATCAGTATCCGTTACCCCTGATTTCTGATCTATTCTCCAGAGTTAAAGGTGCTTGCTGGTTTACCAAGCTTGACCTCAGGGGGGCGTATAATCTTATTCGCATTAAGCAGGGGGATGAATGGAAGACGGCGTTTAATACTCCGGAGGGACATTTTGAGTACCTGGTGATGCCTTTTGGGCTCACTAATGCCCCTTCTGTCTTCCAGTGCTTCATGAACGATATTTTCCGAGATTTTGTCGATAAATTTTTGATTATCTATCTGGATGATATTTTGATCTTCTCCAAGGATTGGGATTCTCATGTGGAACATATTCGGACTGTGTTCCGGATCTTGAGGGAGAATTCCCTGTATGTCAAGGGATCTAAATGCCTTTTTGGAGTACAGAGGATTTCTTTTTTGGGATTTATTTTGTCCCCGTCAACTATTGAAATGGACCCGGCCAAGGTACAGGCCATTCACGATTGGGTTCAGCCCACTTCTTTGAAGGCCCTCCAGAAGTTTTTGGGTTTTGCTAATTTTTATCGGAAATTTATAGCAAAATTTTCTAGTATTGCCAAGCCATTGACTGATTTGACTAAAAAAGGGTGCTGATGGGTTAAATTGGTCTCCGGAGGCTGTTTCTTCCTTTCAGGAGTTGAAGCGAAGATTCACCTCCGCCCCGGTTTTGCGGCAACCTGATGTCTCACTTCCATTCCAGGTAGAGGTGGATGCTTCTGAGATTGGTGCAGGAGCTGTTTTGTCCCAAAAGGATCCTGTAACATCTAAAATGAATCCCTGTGCTTTCTTTTCCCGAAAGTTCTCTCCATCTGAACGTAACTATGATGTGGGGAATAGGGAACTGTTGGCCATGAAATGGGCATTTGAGGAGTGGAGACATTGGTTAGAGGGAGCTAAGCATCAAGTCGTGGTCCTCACTGACCACAAGAATTTGATTTACCTAGAGTCGGCTAAGCGCTTGAACCCTAGACAGGCTAGGTGGGCCTTGTTTTTTACACGTTTTGATTTTGTGGTTTCTTTTCTTCCTGGAACAAAGAATGTCAAGGCAGACGCCCTCTCTAGGAGCTTCCTTGCTGATTCTCCTGTGGTGACCAAGCCTGCTACCATCTTAGGCGAAGGGATAGTTCTTTCTGCCATCTCGCCCAATTTGAGACGTGCTCTGGAAGAGTTCCAGGAGGACAAACCTGAGCGTTGTCCCAGTGGAAAGTTGTATGTTCCTGACCAGTGGAAGAAGAGAGTGATGTCTGAAGTTCATTGCTCTGCTTTGGCTGGTCATCCAGGTATTTTTGGTACTAGAGATCTGGTGAGTCGGTTTTTTTGGTGGCCCTCCTTGTCTCGTGATGTCAGGAATTTTGTGCAGTCCTGTGGGACATTCTCCCGGTCTAAATCGTGTTTTCGCTCTAGTGGGTTATTGATGCCTTAGCCTGTCCCCAAGAGGCCATGGACCCATATTTCAATAGATTTCATCTCTGATATGCCTGTCTCTCAGAGGATGACTGTTATTTGGGTGATTTGTGATAGGTTCTCTAAGATGGTTCATCTTGTACCACTCCCTAAGTTGCCGTCTTCCTCTGAGTTGGTGCCCCTGTTTTTACAACAGGTGGTTCGTTTGCACGGGATTCCTGAGAACATTGTATCTGACAGAGGAGTGCAGTTTGTGTCTAGATTTTGGAGAACTTTCTGTTCCAGGCTGGGAATTCAGTTGTCCTTCTCCTCTGCTTTTCACCCTCAGACCAATGGGCAGACAGAGAGAACAAACCAGACCTTGGAGTCATATTTGAGATGTTTTATTTCTGCTGATCAGGATGATTGGGTTTCATTTTTGCCCTTGGCCGAATTTGCTTTGAATAATAGAGCTAGTTCTGCCACTTTGATGTCACCTTTTTTTTGTAACTTTGGGTTTCATCCTCGATTTTCTTCAGGGCAGGTGGAGCCCTCTGCCTGCCCAGGTGTTGACACTGTGGTGGAGAGAATGCACGAGATCTGGGACCAAGTGGTGGATAAGTTATCTCTCTCCCAGGAGAAGGCCCAGCGGTTTTCCAACCGACATAGGACCATTGGTCCCCAGTTTAAGGTTGGTGATATGGTGTGGTTATCATCAAAAAATATTGCTATGAAGGTGGCTTCTCCTAAGTTTAAGCCTAGATTTATTGGACCTTACAAGATTGTGGAGATTATTAATCCGGTCTCTTTTCGTTTGGCTCTTCCTGTCACATTTAAAATCCATAATGTGTTCCATAAATCTTTGTTGAAGAGGTTTGTTGAACCTGTTGTTCTGGGGGTGGCACCTCAAGACCCTGTATTGGTTGAAGGTAACATGGAGTATGAGGTAGACAAAGTACTGGATTCCCGTCTGGCTAGACGGAGACTCCAGTATTTGGTTAAGTGGAAGGGTTATGGTCAGGAGGATAATTCCTGGGTCTCCGCCTCTGATATTCATGCCAAACGATTGGTGCGTGCCTTTCATCGGGCTCACCCTGATCGCCCTGGTGGCATAGTTGGGGGTTCGGTGACCCCTCCTCAAGGGGGAGGTACTGTTGTGAGTTCATTTTCCCCTTCATTACTGAGGCCCGAGGAACTCCCTCTTCTGGTAAAGAAAGGTAGTGAGCCTGATTGTCAAACACCTGAGGCTGATGATTGTGACTGGCTGAGTGGAGTTACGGACTGGATATAATGCTGCCGACGCCCTTCTGCCCTGCGGGTGATTTCTCTGTGGGATCCTTGGAGACCAGTCTGAATTCCTGCTCCTCCAAAGCTAAGTTTGCTGCTCGGCCTCTTGCTTTTGTGCTTTGACTTTGTTTTTGCTTTGTTTTTCTGGATTTCTGCCATTCCCTGCTGGGGTGTGCTGAATTCATTTAGCTCTGTTTTCTGAAAATACCTGAGTGCTGATTCAGTTTTTGAAGCCTAGCTGCTTCAGGGCCTTTTTCATATCAGCTGGTTGGCTTATGTCTTTGATAGGGTTTTGGCAGATTGCAGACAGGAGCCTTCCTGTCCTTTCCTATCTAGGTAGTTTTGGGGCCCCGTCTTTGCTCAGTCTATCTTTCTGTCTGTGTTAGTATTTTCATCTTGCTTCACCGTCATTATATGTTGGGGGCTGCCTGTTGCTTTGGGGTCTGCTCTGGGGCAGTTTAGATTTCCCCTTTCTTTCTGTAGGCCTATGTATTTCTCCGGCTGTGATCGCGGGGTCTAGGGCATCGTAGGAACCCCCCACGGCTACTGCTAGTTGTGTTGATAGGTTCAGGGGTCTGCAATCTGATAGTTGCCAACTTCTCTGGTTTTCTGGACTTAGCTTGTATTTCTGCTTTTGCCTCCTACGGTGACTCATTCATAACAGACTGCCATCATTTTGTAGACCAAGAGTGGTTATGTCATTCCTAAATTTGATTTCCAACTATTTAGCATATGATTAGTTATGCAGATTATTGTCATGTCACTGCATTGTTACCATTTTCCTCTAAAAAATAAAATTATTTTAATTTTTATTATTTTGTTAGTATTTTGTAAATTCTTTTTGTGCATAATCTCGATCAGATTCAAACATGTCTCAACCAAAATTTGATCCCAGGTCTCTTCTACATTTTCCCAAAGTTGTTGCATACTGGTCGACTCACTTGGTTGATGTACCCACAAGTGTTCAATTGGGTTGACGTCTGGGGACTGTGGGGGCCAATCCAGCATCTCTACTTCATTGTCATAGAACCATTTCTTTGCCAATTTTGACGTATAGAATTCGAGTATACGAAGTAACTTGTCTTGTAGGATACTTACATATAGCTCACCATTGAGACCACCATCGATCCTGGTCAAATATCCAACGTCTTTGGCTGGCTTCTTCCACCGAACTTCACAGTTCCTTTAATTTCTCGATTCATTAGCTCTTTTTTCCCTTGATTCTTCCAGACTTATTTGCACCCATTAGATTCTAGTCTATTGACTTTTGTGTCATCACTCCAAATCACCTGTTTCCAATCTTCTACTGTTCATTTTTCATATTTTTTTGCAAACTCAAACTGATGCCTTTCAAGACAATATTGAAGCTGAGGCTTCTTCTTTTTTTTTTTCGGGCCAACATTCCAGACTTGTGCAACATACATCTCATGATTAGAGTTGAGCGATACCATCCGATACTTCAAAGTATCGTATCGGATGGTATCGGCCGATCTTTAAAAAAAGTATCGGTATCGCCGATTCCGATACCGGAAGTCCCATTCAAGTCTATGGGACTTCCGGTATCGGAATAAGAAAAACCCTTTCCTGCCCTTGTACAGCCTCTCTGGGGTCTGTACGGGCCTTTCGGGGGGCTGTGCCGGCCTGCCAGGGGGTCTGTGCAGGCTCCGGTGGTCTGTGCCGGCCTGCCGGTGGTCTGTGCAGGCTCCGGGGGGCTGTGCCGGCCTGCCGGGGGGCTGTGCCGGCCTGCCGGGGGGCTGTGCCGGCCTGCCAGGGGGTCTGTGCAGGCTCCGGTGGTCTGTGCCGGCCTGCCGGTGGTCTGTGCAGGCTCCGGGGGGCTGTGCCGGCCTGCCGGGGGGCTGTGCAGGCTCCGGGGGTCTGTGCAGGCATCGTCCGATGGGACTACAAGTCCCATCTGGCGATGCCTGCTACCATGACAGTGATTGACACATTAGCCAATGATGGGACAGTAGTAGTCCCATCATCCGGCTAATGTGTTAAATGTAAAAAAAAAAAAAAAAAAAAATTACATGCTACATTCATACTACATACTACATACATGCTACATTCATACTACATGCAACATACATACTACATATATACTACATGCATGCTACATATATACTACATGCATGCTACATACATACTACATATATACTACATGCATGCTACATACATACTACATGCTACATGCATGCTACATACATACTACATACATGCTACATTCATACTACATGCAACATACATACTACATATATACTACATACATACTACATATATACTACATGCATGCTACATACATACTACATATATACTACATGCATGCTACATACATACTACATGCTACATGCATGCTACATACATACTACATACATGCTACATATATACTACATACATACTACATATATACTACATGCATGCTACATATATACTACATGCATGCTACATATATACTACATGCATGCTACATACATACTACATATATACTACATGCATGCTACATATATACTACATGCATGCTACATACATACTACATATATACTACATGCATGCTACATACATACTACATGCTACATGCATGCTACATACATACTACATACATGCTACATATATACTACATACATACTACATATATACTACATACATACTACATATATACTACATGCATGCTACATATATACTACATACATACTACATATATACTACATACATGCTACATACATACTACATATATACTACATGCATGCTACATATATACTACATGCTACATACATACCACATACATACTACATACATGCTACATATATACTACATGCATGCTACATACATACTACATATATACTACATGCATGCTACATACATACTACATGCTACATGCATGCTACATACATACTACATACATACTACATGCTACATACATACCACATATATACTACATACATACAATACATTCATACAATACATACATAGACATACAGTACATATAACATAGAGTAACATACTTACCAATACTTGTCACATTGTTCCCCGAAGCCATTGTCGTCTACGGAATAAATATTAACATAACAAACCACAAAAATACTCACCCACGATCCGAAGCAGTCCACGAGTGTGTCCCACGACGATCTTGGGTAGAGAACTGCAGCATCAGCTGATGCTGCCGTTCTCTACGGGCTGCAGGAATCCAATGACGGAAGGTAGGTATCCTTCCGCACTGTATTCCTCCGCCACTTAAAAAAAAAAAAAGTCCCTAGTCTCACTTTATGCCATTGCTGTGTGGGAATTTCCCACACAGCAATGGCATAAAGTGAGACTAGGGACTTTTTTTTTTTTAAGTGGCGGAGGAATACAGTGCGGAAGGATACCTACCTTCCGTCATTGGATTCCTGCAGCCCGTAGAGAACGGCAGCATCATCTGATGCTGCCGTTCTCTACCCAAGATCGTCGTGGGACACACTCGTGGACTGCTTCGGATCGTGGGTGAGTATTTTTGTGGTTTGTTATGTTAATATTTATTCCGTAGACGACAATGGCTTCGGGGAACAATGTGACAAGTATTGGTAAGTATGTTACTCTATGTTATATGTACTGTATGTCTATGTATGTATTGTATGAATGTATTGTATGTATGTAGTATATATGTGGTATGTATGTAGCATGTAGTATGTATGTAGTATGTATGTAGCATGCATGTAGCATGTAGTATGTATGTAGCATGCATGTAGTATATATGTAGTATGTATGTAGCATGCATGTAGTATATATGTAGCATGTATGTAGTATGTATGTGGTATGTATGTAGCATGTAGTATATATGTAGCATGCATGTAGTATATATGTAGTATGTATGTAGTATGTATGTAGCATGTATGTAGTATATATGTAGTATGTATGTAGTATATATGTAGCATGCATGTAGTATATATGTAGCATGCATGTAGTATATATGTAGCATGCATGTAGTATATATGTAGTATGTATGTAGCATGTATGTAGTATGTATGTAGCATGCATGTAGCATGTAGTATGTATGTAGCATGCATGTAGTATATATGTAGTATGTATGTAGCATGCATGTAGTATATATGTAGCATGCATGTAGTATGTATGTGGTATGTATGTAGCATGTAGTATATATGTAGCATGCATGTAGTATGTATGTAGTATGTATGTAGTATGTATGTAGCATGCAGTATGTATGTAGTATATATGTAGTATGTATGTAGCATGCATGTAGTATGTATGTAGTATATATGTAGTATGTATGTAGCATGTAGTATGTATGTAGTATTTTTTTTTTTTTTTTTTTTTTTTTTTTTTAACATTTAACACATTAGCCGGATGATGGGACTACTACTGTCCCATCATTGGCTAATGTGTCAATCACTGTCATGGTAGCAGGCATCGCCCGATGGGACTTGTAGTCCCATCGGACGATGCTTGCACAGACCCCCGGACATCAGCACAGCCCCCCGGCAGGCCGGCACAGCCCCCCGGCAGGCCGGTACAGACCCCCACAGGGTGCACAGCCCCCCGGCAGGCCGGCACAGCCCCCCGGCAGGCCGGCAGAGACCCCGGGCAGTCCACACAGCCCCCCGGCAGGCCGGCACAGCCCCCCGGCAGGCCGGCAGAGACCCCCGGAAGGCCCGAACTGACGGCGCATCATGATGCGCACACACCGCGCATCATGATGACGTCAGGCCGTCAATCAACTGAACTTCCGATTCCGATGCCGAATTCCGATATTGAAAAAATATCGGAAGTCGGTATCGGAATTCCGATACAGCAAGTATCGGCCGATACCCGATACTTGCGGTATCGGAATGCTCAACACTACTCATGATACTTCCATGGATGTCTGTGATCTCACTAATACGAAGCAAATGAGCCACCTCCACTGCCATGTTTGTCGCGCCAGACCTCATCCTTGTGAGGAACCCACTTGTTGACTACAATATTTTATCCAGACGTCCACCTTTGGCCTCTGAATGTATGGGCGGACTTCATTGTGTATTCTTTCAGCTGTCATGGCGCTCATATCATGCAGTTTGGCAATTTTCTTGGCCCAGAGACTGCTATCGATGATCTGGCTGAAGCGGTTTCTCTTTTCTTGAGAAATATTCTTCATCACTGCTCCTCGATTCGAACCAGTGACCTTTCGCTTGGTAATCAACTTAATTACAAAATTTGTAGTATACAGGAAGAAAAAGATATTTCCATCACCAGGAATAAAAAAATAACACTGCAGTGACATGACAAGAATCTGCATAACTAATCATATAAATAGTTGCAAGTCAAATTTATGTTTGAGATAGCCAAGATGATTGTATATAAAATGATGGTAGTCCAACGTTCGAAGCTGTAGTGGATGGTGAAACATGGAGCCTGAATGTCAAAAGTTCAAAACATGTTTAGCCTTTTGCTCGTCAGTGTATACGGATGTTAGCTTCCATTTAAACAATATGTAGGTTCATAGAGGCCAAATGAAAGCAACGATAAAGGCTCAGTAAGTGGCTAGAGCGGTAATACATGTTTTGACATGACGTCAAAGCAAGTCAATGAGTTCAGTGCTCACGCACTGAGGTAGACGGCACAAGCAACTGAACTCAGAACTGGCAAGAGTGGTGACATGAGCTGTTGATGTGACGTGACGTCGGGACCGGAACAGTGTCAGGAGCCTGCGCTGGACCCAGGGAATAGGTACCTGCTGAGTTTAATTTACACAATTTGGGGCCCACTTTATCTTAAAGTAGATACCCCTTTAAAGGGAACCTGTCAGCGGGTATTTGCCACCCAAATTAATGTAATCTATGTTAAATCACTATAGTGCTGAATAAATTCATACCTTCATGTTTCAAGTTTAGTGAAACCCCTTGTCCAATTTTTATTCCAATGAGCCGCAAGGGCGCTGCACTTACAGCTTTCCGGCCTCTCTACATCTTTGCCCACCCAACAACTTCATGTTTCTAACAGGTCACTCTCTTCTTTCAGTGACCTGCTCACCCACCCAAGATCTCAAGCAATCACCGGGGTTGTCCATGGGCAGTGAGTTCCTAAAACGCAGTGAGAATGCACATGCATCGCCCCAGGGAATGATGGCGCTTGACCAAGATCTTGGCCAGGGGTCAGGTCACTTAGAGAAGAGTGAAGGGAAAAGAGGGCGGTGAGCTATAAGTGCCAGGCCAAGCAATTTGCACTTGTGGATCATTGGAATAAAAATTGGACAAGGGATTCCTCTGAAAAGAAAATATGAATGACTAAAACGAAGGTATGGATTTATCCAGCATCGTAGTGACTTAATGTAGAGGATATTAAATGCAGTTACTGAGGCAATGAATGTTATTTTGATGAGGAGGGGGATCTGCTTTAAAATATAGGAAGCCTTCTATGGCTATCATAAAACATCAGGAGCCTTACGTGATACGTAGATTAAGCAAAATTCCCTATTTTTTTTTTTTTTTAAAGAAAACCTATGAAGTTATCAACTTCATGTTATACTAAAAAGTTGAACATGTCTGTATAAAAAGTAATAAAGCATTTACGCATTAACGCGCGGTACGAGCAATGCCCTGAAACAGTAAAACTCTGCATCAAAAGTTACAGTTTAGAAAATACAGAGACTTTTCTGGACTAATCCACTTCCACTTAGATGCTCAATACATTACAAATGTAGTTGCAGAAAATATTCCAGCTATTGGTTCTGAGCAGCAGCCAGGTGAAATAATGTCACCAGTATTCTGCAAAAGTTACGTATTTTTCCAAAAGGAAGAGGACAGACGCACAGCCCAGAAGGAAGTTTCGAGATACCTTCTCAAATATTCAGTGAAATACCAGCTGGAAGATTAATGGCCGCTATATCCATTTACACCATATTTATTTGATAAGGCAGTTCGAAGGCTGTTCAAGTTACTGTAATACAACAATGGCTTTTAAAAACACCTAAACCTGCTTCTTTTCATCTTAAATCTCACAGGTTCCCATTTCACCAAAGTTAAGAGGCCTAAGCCGCGTTGAATAAATAATCCAACTATGGCAACTCTAAAAACTACTGCACTATAATTGATGGTTCGAGAGTTTGTCTTTCAGCTGCATAAACAAAAAAGTTTCTAGGAACAAAAAAAAAATTGGCTTCAAAGCATCAAAGCCAAAAACAGCAGAACAAACCTGTTAGTGGAGAGTTACTTGGACAAGATGTAGATTTTTTTTCTAAAACAAAATCTTGTTTACGGAGGAAACCAAAACTGAAAACCAAATATGAGTTGCTCACAAGTTTGGTTTGTGTGTCAGGGAGGTGTTGGGTGGTGCACCTCCACATTTTCGCCAATTTTGATTAAAATTAACAATGGCAAACCAAAGAAGCTGAGAAATTTCCGACATGCAAGAGTATCCAAGAATCTCCTGGTGGGTTCAAGCTTTGATATAGCAATGATACAAAAGAAGGATACACAACCCTAATTGGAGCAGTCTTTAGGGCCAATCAGTTGCCATTAAAGGGATTGTCTACCGAAATACTAGCAAAGATGTCCTGGGAGTTTTATTTCTGGATTGTACTTGACATACAGAGGGTACGGAAAGTATTCAGAGCCCTTTAAATTTTTCATTCTTTGTTTCATTGCAGCCATTTGGTAAATTCAAAAAAGTTAATTTTTTTCTCACTAATGTACACTCTGCTCCACATCTTGACTGAAAAAATAGAAATGTAGAAATTTGTGCAAATTTATTAAAAAAAACTTAAAATATCACATGGTCATAAGTATCAAGACCCTTTGCTTAGTATTGAGTAGAAGCACTTTTTGAGCTAGTACAGCCATGAGTCTTCTTGGCAATGATGCAACAAGTTTTTCACCCCTGGATTTGGGGATCCTCTGCCATTCCTCCTTGCAGATCCTCTCCAGTTCCATCAGGTTGGATTGTGAACGTTGGTGGACAGCCATTTTCAGGTCTCTCCAGAGATGCTCAATTGGGTTTAGGTCAGGGCTCTGGCTGGTCCAGTCAAGAATGGTCACAGAGTTGTTCTGAAGCCACTACTTTGTTATTTTAGCTGTGTGCTTAGGGTCATTGTCTTGTTGGATGGTGAACCTTCGGCCATGTCTGAGGTCCAGAGCACTCTGGAAGAGGTTTTCATCCACGATATCTCTGTACTTGGCTGCAACCATGTTTCCTTCAATTGGAACCAGCCATCCGTCCTGTCCCTGCAGCTGAAAACACCCCCATAGCATGATGCTGCCACCACCATGTTTCACTGTTGGGAAGGCTGCAGTGATAGTTGACTTTGTGTAATATTCTCTCATCTCCCTACTGCATCTGTGGAGCTCAGCCACAGTGATCTTGGGGTTCTTCTTTACTTCTCTCACCAAGGCTCTTCTCCCACGATTGCTCAGCTTGGCTAGACAGCAAGGTCTAGGTAGACTTCTGGTGGTCCCAAACTTCTTCCATTTAAGGATTATGGAGGCCACTGTGCTCTTAGGAACCTTGAGTACTGCAGAAATTCTTTTCTAACCTTGGACAGATGTGTGCCTTGTCACAATTCTGTCTCTGATCTCCTTGGCAAGTTCCTTTGACCTCTTGATTCTCATTTGGTCTGTGTGCTATGCGGTCTTAGGCTAGGTTCACATTGCGTTAGGGGCATCCGTTTAACGAATCCGTTAAGCAGTATGCGCTAACGCTGTTATTTTTGACATTTTTTTTTACCCCTAGCGCTAACGTATGCGATAACGCATGGTAGCATTTCGGTACCATGTGCTACCATGCGTTAGCCACACAGGTCTATGCACAGCGATCGCGTCCATTCGCTGTGCGTTAGACCTAGTGCACCCGAAAATGCGGTAGACTGCGTTCGAGGGTGCATCACAAAGTAATGCATCATTGCTAACGCATGCCGATTTCGACATGCGTTAGGGGAGCGTTACAATGCCGGCGGCCAATGGATATGTTAACGCATCTATTACATAGTGTTAGTGCCCCTTTATAACGGATGCGTTAAACGCATCCCCCTAATGCGATGCGAACCCAGCCTTATATAGACAGGGGTGTGCCTTTACAAATATGAGTGTCTGAGCACAGGGTCTGCACACGTATGACCACGTGATATTTCCGTTTTTCTTTTTTTAAAAATTTGCAAAAATGTCTACATTTCTGGGGGGTTTTTTCAGTCAAGGTGTAGAGTGTACATTAATGAGAAAAAAAAGAACTTTTTTGAATTTACATTATGGCTGCAATGAAACAAAGAGTGAAAAATTTAAAGGGTTCTGAATACTTTCCCTACCCACTGTAGCGAGTTGGCTCATTATTAGTAAAGTTCATGAAGGGAAGGGGTTCAGGTTGATTTAATGAATTAGGCTTCTGCCCTCCTGAGTCTATGAATTGTCCACAGCAAATAAGTTAGTAGACTTAGTTATGGAAATTAGTACTTTAGCCGGCTCCCTAAATACAGAGCACTGATAATGTCCCGACACACAAAGCTTTCTACTCTGTCGAGTACAAGCCAGAAGTGGAATTGTCAAAACTCAGGACTAAAGGTGAAAAAGGGACATCAGTGGAGATTTGATAATTTAATATATAAATGAAAATGTTATATATTCCCATTCTTAACACTTTGAAGACTATTTTTGTCCATTGGGATGGTCACAAAAAACTTCAGACCTAGCCCTTCGCTACACAGTTTTTTTAGTATAGCCTACCCTAACAGCATAAACAACCTTATTTTCTTATTTCATTACAGTTAATTCCCACATATAGAGATAAAACCAAACGTACTTCAATCATTGTTTAGATATAGTTTTAATTAGGGGCCCCATGGAGAAAAGCAAGCTGTCAAACAAACAATGGTTCCGCTGATCAGATCAGTCAACAGCCATCTCTCCCGACTTCTCTATACACAGGAGTGCTTGCTCTACGTTCTCGATGAAAGAGCCACTGCCAGACTCTTCTGGTACAGCTTATCCAGCCAAAAAAACGGTCAGCAGTCCAAAATTGGATATGCCATATGCTAGCTGGAAGGACAGCCTAAACATTAGACTATTGTCCCAGCCTGCTAATTTTGGCAGGTTCAGTTGAGGTTAGTCTAATGTGTATGGAGGCCTTTACTGAAATGGCTAAGAGGTTCAAGTAGTGGAAAGAGGGACACAACTGTGATACAGAAAAGATAAAAGCTTTCTTAACTTTATTAGTTCAATGTAAGCTTAGATTTAAAGAAATTCTATAGATTTGTGTAGACTTTTCTACTACCTGCTGACGAGAGCAGTAGAGTAATACATGGCCGCAGGATCACACAACGTCGGCTATATTTGGTTTGTCCGTCTATTGTCCATATTGCTCTTTTGAGTGAATATCTATGTGCTCTCCAGTATACCATATGTCACACAGTAGGACCTTGTGACTTTGCAGTCGTTAATAGAGGTTGGCCATTTCTATTATTATCTCAGTTGTTTATGCACGCAATTAGAGGAGTCGATTTGGGATGACACCTTCCATCTGCCCGATACAGAAAGGGCTACTACAGCAATTTAGCATTTTGGGTTTATTTTTGCTTCTCTTTTTATTCTTTTTTTAAGAAATGATGAACAAAGCAGCATGTCCTGGAAAAGCAACCTAACATCATGGTGAAAAGTGCTGCAGCACCTCTTATTGGTCACAATCTACTCCTCAAAACACGTGTGACTTAAGTTGGAAAGGGTGGACTGCAAACTGTAGAACTATACGATGACAATAAAAAACAAAAAGATGAGATTTTCAAGAAGTATAAATTTTGTATTGCAAAATTGAACACGGAGCCACTAGTTGAGGTGACACCATTTGCTATACGAAATATCAGAGTTGCGGAATACCGTATTCTTCTCAACATGGGGTTGTATAGGATTACAAAAACATGGCTGCCTTCTTTCAAAAACAGCACCACACTGGTCCACGGATCTTATATAGCATTAGCGCTCTGCTCTTTTAAAGTGAATGGAGATGAGCTGCAATATGATATACAACCTGTGTATAGAGATGGCAGAAACAGTGATGTTTTATACTGCTGTATAGCCCCTTTACAAGTTTGGATGAGATTATAGCTGCACTCTTGCCTACAGACTGTATAGCTTATTGCACCTCAGCTTGCATTCACATGTTCGTGTTTCACGGTCCATGTATGCATCGTAAAGCTTGAACTGATTGCAGGTCTCTGAGCAGGCTAACAGTTGAGCCAATCTGGGGAGATCTCAATCCTGTAGTTCATGATAGACAGCCCAGGAATTTACAGGAACTGGAGGCTTTTTGCCAAGAAGAGTGGGCAGCTTTACCATCTGAGAAAATAAAGAACCTCATCCACAACTACCACAAAAGACTTCAAGCTGTCCATGATGTTAGAGAGGGCAATACACGGTATTAAGAAATGGGGTATGTAAAATTTTCATCAATGTCATTTGGATGTTTTTGGCTGTCATTATGATTTAAAAAGAGAAAACACAGTAGCTTGACCATAAATGGCTTTACCCAAACACTAACTATGAGTGGAGAAAAAGTTTTGGTGCTATCACTCATATTCTCTGAAAAAAGACCAAGAAAGCAAAAATTCTGCTGGGGTATGGAAACTATTGAGCACAACTGTAGGTTCAATCAAGTGATTCTGGAGGGCGTATAGCAATAGAAACAGACAGCCAACAGACAAAAGTGATGCTGTAGAGTTGCCCATCTACATTATAATGGCTAACTATAGTGCATTTTAAAGAAGTTATCCCTTTAACGTGTCATCACTGAGGGATCTGAATGCTGGGACCATCATCAATTATAGGAATGGGGTCCCATGCGAATTGAGAAGTAGCGTACTTGCATGACCACTGATGAGAATCAATTTCCAAGAGCACATCCATTAGCCAAGAAAGTAATCTGTTACTGCTAGACGAGAGCCCTGAAAACAGTTTCTTACCTGACAGCTTCCATTTCTCTTCTTTGAATAGCCAACCTCACACAATTTCACATGTGCGTCACAATACACCGTTGATGTCATGCAAGGCTGGTTATCGAAAGAAGAGCTAGGTTGCGGCTCTCAGAGCTCCCATCCAGAAGCCAGAGATCACTATTGCAGCAGATCATAGAATCACAGAATGTTAGAGTTGGAAGGGACCTCCAGGGTCATCGTGTCCAACCCCGTGCTCAGACGGACCAGGTCCTACGCTACGAAACGATTTGCACCACCTCTACTGGAAATGTTAGGACACATCCATGACCACAACTCTCAGACACTAAATAGTATACTGGTCAAGCATTAGCACTGCCGCCTTACTTGATATGGGGGCGACACCCAGTTTTATGATTGTGGGGGACAGCAGCTAATTTATTTTTATCACCTATCATCCAGTGGACACGTAATAAATGATGTTTGTGAAATGATTCCTTTGATTTCATTCCTTTCTTAAATTCTTGGAGTGCTCCTCTTAAAACTTTTTCAATATGATCTCAATTACATTATTTTACGGCTCCGCTCTACCTCATTACTTTGGTAGAACGAGCGTTCTATTAAAGTATAAAAGCATGAAATTCTACAACCATAAAACCACTCTGTGGGAGCTTATAATGTCTTTCTTTGTGAAAAGACTTGTATGACTTTGGCATCTCAACAAGTCCATTCTATCCACAGCATGGTTTCGGGGCTTTGCAAACCACAAAATGGCAATGTTCTTCTACCCAAGTTCTTTCCATGTAATTCCTCACCTTCCAGCACACAGGAAACCCAGCACGACTTCCATTTAAATCTGCTTTCCTCTCTGCAGCAACCCAGCACCCTGACTCTTTACTTCAGCAGCTGCTGGTACTCATATTGATGACCGTGATTTTATAAGAACAGCATCACCACCTACTGTGGTCTTGTTTTGCACGTTATGGTAATAACCCTGAACACCACATGGTGATACCAGTAGGGTGTTCCCTCTTACTCAGGAAGACTTGTATTTTTAATTATACTGCCTTGGCCATGTATTTAGCACTGATCATTGGCAAAATACCAAAATGGGGTTCCTTTGGTAGTTAAACGAAAAGCAAAAAATAAAATAAATAAAGCAAAATATTGCTGATTGATCAGAACAGTTAAGGATTAGAAAGAAAATAAATTAGAAAAACTTTATATGGAAAGACATATCTGTTATGCTGTTCCATATTGCAAGTAGAACGAAAATTAAAATTTCAAATAATTATAGAATGTTAGAGTTGGAAGGGACCTCCAGTTTCATCGTGTCCAACCCCCTGCTCAATTCAGGATTCACTAAACCATCTCAGACAGATCTGTCCAGCCTCTGTTTGAATACTTTCATTGAAGGAGAACTCATCATCTCTCGTGTCAGCCTGTTCCACTCATTGATCACCTTCACTGGAAAAAGCTTTTTTTTCTAATATCTAATCTGTATCTTTTCCCTTTCAGTTTCATTCCATTGCTTCTCATGTTTCCATGTGCAAAAGAGAATAAGGATGATCCTTCTACACTGTGACACCCCGTCTGATATTCATAAACTGCAATTAAGTCTCCTCTTAGACTTCTTTTTCGAAAGCTAAATATTCCCAGATCCTTTAACCGTTTCTTGTAGGACATACCTTGCCGTCCGCTCACCAATCCGGTAGCTCTTCTCTGAACTCGCTCCAGCTTCTCTATGTCTTTGTAAAATGTTGTGCCCAAAAATTGGACGCATTATTGCACATGAGGACTAACCAAAGAGGAGAAGAGGGGGATATAATTACTTCAAGTGATCTAGACTCTATGCTTCTCTTAATACATCCTAGAACTGTGTTTGAATTTTTTTTGCTCCCGCATCACACGGTTGACTCATGTGCAGTCTATGTTCTATAAGTATACACAAGTCTTTTTCACACATGCTATTGCTTAGTTCTATTCCTCCCATTCTGTAGAAGCAATTTTGTTTTTTCCTACCCAGATGTAGACTCTTGCATTTCTCTCTGTTAAATACAATTGTATTAGCCGCTGCTCATTGTTCAAGCTTATCTAGATCATTATGAATCCTTTCTCTGTCTTCTCTTGTGTTAGCTATCCCTCCTAGCTTTGAATCATCTGCAAATTTGATTAGTTTTCCTTCAGTTCAATTATCTAGATCATTTGTAAAAATGTTTAACTTTACTGGAGCCAGGACAGAGTATTGTGGTACCTCATTTGAAACACATTTGTAGGCAGAGTCTTATCTTTATGCTTTAACCCATAGAAACCAAGGAAAGACCTACCCAAAGGTCCGCAACTACAATATGACAGTGTCTGTAGTTTACTTCGCAAAATTCCTGCTGACAGGTTGGCTTAAAAATCTTCCAATTCTTATCTCTTTTTGGGACTGTTACTGATTATGTAGTGAGAGTTTTATTTAGCACAAGCTTTCATCTTTCTTTGACTTTTCTGTCCTTTAGAACATCCAACCATTGGACCTTTCTTTTCTACCCTCTGAATCCATTTAAATCTGCCTTTCTGAAGTCCAATCCCTTGCAGGTCTTCTTTCTCTTGTAATCCAAAATTTGAAGACTGCATGATTGCTGCCTCCTAAATTCCCAGTCACCTTTACTTCCTCAACCATTTCCTCCTTATTGGTAAGAATTAAGTCCAAGATGGCAGATCCTCTTGTTGTCTCTTCTACTATTTGAAAGATAAAGTTGTCAGTGAGAGAAGATAAGAATTTTATGGATCTATTTCTTTTTTTCTGAGATAGATTCCCAACAAATATCTGGATAGTTAAAATCTCCCATGATCACTATATCATACTTTTTGGAACAAAGAAAACTGATGCAAAAATAGCTCATCTATATCTTCAGTCTGTCTATGTGGTCTATAGTAAACACCTACAATGGTGTGCTTTCTGTTCTAGTCTCCTTTTCTTCTTACCCAAACAGTTTCTACAGAGCTACCATTCTCTGAAGCTTGGATCTCTGTGGAGATATATGATTTTCTAACATAGAATGTAACACCTCCTCCCCTCTTGTTAATCGGCTGAGTAAAATCAATATAAGGGGTGACCGTGACAGCTACATTGTTATTTCAATCTAATATATAAAGCTCAAGTGTGTAAGTATGTATGTGTGTGTGTGTGTATGTTCGGGATTGGCATCCACACCGTCGCAGCTACAGCCACAAAATTTGGCCCAGTCACATGTCTGGACCCCGAGAGTGTCCTAAGCTATGTTGTGAGGCGAAATTTTATCCCTGCGCGTTCCAATTCACCAAACAATTTTGCCCCCATCTACATAAGGGGAAAAAGTGTGTGTGTATCAAGCCCCGCCCCTCATTATGATGTCATAATGGTTGCCATGGCGACGCTGATGTCATCATAGGTTGCAAGCCCCGCCGCTCATTATGATGTCATAATGGTTGACTATGGGATGGATGATGTGTGATGGGTATATGGGCACGGGACTATGGGATGTAGGATAATTATTATTTGCTATAACTAACCACAGTTAGTTACTATGCCCGGGCAGCGCCAGGCTCTTCAGATAGTAGTAATATAGATAACAAATGTAGCCACTCAAATTCCCATTTCTAAGACCAGCAAAATATGCATGTAAGTACCAATGATGAAATCCAATACAAATATGAGAAAATTTTGCAACTGATAGGGCATTCCATTAATTTAAAGATTGGTTACCAAAGCGTAGCCAAGGGATTTTGTACATGAAATGCGTTCAGTTAGGACACTGATAAGAATGATCTGCTGATAGTGCATTGTTTTATTAAACAAAATGCCCCAACTCGGGCCAATGAAAATAAATGATACTCTCTATCATACCATTCAGTACAACAAGGAACAGTTCTGGGCCAATGAGTATAAAAAAATGTGCTTTGTAATAAGCCAATGAGTAGAAAAATGGACTACCTTGGATCAATGTACCAAATTGGGCTGATGAGTGAAATGGATATGCACTTGGAGGAAAGGAGTAGACTAATGCATAGACTTTGTCCCATCAGAAGAACAAGACGGGATAGACAGGAGCCAATGAGTAGAACAACACATAGACTTGAGTTAATTAATGCATAGAAAGGGGCCAGTAAGTAGACCAATGCAAAGGCTAGAGCCAATAGTAGAACAATACATAGACTGGACTTAACGAGTAGAACAATGTATGTACAGACTTGGTAGAACAATAAATAAACTGGTTCCAATGAGTAGAACAATGCGAAGACTGGGGTTAATGAGTTAAACAATGTACAGACCTGGAAGAACAATGCATAGAATGGTACCAATGAGTAGGACAATGCATAATCTTGAGCCAATGAATAGAATAATGCAAAGATTGGGGCCAATGAGTAGAATAATGTATATACTGGGGTTAACAAGTAGAACAATGTACAGACTTGGTAGAACAATGCATAGACTTGAGCCAATTAATAGAACAATGCATAGAATGGTGCCAATGAGTTGAACAATGCAAAGACTTGAGCCAATGAGTAGAACAATGCATAGACTGGGGTTATCGAGCAGAACAATGTACAGATCACTGGCTGGGGATGATGACAAGACGACAAAAAATTTGACAAGACAAGAACAATGGTATGGCTACCCTAGAGTCACTAGGGACTATTGCCATTTCATCTGGATCTAATAATAATCGATTGTTCATGGCCACTTATAATAAAGGTTTAGCACTTTTTACTTTTTAATCAAAGTACAAGAAATAATCACCAAAAACTATATTAAGAAGTCCAAGGATAATTTATGAATTTTTTAATGTCTTGTGATGGGAGGGGGGATTTATTTACCTGTAGGACTGAAAATCAAGGAAAAGACCTAAATTCTTACCACGACCCATAATGTGGCTTTAGCACTCCATAACCGCTCACTTCAAACTTTCCGAATGAATAAGCCCATAGTCCATAATTGCAGTACATGAATGGCATATCAGCTTTTACTCAGGGAAGAGAAACAAACTAATCTAAGTCCTGTGGTCTCCCAGCCAGCCTTAGTTTGCGTAGATAGTAAATTCCATTCCAACGTCCCAGCTGTCAAAACATTTTCCACCCACCCAATTTATGCATCTTTAGTTGTCAATATTCCAATGCTCGTCAATGACTTAGTATGTTCACCACTTAATTACTTGCAAAACGGTTTGCAACAACAAAAAAGGCAATAACCATCCATTTCCTTTGAGCTGCTCAATAATTATAGGCAATCTTTTGCCTATGTAGTAAAAAGTTCATAGATCATGGGTTGCATTTGAATACAGAAGCTTTTTTTGGACATGCGTTAAAAAAAAAAAAAAGAATAAAAAGTTATAAAAAACTGTACAAAAAACAAAATCTTTAATTTTCAAACATAACACAAAAACTATGGGGATGTCTAGAAACCATAAGACTGTACTGTACGCATTAAACACATCGTCTCAGACTTTTTTTTATGTGACTGCAGATTTGTGAATCCTCACAGCGTGCACTGTCAGGATTCTCTAGTTCTTTGATCGAGTGCAATGTAACCGCAATTCTGCTATTTGCATAGGTCAGACTAGACGTGATCAGCCTTGCTCAATTCTCATACATTGAGTGTGGCCACAAACGTCTAGTTGGCATGTGACTGTACGTATGCAAATCACATACTTGCAGTCATGCGCCAGCCTGCTCTGAGCTCGACACCGGAGAATCCTGACAGCGTGAACAGTCAATACTGCTATCCTAGGCTGACTGTTCTACAAACTTTGTCAAATAATAGCGTACCTATCAGTATATGCTTGCAAAAGTACTAAATACTGGTTTAATCTTACAAATATTTAATTACAGCAGATCTAGTGCTGTCCACATTAGTGAAAATATATATTTTTTTATATTTTTTAAGGGGGAGCCTTGAAAGTCACTTAAATCTGTCAATATTCCACTAAATAATTTTCTCTGCCTAACCTATGATCTTAGATATATTATCATAGATTGCACCCACAGATCTGAAGGGGGGATTATAAAACATTATGGATTATATAAACGGTGAAAAGCAAAACTACATAAAATGCAAAAAAAAAAGGTACAAAAATATAAAATGCAACTATCAGACGTTCAGATATTCAGAATAGTTTTCTCTGGCTCAACGTTTCAAGATATATATTGAGGCAGATTTAGTACTGAAAATGCGCTGTAACTCTGGTTGAAAAGGTTGTGGCTTCATAGAGAAGTATGTGGCTTAAAAAGGTTGTCAGGTCCAAATCGACAAATCTGCAGTCACTCTGCGGGCTGCTGGGATTCGCCAGTTTCCGAGTTGGGAGCAGGGGGTATGTATGAGTTATACATACTCCTGGCCAGTGGGTGTTGCCTCGCTTCCATACACTTGTATGGAGCGAGGCTGTGCCCTCTAGTCGGTCACACCCACTGCATGGCTGCGTCACTAGATGGGGCTTGGCCTCACTCAATACAAGTGTCTGGAAATGAGACCATTCCCATTAAACGCCTTTTGCCCAGCAATATGTATAACACATACCCTCCTGTCCAGACTCGGAAACTGGACAGAGCGACTGCTGACTTATCAACTTGGATCGGACAACCCTTTTAACAGAAAAGGGTTTTGCTTCAGAGGAAAACAAGGGATCCTGTAAAGTTAGATAATAGTGTCTAAAGTTGTAGAAAATGTATCATCTAACTGCAAGAAATTTGGCACATTTCCACATAGCCTGAATTTGCGCTGCCTATATTTTAGGAAAATGAATGTGCCTCCTACAGGAAAGATGTATATCTTTGTACCGTGTCTCCTACAGTTTATCTACTTCTTGGCTACCCAGAAACGCCCATGCAGTTCTGATATATCTCTACAATAACAATCTAAAATGCAGGAGATTGTGCAGTTGTGGGGATGGTGAGTTGGCTATCAGACACAGCCAGAATTCCCAGAGAGAACTAGCACTTGTATATATAGATTAGGAAGCACTGACAGTGCTTCCTCCTCCAAACCTATTGATCAAATGATCACTTGCTGTAGAAAGAGAGCATGAACTGTGAGTCTTAGGAGACCCACTGAGCTGAAACTCACCTGTGACTGGAGATACCATACCAGCCCCAATCACTGGGCAAATCATCAGTTAAAAGAATGTATTAAGTTAAAATGCCCTGCATGGATCTGCAGCAGTTGAAACATACTAGAAGCGCAAAAGAAGTCAAATCAGGTTAACACACTAACGATTATACCCTCGATTTTATGTGGCTAAACCCCCATTTTTGTGCCATCTTTTCTCCCCAGCATTTTCTCAAAAGTGTTTTTTAAGACCTTGATGTGGATAGTGTGTAAAATAATAAAAAACATAACAAAAGAAAATAGAAAAAAAAAGAATAAAATAATACTAAAAAAGAGACACTGCCAGTCTGAAATAGAATTTCTATGGAAAGGAGAGAATAATTTAAAATATTTTAAGTGTTCCTCTTCGGTCGTTAAAAAGAAATAAATGGAAAAAAAAAATTAAAAATAGACAAGCATTTTCTATTTTTCTTTACATTTTCCCCATTGACACCAACAACAAAAAACAATGTAACAGTTACAGAACAAATAAACCCCATGTGCAATGAAAAAAAGACATAAAAATGATTTGAAAATACAAATGGAAACATTTTAATTTTTAGAGCTGTTAAAAGCGCATGTACAATCTCGCTCCCTGTGCACATCCCCAGTCACTATAAGCTTGCTGAGGACCACAGACCATGCACACCATGAGTTTACCATATAGCACTCACTGCTGCTGAGCCGGTCAAAGCACAGACATGAATTCTTTGTGCTCTGTGCTTGGAAAGTTGTAGGAAGTAAGGAGCTGGTGATCACATCATCAATTTTTTCTTTAGCTCTGGAACACTACATAATTTTAACAGCAAGTAAATTATGAAGTTTCTTAATTTCTGATAGGCTTTAACAATCTGTTTGCTCGGAAGTCCCCCTTAACCTCTTCATTGCTTAAACTTCTTGGCAGTTTATCCTTATGACACTCAATGTCAAATTTCTGATATATGTAATAGAATCTCTAGCACAAAGAACTCTCAGTGTTTTAATAGATATGTCAGCCACACTGTTATCTCGTAAATGATAGCTCTCCTCAGCGCAATCTCTTACAAGGAAAAAGGCTATTTTGTGTTTTGTTTTTCGGTGCAACTTTTTGTCCCCCCCCCCCCCAACACACACACACACACACACACACTAAACCAAACGTGAAGATATTTATACCAACCACTTGGATTTACTTGTGCCAACAATATTAATTTTGAGTCCTTTTTAAAACCTGCTAATGAAAATGCTTCCCTTCAAGCCATTAATCAATTGTGAATTTCATTCCCTTGTTTTGTAAAAGCTGCTGCAATAAATAGTTTTTTTTTCACAAGGCGAAATTCTTGGAGATGGATTCAGCCAGCGTAATTAATTGTACCCAGTTACAGAAGATCAGCAAGTTTGTAGGATTCACATGCTGCTTTACCATATGGCTGCCCAGTAGGCGAAAAATTTGATTAATGTTTTGAAGTGGATTTTTTTCAGCAATATTTGAGCCCAGATGAGAAAGGTTTCCTTTTTAATGGTGATAAACAGCTGATTTCAACCAACATTGAAGTTGACTGGTAGATTACCGATCTGTAGATAGCCACGTGCGTGCAAGCGTAATGCGAATGCTTCTGGAACAGGAAGAGCTTCTGTACACATGCAAAAAAGAGTGTCGTATTCTCATGACTACGGGATTTACATATATTTATGTCTCTTCAATCCAGCAATCAATAATCCCTACATACTACATACTTTATCTAGCACTAAACTGCAATGAACAAAAATATGGAATTTCACAGGAGCAAAAGCCAAAAAGGAAGCAGAGATAAAACAATCAGATAATTAATTTGCATTAAAAAATGTTATAGCAGCAGGTTTTGTAATTTTCTAATTTTAATAAATGTTAATGCGTTGCTCCACTACTTTTATTATCCTAAGAATAAGTCTTCAATATCAGATTGGTGGGGTCCGGCACCTCAACCAATCAGATGTTCTTCATGCCGGAGGCAGCCAGATGTTACCAATCCTGGAGCTGAAAAGTACAGCTTGGTCAAATGTGTCGTGCCCACGTCCGGGTACTGAAGACCTACTCCTATTAATTTGAATAAGTGCAGATGTCCAATACCTCGACGCGGTCACGATACTGTTCAGCCCTTCAACCGCTAAAATCCATTTGCTACCAAAAACAGCTGATCGGTGGGGGTGCAGGGTGATGGACTTCCCCAATGTGATATTGATGACCTAACCTTAGGACAGGTCATTAATATTAAACAAGTAGAGCAACTTTTTCAATATATATTATTTATATAAGCATATATGCAAGCATACATAGCCCTGTTTACATGTGTGTGTTTAAAATTAACATAGTAGGTACTTAATAGATGGCAGGTTAGTAGGAGGTCCTAGGAAAGCCTAGAAAACTCTATCAATAAGAGTAGAAAACGTTTAGCAAGAAAACCCAAAAGAAGACAAAAGACAGACAAACACTTCCTATGAGAATCCAGAGACAGCATTTGAAAGTGTGAATTTTAACATCCTTGTTTCATGGTGTTACACACTCACATGCCGAGTTGGATTCTCTAAGCCATAGGTCACAGCAAGTAGCGCAGACCAGAGGCGATGATTTAGCGAAGCGAACCTCATGGTTGGCACATGGATAATCGAGAACAGCAGGATATGCTGGATGCAGAGCAGGAAACACCAGCTGAAGTAGAGACAGGTGTGTGGATACACACAGGAACAGTAGCTGTATAGACAATTTGGGACTTGCAGCAGACAATTGAGTAACAGCCAAGTCATATGTAATCAGGGACTTGGAGCAGGCAAATGGTTAACCACATGATATCAGTCAGTAATGAATTTAAAAACTGGTAACTTGCTTACAGAGATAATTAAACACGGGATTATTAGAGATGTATAACAAGTACTCAGCTGGCAAAGAAGAGCATCATTATTAGCTAAGATAAGTACAGTCACAGGAACCTGTAGCAGTAGAGTTGACAGTGCA
The DNA here is from genome assembly GCF_039654945.1 of Dendrobates tinctorius. NCBI lineage: Eukaryota > Metazoa > Chordata > Amphibia > Anura > Dendrobatidae > Dendrobates > Dendrobates tinctorius. Next base: position 9,793,766 of record NW_027361677.1, read on the forward strand.
TCAGCACCAAGATTCACAGGACAGAGATTGCAAATAGTTGCAAATTGATGAACAGTAGGCAGGAGCTTACTGCAAACAGCTGAGTAAAGTGCATGATGAGGCAAACTTCTGTAATACACCTAGAGGCTAAAAACTATGCTCCCTGAATACTCAGACAGCACATGATTGTCTGAGTCGACTTTAAGAGGGTGACTACGTGAGACTTGTTTTCCGATGTATCAGTTATCCAGAGCAGACAAGCACAATGAGAGATGACTATAGGGGAAGGAAATGAGGCCCATCACCAGAGAATATGGTCCATATAACGCTAAGCTCAGATTTGGGGATGCGTAGTTCCTCTGTGAAGCTCTGCCCACTGCCGCACCTCCTCCATTCAGCTCTGCCTACATCTGCATGCGGCCTGCATACCTATCTTTAACATTGGATACTCAGGCCATGCGGATGTATGCGGATGCGTCCGCATGCGTCATTTTGACGCTGCGGCGACCGCAACAAAATGCAACATGTTGCATTCGATACAGGTCACTGCAGTGTCAAAACGATGCATGTGGACGCATCCGCACACATCCGCATGGCCTGCGTACCCAATGTTAAAGATAGGTACGCAGGCTGCATGCAGACATAAGTGGAGCTGAACGGAGGAGGTGCAGCAGTGGGCGGAGCTTCACGGAGGAAATATGCAGCCCTCCGCAGCTCTGACATCCGCAAATCTGAACCTAGCCTAAGAACCACAACTCTCATTCCGAACCTGGGTTTCCTGACCCAATTGAAAGCCTCATAAATGACAATGAGGCATACGGTGGTTGGGCACTGTCAGATGTCAGTGATGTTTCTTGTATGCAAAAAAAACGATTTTCTTCAGTATGGTCTGTGTTTCAGTTTTTACTATCAGCGATATACACTTTATAGACTTGTAGTCCTCTCCTCTTCCTATAGGTTTACAGTAATGTCTGCAGGACTGCTGTATACCACTGCAGCAAACTTATACAACTATATTCATGTTTCACACACACACATATACATATATATATATATATATATATATATATATATATATATATATATGCGCCAGCATGTACAGTTTTGAGAAAATGGAAAACGGTCTTAGGAGCGCAGGAAAGAGACTCAGACAAGAGATGGGTTTAAACCACAACGCGTTTGCGACGGAGGATCCGTCTTCATCAGGTGGATGTAAACTTCCACCTGATGAAGACGGATCCTCCGTCGAAACGCGTTGTGGTTTAAACCCATCTCTTGTCTGATTCTCCTTCCTGCGCTCCTAAGACCGTTTTCCATTTTCTCATTGCTCCTATCCTCCATTGGAGGTTTTGGGCTGGAGCTGCGGTGGAGACCTGACACCCTTGTCTGCTCCTGGGTTGCCTCCTAAGCGCTCCTTTATGACCGCTTATCACTGACTCTTATTAGCATGTACAGTATGTCACTTTGATTGAGAAGCCGTGTTGTTGCGAGATTAAGCCCTAATTTTATACACCATTTGAGTACAACGCAAAGTAACAATATTAATTATGGCACGAATGATAGAGTTTCTTCGAAATTAAGTGAACTTTAGAAATCCACTTGGGCTATCAGAAGACTGAATCCAAGCCAGACTCATCTATCTACATGATTTACATATGGTGCTCCTGGTGGGAGAAGGGGGTAATTAATATTTAACAATAACCATTAATAATACCGCAGATAAAATTAGGTAAACAGTAGGGCACACAAGAGAATAAAGCAATCCTACGGCACATTGGTGGACTTATCGCTATCAACAGGGTTATTTTTCTTTATCTGATGGAGCTCATTCATTATGGGGTATGGAAAGGAGGAGAATTTTTTTTTTTTTTTTTAACATGTGAAATGAAAATAAAAAGCGGACATATAACTTGTTGCTTTCGGTAACAAGGGAGTTTTTCTGAATTTTTGGGCCCCCATAATTATCTGTAAATGAGCCCCCAACTTCTGTTTGGCTGAAACTATTTTCAGTTTTCAGATGTTAACCCCTTCGCACCCGAGCCTGTTTTTGCCTTCGTGACCGGGCCAATTTTTTCAATTCTGACCAGTGTCACTTTATGAGGGCATAACTCTAGAACGCTTCAACGGATCCTGCTGATTCTGATAATGTTTTCTCGTGACATATTGTACTTCATGATGGTGGTAAAATTTCTTAGATATGAACTGCGCTTATTTGTTAAAAAAATATAATCGAAATTTGGCAAAAATTTTGCAATTTTCAAACTTTTAATTGTTATGCCCTTAAATCAGAGAGTGATATCGCACAAAATAGTTAATAAATAACATTTCCCACATGTCTACTTTACATCTGCACAATTTTGGAAACATAATTTTTTTTTTTTTTTTTAGGAAGCTATAAGGGTTAAAAGTTGACCAGCGATTTCTCATTTTTACAACAAAATTTACACCACCATTTTTTTTTAGGGACCACCTCACATTTGAAGTGAGTTTGGGGGGTCAATATGACAGAAAATACCCAAAACTGACACCATTCTAAAAACTGCACCTCTCAATGTACTCAAAACCACATTCAAGAAGTTTATTAACCCTTCATGTGCTTCACATGAATGAATGGAATGCGAAAGGAAAAAATAAACATTTAACTTTTTTTCACAAACATTTACTTCAGAACCATTTTTTTTTATTTTCACAAGTGTAAAAAGAGAAAATGAACCACAAAATTTTTTGTGCAATTTCTCCCGAATACGACGATACCCCGTATGTGGGGCTAAACCACTGTTTGAGCACACGGCAGAGCTCAGAACGGAGGGAGCGCCGTTTGACTTTTTCAATGCAGAATTGGCAGGAATTGAGATCGGATGCCATGTCGCATTTGGAGAGCCCTTGATGTACCTAAACAGTGGAAACCCCCAGAAGTGACCCCATTTTGGAAACTAGACCCCTTAAAGAACTTATCAAGATGTGTCGTGAACACTTTGAACCCCCAAGTGCTTCACAGAAGTTTATAACGTAGAGCCATGAAAATAAAAAATCATTTTTTTTCCACAAAATGATGTTTTAGCCCCCAATTTTTTATTTTCACAAGGGTAACAGGAGAAATTGACCCCAAAAGTTGTTGTCCAATTTGTCCTGAGTACACTGGTACCCCATATGTGGAAGAAAACTACTGTTTGGGCACATGGTGGGGCTCGGAAGGGAAGTAGTGACGTTCTGGAATGCAGATTTTGATGGAATGGTCTGCGGGCGTCAAGTTGCGTTTACAGAGCCCCTGATGTGCCTAAACAGTGGAAACCCCCAATTCTAATTCCAACCCTAACCCCAACACACCCCTAACCCTAATCCCAGCCCTAGCCTGCGTACCTGTTTTTTTCTTTACTTTTTTTTTCTTTTTGTGACAAGATCGCTGCCCTGCGATCTGACTCACAGTAACGCCACTTCTCCTCTGATCTCACACTGACAGATGATCAGAGGAGAAGCAGCGTTACTATGTGACAAGATCGCTGCCTGGCACAAAATAACGCGACTTCTCCTCTGATCTCACACTGACAGATGATCAGAGGAGAAGCAGCGTTACTGTGTGACAAGATCGCTGCCTGGGACAGCTGTGCCAGGCAGCGATCTAGTTACACAGTAACGCTGCTTCACCTCTGATCATCTGTCAGTGTGAGATCAGAGGAGAAGTCGCGCTACAATGAGTCAGATCGCCGGGAAACAAGCAGCTTTCTCAGAGAGCGCTCTCATTGGCTGCTGTGACGCTGACGTCATCAGGACCTGAACCAATCAGGTCTCGATGACGTCGGGGGTCCCAGCATGCATTGTGCACCGGGATCCCCGCGTTACAAGGTATGTGGGGGTCCCGGGAGGTACAAAACCACCGACAGTAGATAAACGTCGGCGCTTGCTGGGCTTTGTGCAGCGCCGACGTTTATCTACTGTGGGCGGTCGGGAAGCGGTTAATCTGCCCTTCATTAAAGGGGTTTACAGTTTTAAGGTTTATTTTTTCTAAAGGCCAGGTATGCGCAAAAATAAAGGCACAGAGTACATGGATAATACAGAAAGTCACAGTACAGGGATAATAATCACAGTGATGCCACAGCACAGGGATAATGCACACAGTGATGTCACTGTGCAGGAATAATACACACAGTGATGTCACAGTACAGGGATAATAATCACAGTGATGTCACTGTACAGGGATAATGCACACAGTGATATCACTGTACAGGGATAATAAACACAGTGATGTCACTGTACAGGGATAATACACACAGTGATGTCACTGTACAGGGATAATACACACAGTGATGTCACAGTACAGGGATAATACACACAGTGATGTCACAGTACAGGGATAATAATCACAGTGATGTCACTGTACAGGGATAATACACACAGTGATGTCACTGTACAGGGATAAAGCAGTGATGTCACAGTACAGGGAAAATAATCACAGTGATGTCACTGTACAGGAATAATATACACAGTGATGTCACAGTACAGGGATAATGCACACAGTGATGTCCCAGTACAGGGATAATGCACACAGTGATGTCCCAGTACAGCGATAATACATACAGTGATGTCACTGTACAGGGATAATATACACAGTGATGTCACAGTACAGGGATAATACACACAGTGATATCACTGTACCGGGATAATACACACAGTGATGTCACTGTACATGGATAATGCACACAGTGATGTCACAGTACTGGAATAATACACACAGTGATGTCCCAGTACAGGGATAATGCACACAGTGATGTCACACTGTGTGGTTCTGGTTGATACAGTAGCACAGCCCATTCAAGTAAACAGGTAGAGGAAGTCGCAGGGTTGGCTCCATACAATCACACATCGATTGCCATCAATAGAATATCCCCAATACTCATTCTATTTTGGCACCAATTAATTAAAAATAAAAAATACAATACAAACCCTCCCAGAAAGCCGATTTCATCATGTAGATAAGTCTTTGCATTACTGAGCTACAATTAAAAATACAAAGCCAGTCTCTCCTTGAAATCCTAGAAATGCATAATTATAAAAGTAACACAAATTGTAAAGCGGCCGCTTGAAACGCGATGCCAGATTTAATGGCTGAGCACTGAGGATCCAACGTATGTTGCTTTGTGTGACTGCATCTGTAATGTGCCATGGAAGAGATAACAAAAAAAAAAAAAAAAAAAAAAAGAAATCAGTCTTCCGCCTTCCGTTAAACTCGCATCAAGTTCTCCGGGGAACTCGCCGCAAGCAAGTAGCTTTAATTGCTAATATTAGCGAGACGTTTTACGTGGTGACCCGAAATGCGATGCTCCCGCCGTACCCACGCCCCGTGATCTGGAACCGTCTCCTGCGTCCCCTGCGCTCTCCGCTTAAAAGTTTAAAGAGCTAACAAAATGTTTTAACGAGATACAAATCTCAGAGATCATTAATCAATATGCTCAATGTTATTTGTGATAATTCATCATGACATGATATTAATGGGTTACAGTACCCTTCAGAGGTGAGATTAATGCAAATGAGCAACCACAATTAACTTTACTGCTCCCTACTCACAGGAATGGACAGATGATTATAAATGACAACTATATGTCAATTACAATATCCAATAAAGTGAAGCTTAGAGGGCAATCTGTCTACTTTTATAGTCTTCGCTTGACATCGAGAAATCAGGCTCAGCCCACCACTGTCACGCCACACACTGCTCTTCAGATATTTATATGCAGGCATGGATATATACTATGATTACTGGGAAGCATGCACCCTGCGGACAAACTGAGACAAGCTAAAACGTGTGTCCACCCCATCTCCGGAAAGAGAATGAGAAAAGCAATCATAAAAAAAAAAATATATATATATCATTTTAGCAAAAAATAAAAAAATAATGAAATTGCACCACCCTTGGTTATAGGCAGTGCCTGGTATTGCAGCTTAGCTGCATTTAACCCTTTAAAGCATTGTTTCTCAAATCCAGTCCTCAAGACCCACCCAACAGGGCACGTTTTCAGGATTTTGTTAGTATTGCATAGGTGATGGAATTAATGCTTGAGCAGGTGATGAAATTATCACCTGTGTGATACTAAGGAAATCCTTAAAACTTGACCAATTGGTGGCTCTTGAAGTCTTGTTGAGAGACACTGCCTTAAAGGGAATCTGTCAGACAGGTTATAACCTAAGAGCAGCATGATGTAGGTAGGGGCTGAGAACCTGATTCCAACGATGCATCGCTTGGTGTACTGGCTGCAGCAGAAGTGATAGAATTATAGTTTTGTCTGCTGAAGTTCTGCTGAGCTGTGTATAACCCCGCCCACACCACTGATTGGCTGCTTTCTGTGTACAATGACAGGAAGCGGCTTATCATTGGTGGGGGGCCTGGCTGGACTAGAAAGCACGTGTCACCTAGTCCTGCAGTGATAATCTCTTGTGTGCATAAAATTATTTTATTGAAACCACAACACACAGCCCAGTAAGTGACACATCGCTGGAATCAGGGTTACTGCCCCTACATTGTGCTGCTCTCAGATTACATAGCAAAAAAAATGCTAAAAAAGTTCCTTTAAGAACTGGCTCATTAGTGGCATTTACGATAAAGAATGTTTTTTAAGCGTGATATTTGAGGAGCCATAATATTTTTGTTTATGTGGTTACTGTATGTGTTGATTTGTTTTTGGCACGAAAAAATTTTTCACTTAACTTTTATTAATTTTTTATTAAAACTCCACAAATCGCAATCCCATTGAGAACCGGTGGTCCATTCTCAAAAAAGCAGGAGGACAAACAAAAATACAGAAACTGTGATAAACTCCAAGAAAAAGTTAGGCAAGAATAGGCCGTCATCTCTCAGGATTTGGCCCAGAAGCCGACGAAGTCTTGAAAAAATAAGGTTAAAAGCTGTCAATAATGAGTCTTTGCATAAACTTCATGTATTTGGCAATACGAGTATAAGAACTTTTGAAATGATTAGAATTGTATGTCAGAAACATCGGTCAAAAATCTAGAAGCGCAGAAGCAACAAACTTTGCGAAAAAAAACAAAATTTGTGCCAGTGTCAAAACTTTTGGCCACAAATATTAATTAAAAAAATGTATATATATATGTTTATATATAAATCTGCTTCATTTACTTAGAAAAAACAAATATTTATATATTCGGAAACTAAACCTTCATTCCTTCATTTAAGTAAATTAAGCGTAGCCGTTAAAGTGCACAACCACCAAAGCGGGAGACTGGGGTTCAAATCCTGGCTCTGCCCTGTAGGGAAATAATATACCAGTAGTTGTCCTTGTGTAAGACTACTAACACTATAGTGTCTACACCTCAATAAACATGAGAGTGTCACGAACAAAGAGAGTCATGCCGGCTTGGTGACACGAAGGGAAGTCAGCCAACTAACAGAAATACAGAAGGGCGTATAAATCAAGAATAAGACCAAGATGGACAAGTACAAAGGCCTGACCCCAGCTGAAGCCCTAGAGACTGCTAAGCAAAGGCTCACAGCATTCACTGCAAAACTAGGGAGATACACTAGAGAAGCTGAGGCCAAGAAGATAAATGCGCTGTTCTCCAAAGAACCATCCAAGGTGTACTACCAACCAAAGAGTAACAGCACAAAGGCAGCAACTCCACCAATATTAGAGACTGAACAATCCTGGAGGAACATATGGGAGAAGGAAAAAACGTACAACACCAGTGCAATGTGGCTACAGGATCTGAGAATGAAACACAGCAACCACCTAGAGCAAGAACCAATCACCATTACAGAGCCAGCAAGTCAAGAACATGAAGAGCTGGACAGCACCTGGCCAGACAAGATCCACACCTACTGGCTAAAGAAATTAACAACGGTACATGAACACATGGCAAAGGAGATGAACCAACTGCTAGAAGCAGGCCACCACTCAGCCTGGCTTAGACAAGGAAGAACAGTGCTGACCATGAAGGATCCTCACAAAGGAAAAGTTCCATCCAACTACCACCCAATAACCTGCCTCACAACAACATGGAAACTCCTGTCAGGCATCATAGCCACCAAGCTACAGAACCATATGAACCAGTTCATGAATCCAGCTCAGTAAGGCATCGGGACCGACACCAGAGGCTCTAAGCACCAGCTCCTAGTCGCTCAAGACTCAAGATCCAGACAGACCAATCTCACCACAGCCTGGATTAACATAGTAACATAGTTTTGAAGGCTGAAGGAAGACCTTATGTCCATCTAGTTCAGCCTATTTTTAGTGCAGCTGTTCTGCATTGTTGATCCTGGGGAAGGCAAAAAACCCACAGAGTAGAAGCCAATTTTCTCCATAGGGAAAAAAATTCCTTCCCCTAAGCTGGGTCAACCACCTACCTACAGTCATATGTAAAAGTTTGGGCACCCCTATTAATGTTAACCTTTTTTCTTTATAACAATTTTGGTTTTTGCAACAGGTATTTCAGTTTCATATATCTAATAACTGATGGACTCAGTTATATTTCTGGATTCAAATGAGGTTTATTGTACTAACAGAAAATGTGCAATCTGCATTTAAACAAAATTTGACCGGTGCAAAAGTATGGGCACCCTTATCATCTTCTTGATTTGAACACTCCTAACTACTTTTTACTGACTTCCTGAAGCACTAAATTGTCAAGGACAATCCACAAACCACCTCCAAAGACCTGCAGCATCATCTTGCTGCAGATGGTGTCACTGTGCATCGGTCAACAATACAGCGCATGCATAACGCCTTTTTGTATGACCAAACAACTCAATCTTTGTTTCATCAGTTCACAGGACCTTCTTCCAAAATGTAACTGGCTTGTCCAAATGTGCTTTTGCATACCTCAGGCGACTCGGTTTGTGGCGTGCTTGCAGAAACGGCTTCTTTCGCATCACTCTCCCATACAGCTTCTCCTTGTGCAAAGTGCGCTGTATTGTTGACCGATGCACAGTGACACCATCTGCAGCAAGATGATGCTGCAGGTCTTTGGAGGTGGTCTGTGGATTGTCCTTGACTGTTCTCACCATTCTTCTTCTCTGCCTTTCTGATATTTTTCTTGGCCTGCCACTTCTGGGCTTAACAAGAACTGTACCTGTGTTCTTCCATTTCCTTACTATGTTCCTCACAGTGGAAACTGACAGGTTAAATCTCTGAGACAACTTTTTGTATCCTTCCCCTGAAAAGCTATGTTGAATAATCTTTGTTTTCAGATCATTTGAGAGTTGTTTTGAGGAGCCCATGATGCCACTCTTCATAGGAGAATCAAATAGGAGAACTACTTGCAAGTGGCCACTTTAAATACCTTTTCTCATGATTTGATACACCTGGCTATGAAGTTCAAAGCTCAATGAGGTTACAAAACCAATTTAGTGCTTCAGGAAGTCAGTAAAAAGTAGTTAGGAGTGTTCAAATCAAGAAAATGATAAGGGTGCCCATACTTTTGCACCGGTCAAATTTTGTTTAAATGCAGATTGCACATTTTCTGTTAGTACAATAAACCTCATTTGAATCCAGAAATATAACTGAGTCCATCAGTTATTAGATATATGAAACTGAAATACCTGTTGCAAAAACCAAAATTGTTATAAAGAAAAAAGGTTAACATTAATAGGGGTGCCCAAACTTTTACATAAGACTGTATAATATTCTGTTATTCGTAACCTTCTATACTGTTACTCACAAGAAAAGCATCCATTCCTTTCTTAAATTCATTCAGTGAGTTGGCCATCACCACTTCCTCAGGAAGAGAATTCCAGAGCCTCACTGCTCTTACCGTGAAGAACCCTCTTCTATGCTGGTGCCGAAATTGTCTTTCCTCCAAACGAAGAGAATGCCCCCTTGTTCTTGTCACAGTCCTTGGTACAAACCGTTCATTGGAGAGATCTCTGTATTGCCCTCTGATATACTTGTACATATTTATTAGGTCTCCCCTAAGTCTTCTCTTTTCTAGAGTAAATAGACCTAGTTTTGATAACCTTTCTGGGTATTGTAGTGAGCCAACTCCATTTATCATTTTAGTAGCCCGCCTTTGAACCCTTTCAAGTTCAGTAATGTATTTCTTGAGCACCGGCGTCCAAAATTGCACACAATACTCCAAGTGTGGTCTGACGAGTGATTTGTACAGAGGGAGAATTATGTTTTCATCTCGTGTCCCCAGACCTCTTCTAATGCATCCCATGACACTATTTGCTTTGGTGGCAGCTGCCTGACACTGGGCACTCCAATTTAGCTTCTTATTGACTAAGATGCCTAAGTCTTTTTCCATGTCTGATTTCCCCAGCAGTTTCCCATTTAGTAAGTAATTATAGCATCTGTTTCTCCTTCCCATGTGCATAACCTTACACTTATCTGTGTTAAACCTCATTTGCCATTTTTCAGCCCAATTCTCCAATTTACTCAAATCTGTCTGTAGTTGCAAACTGTCCTCCTTTGTGTTAACTACCTTACATAGTTTTGTATCATCTGCAAATACTGATATTTTACTGTGCAAGCCATCCACTAGATCATTAATAAATATATTAAATAGTAGAGGGCCCAATACAGAACCCTGTGGTCCCCCACTAGTAACCCTGGCCCAATCCGAGTATGCACCATTAATAACCACTCGTTGTTTTCTATCACTAAGCCAGCTACCTACCCATCTACACACATTTTCCCCTAGCCCAAGCTTTCTCACCTTACTTACCAATCTTTTATGTGGGACAGTGTCAAATGCTTTAGAGAAGGCGAGATAAATGACATCCAATGATTCTCCTTGGTCCATTTGAGAGATTACATCCTCATAGAAGCTGATCAGCTTAGTTTGACAGGAGCGATCCTTCATAAATCCATATTGACATGGAGTTAAACATTTATTAACATTGAGATATTCCATAATAGTATCCCTTAGAAACCCTTCAAAATTTTTACCCACAACAGATGTTAAGCTTACTGGCCTATAGTTTCCAGGTTCCCTTTTAAGCTATGTGCCCACGGTGCGTGTTAAAACGCACACCAAAAAACCGGACTCCTTCCCAGAAATCGCGCGTTTTCACCGCGATTTTGCCGCGATTTTCGTGTGCGATATTCAAGCACTTTCCAAGCGATTTGAAGCATCGCTTGGAAAGTGATTGACAGGTTGGTCACACTCGTCAAACATAGTGTTTGACAAGTGTGGCCAGGTTTTTACTATTGAGGCTGCCTATGCGGCATCAATAGTAAAAGATAGAATGTTAAAATGCTAAAAAAAAATAAAAAAAATCGGTGTATATTTACCTTCCGGCGTCCCGCGCTGCATTCCCGGGCCACAGCGTTCCCAGTAATGCCTTGCGAGACCTGTGATGACGTAGTCTCGCGTTGCTATAGCGATCTCGCGAGACCGCTAGAGTCACGCGAGACTACGTCATCACTGGACCGTGCCGCAAGGCATTACTGGGAACGCTTAGGCCGGGAATGCAGTGCGGGACGCCGGAAGGTAAATATACCCCGATTTTTTATTTTTTATTCTTTTTTTTACAGGGGTATGGTACCCAGGGCCTGGAGGACAGTCTCCTCTCCTCCACACCGTGGGTACCAACCGCACATGAGACGCTTAACTTCCCGCATGGTGGGCATAGCCACATGCGGGAAGTAAGCAATTCTCATGCATTCCTATGGGTGCGGAATCGCGGCAATTCTTTGCGATTCCGCACAAAAGAATGAGCATGCTGCGATTTTTTTCCGCGATGCAATTCCGCCGCGGAAAAAAGTGCAGCATTAGCACAGCATGTGCGGAATGCCATAGGAATGCATGGGGGGGCGTTCTGTACACGATTTTTAAACGTTTTCGCAGCGTTTTCGCGCCGAAAATCGCGGAAAAACGCTTAAAAATCACTACGTGGGCACACAGACTTACACCCCTTTTTGAATATTGGTACCACATTTGCTTGCCGCCAATGAAAAGGAACAGACCCTGTTTCTATAGAGTCTTTAAATATAAGGAATACGGGCCTGTAATCACATTACTTAACTCCCTTAATACCCGAGGGTGAATGCCATCAGGGCTTGGTGATTTGTCAATTTTAATCTTACTAAGGATTGATTACAGGAAAGCCTATGACTCAATGCCACACATGGATCGGTGAATGCTTGGTTCTCTACAATGTCAACAGGAAATTAAGAACCTTCCTCAAACTCAATGGGGCAATGGAGAACAACACTGGAAGTCAACTCAAGACAACTAGCACAAGTGACCATCAAATGCGGCATACACCAAGGTGATGCACTGTCCCCATTGCTCTTCTGCATAGGCTTGAACCCCCTCAGTCAGATAATTAAGAGTCTAGCTATGGATACAAGTTCAAGGGTGGAACCATCAGCCACCTCCTCTACATGGATGACCTCAAGCTGTATGCAAAAAACGAACGAGACATCGATTCACTGATCCACCTGACAAGTGATCTACAGTGAAGACATCGGGATGTCCTTCGTACTGGAGAAGTGCGGCTGGTTGGTAATAAAGAGAGGCAAGGTAGTCAAGACTGATCAAGTGGAATTACCAGCAGGACACATATCAGATGTACAGACATGCTACAAGTACCTTGGCATCCCACAGGGATACGGTAACCAAGATGAGGAGGCAAGGAAATGGTACCCCACTAGTAACCCTGGCCCAATCTGAGTATGCACCATTAATAACCACTCTTTGTTTTCTATCACTAAGCCAGCTACCTACCCATCTACACACATTTTCCCCTAGCTCAAGCTTTCTCATCTTACTTATCAATTTTTTATGTGGGACAGTGTCAAATGCTTTAGAGAAGTCGAGACAAATGACATCCAATGATTCTCCTTGGTCCATTTGAGAGCTTACATCCTCATAGAAGCTGATCAGCTTAGTTTGACAGGAGCGATCCTTCATAAATCCATGTTGACATGGGGTTAAACATTTATTAACATTGAGATATTCCATAATAGTATCCCTTAGAAACCCTTCAAAAATTTTACCCACAACAGATGTTAAGCTTACAGGCCTATAGTTTCCAGGTTCCCTTTTACACCCCTTTTTGAATATTGGTACCACATTTGCTTGCCGCCAATCAAAAGTAACAGAACCTGTTTCTATAGAGTCTTTAAATATAAGGAATACAGGCCTGTAATCACATTACTTAACTCCCTTAATACCCGAGGGTGAATGCCATCAGGGCTTGGTGATTTGTCAATTTTAATCTTACTAAGGATTGATTACAGGAAAGCCTATGACTCAATGCCACACATGGATCTGTGAATGCTTGGTTCTCTACAATGTCAACAGGAAATTAAGAACCTTCCTCAAACTCAATGGGGCAATGGAGAACAACACTGGAAGTCAACTCAAGACAACTAGCACAAGTGACCATCAAATGCGGCATATACCAAGGTGATGCACTGTCCCCATTGCTCTTCTGCATAGGCTTGAACCCCCTCAGTCAGATAATTAAGAGTCTAGCTATGGATACAAGTTCAAGGGTGGAACCACCATCAGCCACCTCCTCTACATGGATGACATCAAGCTGTATGCAAAAAAACGAACGAGACATCGATTCACTGATCCACCTGACAAGTGATCTACAGTGAAGACATCGGGATGTCCTTCGTACTGGAGAAGTGCGGCTGGTTGGTAATAAAGAGAGGCAAGGTAGTCAAGACTGATCAAGTGGAATTACCAGCAGGACACATATCAGATGTACAGACATGCTACAAGTACCTCGGCATCCCACAGGGATACGGTAACCAAGATGAGGAGGCAAGGAAATGGGAAGAATAAAATCCGTGTCACCAATACATATACCCTGCCTGTTATCAGATACCCTGCTGGCATTGTGTGCTGGCCAAAACAAGAGATGGAAGCAGCAGATGTGAAGACACAAAAGCTCATCACAATGCATGGAGGTCTCCACCGTAAGTCTAGCACCCAAAGATTGTATACCAACAGAAAGTAGGGTGGTCGAGGCTTGATAAGCATCCAAGCCACTATCACGGATGAAACAAGGAGTATCTAGGAATACATCAGAAAAATGGCACTAAAAGATGAGATGCTGAGAGAAAGCCTAAGGCAGCAAAAACAACAGATCTGAAAGAAAGAACAGGAACATGAAGCGCCATGGTAAGACAAGCATGGGATGTACCACCGGCAGATAATGGAAGTGGCTGACATGGAGAAATCCTACCAATGGCTGGAGAAAGCTGGACTCTGAGACAGCACAGAGGCACTAATCATAGAGGCACAAGAGCAAGCACTAAGTACCAGATCCATAGAAGCAGGAATCTACCACACAAGACAAGACCCAAGATACAGGCTGCGCAAAGAAACCTCAGAAACCGTCAAACACATGGTGGCAGGATACAAAATGCAAGTTGGAACAGCGTATAATGAACGCCACAACCAAGTAGCGGGAATTGTATACAGGAACATCTGCACAGCATATGGGCTAAGCCCCCCTAAGTCTAGGTGGGAGACCCCAGAGAAAGAGGTGGAGAATGACAAGGCTAAAATCCTGTGGGACTTCAAGATCCAGATGAATAAGCAGGTGTTGGCTAACCAACCAGACATTGTCATGGTAGACAAGGACCAGAAGACAGCAATGATAATAGATGTGGCAGTGCCAAGTGACAGCAACATCAGAAAGAAGGAATGTGAGAAGCTGGAGAAATACCAGGGCCTCAAAGGAGAAATGGAGAAGATGTGGAAGGTGAAGGCAACAGTGATTCCAGTGGTGATAGGAGCACTTGGAGCAGTGACCCCTAATTTGTGAAAAACACCACCGCCATCTGGGGGTGAGAAGGAAATTATACATACATATATATATACATATATATATATATATATATATATATATAGTGGTGTAATGACCACTGTGTCCGCTAGGGGGCACTGTGCGGATTTCCTAGGAGAAAGGATGAATGGCAGAACCATGAAGAAACGTTATGTATCTCAAGGTGGGTGGCCTTGAGATGGAGACTGATCCATGTATTGACCAGCAGTGATACTGCTGAGGTGTCTTTTCTACGTGTAAGGGAGAAGTCTCCAGATAACTAGAGAGATGGGCGGGCCTGGTTACCTACAAACCCACCCAGGGGGTGTGTTTAAAGCACTGTTGTAAAGAGTGTGAAAATGCCTGAAGGACCTGTGATGAGGTCAGTCATGTGACCCAGTGGGCGTGGCTATGAATGATATAATGTGGCCAAGGTGAGTCACAAGGGGTGAATGCTGGGACCTGGTTGGTCCAGTGTGGAAGGTCCCGCTGAGATGGAGCTTCCCGCCTGACAGCACGTGTGAAGTGGCTGTGAGTAATGGCGACGTGTGCCTGTTAGTTCCCTGGAGGGAATGGATGCATGCAGCATGGAGGAACAGCCGTGAGAGAACCCTGACGGGTGAGATAACTTTGAGGCTGAAGAGCCTGAGTACTGGACATTGAGTAACCTGTGTGACCACAGGCTTAACAGAGGGAAGCTGTGTAATGGACGCTATGCTGGTGATATGAACTTTATGTTATTGGTCACGGTTGATGCTGCACAATAAACCACATGGAGTTATGGTTTTATGGAAAACCTGTGCCGGATCTGTTTTTTTTGTGGCTGCTGAGCGAGTATCCCCTACTTAGATGACAGCGCTACCTCACATTTGGTGGAGAAAGCTATGGGCATTGTTGTAGCCTTGTTGCTGGGAGCAACGGAAGAGGAATGCAAAGTCGGTTGCTAAGGGCAACGCTGAGCCAGGAGGGCTGACGGTATGGAAAGCCGTGTGATATTCTGACTGGAGTCAGTGGAAAAGACTTATAATATACCTCTGCGGTAGAGGGGTCCGAGAACCTGCACGGCCAGCAGGTGACGGTCGTGAAAACCGTGTTGTACTGACCGGGCTCAGTGAGAAAGAGACTGGAGATTGCTATAGGGTGCCTCTGTGGAGAAGAGATATCCGAGAACCTGTGTGGCCGACACAGGTAACGGACAGGTGTTCGTATGGTACTGACCTGGGTCAGTGAATAAGACTGTGTACCTGGAGGGTTCAGTGAGCAAGGTCCTGGAGGGTCAGTGTTGGGAGGTTCTGGCAGAAGAATCGGATCCCTGGAGCACCTGGCATGACCTTGGACCTGGTAAGGCGTGAGTGTTGGGCAGTCTCAGGCGGAGACGGATGTCCTGAAGAGCCCCTGGACCTGGTGATGCCGGTGTGTTGGGAAACCCTGGGAGGAGGGCCGCTCCCTGAATAGCACTCGGTGCGCCATGTGTGTTGGACGGTCTCAGGCGGAGACGGTACGTCCTGAATAGCACACAGAAAGGACACGTGAGTTTTGGTGTTGTGTTTTTTTTCCTTTCTCAAATCAGCCTGCGGTGGCTCAGTGGGAGTCACGAAGGGGACAAGCGGCTTCCGGTAATTCGGCAGGGTTACGAAGGGGACAAGCGGCTTCCGGTGGATCGGCGGGTCCACAAAGACGGCGCAGCAGGAGCTGTGGTAGCGCCAGAAGGAACTGGTGTGGTGTCGGTGATCAGTGACAGCAGGAGCTGTGGTGGTGCCAGCAAGGACTTGTGTGGTATCGTTAAAAAGACAAACTGTGGTCTAAGAAGACCGGTATAACGGACATGGGGAAATTCCGAAAGGGGGTGGCGGCCCAAATCGGGGTGGTAGCCCAAAAGGGGGTAGAGTCCCAGAAGGGGGTGGTAACCAAAAAAGGGGTGGAGTCCCGGGAGGGGGCGGCAACCCAAATTGAGGTGGTTCAGGAAATGGCAGCACTGGTTGACTCAGTGGGTATGTCTGGAGACCCGCAGTGTGTCTGTAAGAGTTTTGAAGAGTGCGGCATGGATTTTCCAGATAATGACAGGCCACAGGTGTGTACTGTGATGCTGCACCGGGAAGGAGCCTCTGGTCGGCTGGACTCAGAGAGTCAGGTGACTCTGACAGGAACTCCTCTCATTTTCTCTCTGACCGAGAAAAACGTCAGGATTCGCTGTAAACACGGGGTCACGGTGAACTATGCAGTAGACAGAGTAATGTTCAAGGGGACCAAAGGTGGTGCGTGCCAAGGGGGCGGGATACCACGAGACTTAGTCTATGCCTTGGAGAGGGGCAGGGACTTTGTTTTGTTTGATGACATATGGTCGGATGATGGAGACGTTTCGACTGTGGGGCCAGTAGACACTGAGACAGTGACGGCTCCTGACGTGGACAGGTCAGAGGTAGAACTGACCAGAAGAAGTACATCTGCCCAACTGACGGACCTGACGTCTCGCGACAATACGGATGGTGGGCTAGGAGATGAGACGTCTGGACTAGACACATTGGTGGACGGTAACTGGAGGGTTCACTCAACTGATAGGGCTGACCCAGTGGTAGCCCTTGAAGATATAATTAAAGAAGTAGTGGTGCGACACGTGATGGCAAAAAAAGAACAAGACCATGAGATACAGTTGATAAAAGAGACAGTGGAAGAACATCTCGAAAGAGAAAAAGTCCTGAGACAAATAGCTGAGCACAGGGTTGAGGGGCTCGAGAAAGAAATCTTGGAGCTCAGAGGTCACTTGTCCACCTGGCAAAGTGTGAACAAGAGCCTAAAGGAAGAGATGGAAGAACTCAGAGGAGTAGTAAAAGGTCTTCTGCGGCAGAATTAGTTGGACGAAGACTTACCGCGGGTGAGCACGAGTGATAATAAGACAGAACTGCCAGTAGCCATCGTGGCAAAGGGTCATGAAGTGATCAAATCGTGTGAAGTTGGTGAGTTAAGAACTGAAGAAGACAGTCACCCGGTCGGGTCAACGGTAGTGAGGGAAGTGTCCGTGGTAAAGCTAGAGCCTTCGGTCCAGGAAGAAAGCAAGACCACGACCTTCCAGTCTGTGATTGAGGTACCCGAAGACATGCAAGAAGCCTGTGCGGAGGAAGGTGTACATGAGACTTTCAAAGAGGCTGTCGAAGTGTGTGAGGTGCATTGGGCACCTGAGACTCGGCAGTTGGTGGTAATATCAGCCAGAGAAGATACATCAAACCGAGTGGCTGTCCTGAAAGAAACGCATTTACAATGTCTCCACGCCAAACAGCTGGTCAGGCAGAGTAATATGAAGGCTGCTCGACGCCTAGAGTTAGCGAAGGAGGCTATGGATCGGCTGGGTTTGTGGAAAGGTGTGGTTCCGGTACCCAAAGCTCTGATTGGAAGAATCATTGGAAGATCCGGGAAGGTAATGCAGGACCTTGTGAATATCTCCGGTGTGGTGAGGGTGAGGATCCCTCCTGATGATGAAGACCAGGTGTCCAGTGAAGTGGATAAGATTCCCATCATGGTGGTTGGCTCCGTGGAAAGCCTGAGAGACTTTCGGATGCTCGTGGAGTATCGAGTGGAGTACCTACAAGAAATTGAGCAGTTGAGGCTGGACCGTCGGCGAATTAATAAAGAAATACTTGGCATGCTTTCCACCAGTTTTTCACACTGCTTCTGGCACAAAAATTTAAGCAGTTCTTTGTTTGCTGGCTTGTGACTATCCATCATCCTCTTGATTACATTCCAGAGGTTTTCAATGAGGTTCAGGTCTTGAGAATGGGCTGCCCATGACAGGGTTTTGATGTGGTGGTCTCTTAATCTTTGCCAGAGCTGTGTGTGTGTGTGTGTGTGTGTGTGTGTGTGTGTGTGTGTGTGCCTTGCGAAAGTATTCGGCCCCCTGGAACTTTTCAACCTTTCCCCACATATCATGCTTCAAACATAAAGAAACCAAATGTAAATTTTTGGTGAAGAATCAACAAGTGGGACACAATTGTGAAGTTGAACGAAATTTATTGGTTACTTATTATTTATTGCACGCCCCACTTTTCAGTATTTGAATTTACACAAAAATTTAAAATAACCAATACATTTCGTTCAACTTCACAATTGTGTCCCACTTGTTGTTGATTCTTCACCAAAAATTTACATTTGGTTTCTTTATGTTTGAAGCATGATATGTGGGAAAAGGTTGAAAAGTTCCAGGGGGCTGAATCCTTTCGCAAGGCACTGTATATATATATATATATATATATATATATACATACATACACAGTGGGGCAAAAAAGTATTTAGTCAGTCAGCAATAGTGCAAGTTCCACCACTTAAAAAGATGAGAGGCGTCTGTAATTTACATCATAGGTAGACCTCAACTATGGGAGACAAACTGAGAAAAAAAAATCCAGAAAATCACATTGTCTGTTTTTTTTTTTCATTTTATTTGCATATTATGGTGGAAAATAAGTATTTGGTCAGACACAAAATTCCATCTCAATACTTTGTGACATATCCTTTGTTGGCAATGACAGAGGTCAAACGTTTTCTGTAAGTCTTCACAAGGTTGCCACACACTGTTGTTGGTATGTTGGCCCATTCCTCCATGCAGATCTCCTCTAGAGCAGTGATGTTTTTGGCTTTTCGCTTGGCAACACGGACTTTCAACTCCCTCCAAAGGTTTTCTATAGGGTTGAGATCTGGAGACTGGCTAGGCCACTCCAGGACCTTGAAATGCTTCTTACGAAGCCACTCCTTCGCTGCCCTGGCGGTGTGCTTTGGATCACTGTCATGTTGAAAGACCCAGCCACGTTTCATCTTCAATGCCCTTGCTGATGGAAGGAGGTTTGCACTCAAAATCTCACGATACATGGCCCCATTCATTCTTTCATTCTTTCATGTACCCGGATCAGTCGTCCTGGCCCCTTTGCAGAGAAACAGCCCCAAAGCATGATGTTTCCACCACCATGCTTTACAGTAGGTATGGTGTTTGATGGATGCAACTCAGTATTCTTTTTCCTCCAAACACGACAAGTTGTGTTTCTACCAAACAGTTCCAGTTTGGTTTCATCAGACCATAGGACATTCTCCCAAAACTCCTCTGGATCATCCAAATGCTCTCTAGCAAACTTCAGACGGGCCCGGACATGTACAGGCTTAAGCAGTGGGACACGTCTGGCACTGCAGGATCTGAGTCCATGGTGGCGTAGTGTGTTACTTATGGTAGGCCTTGTTACATTGGTCCCAGCTCTCTGCAGTTCATTCACTAGGTCCCCCCGCGTGGTTCTGGGATTTTTGCTCACCGTTCTTGTGATCATTCTGACCCCACGGGGTGGGATTTTGCGTGGAGCACCAGATCGAGGGAGATTATCAGTGGTCTTGTATGTCTTCCATTTTCTAATTATTGCTCCCACAGTTGATTTCTTCACTCCAAGCTGGTTGGCTATTGCAGATTCAGTCTTCCCAGCCTGGTGCAGGGCTACAATTTTGTTTCTGGTGTCCTTTGACAGCTCTTTGGTCTTCACCATAGTGGAGTTTGGAGTCAGACTGTTTGAGGGTGTGCACAGGTGTCTTTTTATACTGATAACAAGTTTAAACAGGTGCCATTACTACAGGTAATGAGTGGAGGAAAGAGGAGACTCTTAAAGAAGAAGTTACAGGTCTGTGAGAGCCAGAAATCTTGATTGCTTGTTTCTGACCAAATACTTATTTTCCACCATAATATGCAAATAAAATGAAAAAAAAACAGACAATGTGATTTTCTGGATTTTTTTTTCTCAGTTTGTCTCCCATAGTTGAGGTCTACCTATGATGTAAATTACAGAGGCCTCTCATCTTTTTAAGTGGTGGAACTTGCACTATTGCTGACTGACTAAATACTTTTTTGCCCCACTGTATATATTGTGCAGGGCTACAATTTTGTTTCTGGTTTTATTCGACAGCTCTTTGTCTTCACCATAGTGGAGTTTGGAGTGTGGTGTGACTGAGGTTGTGGACAGGTGTCTTTTATACTGATAACAAGTTCAAACAGGTGCCATTACTACAGGTAATGAGTGGAGGACAGAGGAGCCTCTTAAAGAAGTAGTTACAGGTCTGTAAGGCTAAGTGCACACGTACCGGAACTCTCGCGGAAATTACCGCGAGAATTCCGGAATTCCAGTCCGTGGGAAAATCGCATTTTAAATTCCCGCGATTTTCCCGCGGAAAAACTAGCATTTTGCAAGCGTATTTAGCTTGCAAAATGCTAGCGTTTTCCAAGCGATCTGTAGCATCGCTTGGAGAACTGATTGACAGGTTGGTCACACTCGTCAAACATAGTGTTTGACAAGTGTAACCAACTTTTTACTACTGAGGCTGCTTATGCGGCATCAGTAGTAAAAGATAGAATGTAAAAAAAAAAATAAAAAATATTGTTATTCTTACCTTCCGACGTCCCGCGCAGGCGTTCCCAGTAATCCTTTGCGAAAATGCCCGCGATGACGTCAGTTCTCGCGGGAACGCGACGTCTCGCGGTAATTCGCGATGACGTCGCGCGAATTACCGCGAGACTTCGCGATCCCGCGAGATCGGACGCCATCGCGGGCATTTTCGCAAAGGATTACTGGGAACGGGAGCGTGGAGAGAGGCGGGAAGGCTGCGCGGGACGTCGGAGGGTAAGAATAACAATATTTTTTATTTTAAATTCTATTTTTTACAGGGGTATGGTACCCAAAGCCCGGAGGACAGTCTCCTCTCCTCCGGACCGTGGGTACCATCCGCAATTGTTCTGCTTACTTTCCGCATGGTGTGCACAGCCACATGCGGGAAGTAAGTGGAACAATGCATTCCTATGGGTGCGGGATCGCCGCGATTCCGCAAATTAATGAGCATGCTGCGGTTTTTACCGCAAAGCGATTCCGCCGCGGTAAAAACCGCAGCATTAGCACAGCATTGCAAAATCCCATAGGAATGCATGGGATGCTTATTTTTCGCGTTTTCGCGGCAAAATCGCGCGGTTAAAACTGCCGCAGAAACGTGAAAAAAACGCCACGTGTGAACTCAGCCTAAGAGCCAGAAATCTTGCATGTTTTTATGTGACCAAATACTTATTTTCCACCATAATTTGCAAAATAAATGTTGCCAAATCAGACAAGGTGATTTTCTGAATTTGTTTTCTCATTTTGACTCTCAATGTTGTGGTCTACCTATGATGTCAATTACAGGCCAATTTCATATTTTTAATTGGGAGAACTTGCACAATTAGTGGCTGACTTAGGCTGGTTTCACATTTGCGTTT
Organism: Dendrobates tinctorius; assembly: GCF_039654945.1. Lineage (NCBI taxonomy): Eukaryota > Metazoa > Chordata > Amphibia > Anura > Dendrobatidae > Dendrobates > Dendrobates tinctorius. The sequence goes on from NW_027361677.1 coordinate 9,815,740, forward strand.
TTTAGCGCTGGAAAAAAACGCATACCTGCGCATGCGTTTTTTCCCCTATATTTAACATGGGTGCGCATACCTGCGCGCTGGTAAGCGCATGTATGCGATTTTCATGCGCTGCGTTTTTTTGGGGTGTGCGTTTGGATTTTCCAGACGCAGCATGTTGCATTTTTTGGCCCTGCAAAAAAGCGCATGCGCACATATGCGCACGTTTTGCGCTAAAAATGGCCATTATAGCCTATGGATGCGCATACATGCGCACTGGCATGCTCATGTATGCGTTTTTTTGCACATGCGTTTTTTTTTTTTAACCATGGAATTTAGGGGTTTAGGGTTAGGGTTAGGGTCAGGGTCAGGGTTAGGGTTGGGGTTAGGGTCAGGGTTAGGGTTAAGTATGGTTTGGTTAAGGGTCAGGGTCAGGGTTAGGGTTGGGGTTAGGGTTAAGTATGGTTTAAGGGTTAGGGTCAGGGTTAGGGTTAGGGTTAAGTATGGTTTGGTTAAGGGTTAGGGTCAGGGTTAGGGTTGGGGTTAGGGTCAGGGTTAGGGTTAAGTATGGTTTGGTTAAGGGTTAGGGTCAGGGTCAGGGTTAAGTATGGTTTGGTTAAGGGTTAGGGTTAGGGTTAGGGTTAAGTATGGTTTGGTTAAGGGTCAGGGTTGGGGTTAGGGTCAGGGTTGAGTATGGTTTGGTTAAGGGTTAGGGTTAGGGTCAGGGTTAAGTATGGTTTGGTTAAGGGTCAGGGTTAGGGTTGGGGTTAGGGTCAGGGTTAAGTATGGTTTGGTTAAGGGTTAGGGTCAGGGTTAGGGTTAAGTATGGTTTGGTTAAGGGTTAGGGTCAGGGTTAGGGTTAGGGTTAGTTAGGGTTTAGGGTTTGGGTTAGGGTTAAGTATGGTTTGGTTAAGGGTTAGGGTCAGGGTTAGGGTTAGTAAAGTCATGGTTTGGGTTAGTGTGAGGGGCCAACTAATGTTGGAAAAAAACGCAAACGCAGTAAAAACGCACTAAAAACGCATACAAACGCATAAAAACGCTGCGTTTTTTTCATGCATGCTCATAAAAATGCTTGAAAAAAACCCAGCAGTTGTATGCTTTTGTATGCGGTTTTTCAAAGCGTTTTTTTGCGGGAAAAACGCGCTGCAAAAAAAAGCAAGTGTGAAACTAGCCTAAATACGTTTTTTCTCTACTGTACATATATATATATATATATATATATATATTTTTATTTTTTTTTTAACAAAATGAATACATGGTTAAAACAAATGCATATATAAAAATTAAATAAACAATTTTAATGAATGTTTAGGTTATATATATATATTTTTTTGTTTATTTTTTAACCAAACATCCGTTTAATTGTAGTTTGGCACCAACAAATATACATCAAAATTATTGTATTTCCCTTGACAGGACGCTCCATGCTTCTACACACTGTTATAGCCCTCTGTAGAGAAACCTGAAACTGCTGACAGCCTTGAACACCACTACAACAATATTACCTTGCTTGGCAGAGAAGCGCCCTTGCGGCATTAAAACAAAAAAGTTGTAATTTTGTCTGTCAATTCACATTACACTGGATATTATTTCAATGTATATACTTTGTAAAAAAAAAAAAAATATATATATATATATATATATATATATATATATAAATAATTTTATGGAAACATGCTGAGTGCTGGAAACATACACTAAAAACTAAGATTATTTTACTACATATTTTAACATATAAATACACTAACTGAAGTTGTATATTAAAATGAAATATAAAAAGAAAAGAAAAATCATTTATATTATTTCAGTAACAGTTTTACATTTTTCATTTTTTTCCCTTTAATTTTTCACATAGCTTGGAGCTTTAGCTGCCTGCACTTAATGAGGTTATAATCTTCTGATAATGCACGGAGTACAATGTCAGCCTCTCCTTGCCTAAACTTTTTTTTCCTAGTAAAAGTTCATATAATGGTACATTAAAAACCAAAATCTTCAATTCTACAGCAAGGACTAAGTTACAAGTAGAATCTATTTCCATGGTTAAGGTAGAATGCACAAAGGGGTATGGAGACAGAATACTAAAGTTACCTTGTCTTAAAGGAGCACGTGTGTTTACTGTATATGTTAAATACACTGCGCAAAAAATAAAGGGAACACAAACAACAGAACTCCAAGTAAATCAAGCTTCTGTGAAATCAAACTGTCCACTTAGGAAGCAACACTGATTGACAATCAATTTCACCTGCTGTTGTGTAAATGGAATAGACAACAGAAGGAAATTATTTGCAATTATCAAGACACCCTCAATAAAGGAGTGATTCTGCAGGTGGGGACCACAGACCACATCTCAGTACCAATGCTTTCTAGTTGATGTTTTGGTCACTTTTGAATGTTGGTTGTGGTTTCACACTCGTAGTAGCATGAGACGGACTCTACAACCCACACAAGTGGCTCAGGTAGTGCAGCTCATCCAGGATGGCACATCAATGCGAGCTGTGGCAAGAAGGTATGCTGTGTATGTCAGCTCAGTGTCCAGAGGCTGGAGGAGCTACCAGGAGACAGGCCAGTACAACAGGAGACATGGAAGGGGCCGTAAGAGGGCAACAACCCAGCAGCAGGACCTTTGCCTTTGTGCAAGGAGGAACAAGAGGAGCACTGCCAGAGCCCTGCAAAATGACCTCCAGCAGGCCACAAATGTGCATGTGTCAGCACAAACCGTTAGAAACCAACTCCATGAGGATGGTCTGAGTGACCAACATCCACAGATGGGAGTTGTGGTAGCATGAGACAGACTCTTTTTCACCAGAGATTTGGTATGCGGACATTGATATATCCCCCCAACACATTTGGGTTGACAGTTAAAATATTGGCTGCCACTAGGGGGCGCTTAAGAGCTGATAACATACTGAAGAATTGTTTGCTCAATGTATAAACACAGTAATAGTAGTAGATAAAAGCAATATAACTTACACCTTTCAATGCTACCTAGATCCAATGATTCTGTAGTACTGCATGGGAAAAATAACCCTCTCTCCCGCCCCCCACAAAAAAAACAGCAAAAATATTTGATTTTTTAAAAAACAACCAAAAAATAACCTAAACAAACATAGTTTTCGTAAAAAAACAAAAAAGTTAGGCCTGTTTCACACATACGTTTTTTTCATCAATTGCAATCCGTGAAAAATGGCGGGACACGGACCCGCAACTGCTTTGAAAGAAACGTGTGCTACCGGACCGTTGCTTTGACAGATCAGGGGACGACAGAAATTTAAAGGAACCCGTGCCCGAGGGGGGGGGGGGGGGGAGAGAGAGAGAGAGTTTTTTTCAGCCGCCAGAACCGGATTTAGGGTTAAATTTCCGGCAAAGGCAATTCTTCCGGGCATGCGCAGTGTACAAATGCGGATCCGGCCAGCAAAAAAACGTTTCAGTGTCCGTCCTGTCATGTCAGCGGATGTCAATATTTTGTCGGATCCGTAAAAAAAGGATCCAACGGATGACCATCCGTCAAAATCCACCGATAATGCAAGTCAATGGGGGGAAAAAACGGATCCGCCAAGAAAAATGGCGGATCCGTTTTTTTTTGCAAAACGGCGGATTTTGACTGATGGAGACGAATGTGTGAAAGAGGCCTTAGAGTTAATAGAGAGAGGTAGAGAATGGAAATAAGGCGAAAAGTTGTTTTATTTCTTTATTTTGTAGCAGTAGATTTATTAATCTCGACATTACATTATGTAGATCAGATTGATGGCCCAAAAGTGTAGTATAGATACATTTTATTTATTTGAACACATACTGTATATATAAAAGAGGTCCTGCTTTAACGAAAAATACATTAAAAACGTTCCTGTTTGCTGACCAGACCTGATTTAACAAGGATCACAAATGAATGCAGAATAAGTTTCCCACTGTGACACATTAATAATAAGTTCCGTATCCCATCCATCCCTGGCCATGAATATGTAATGTTATAAAATGAGTCCTTTTTACACAACACAACCTCAGACATGTATAAATAAAGACTATCCATCACAAGGGTGTGAAATATTAATGAGGGTGGAGGCACCGCAAAAACTTTACCTTCTGAAAGATAAGGTCAGAACACTTTAATTTAAATATATATATATATATATATATATACACTCACTGGCCACTTTATTAGGTACACCTGTCCAACTGTGTGTTAAGACTTAATTTCTAATCAGCCAATCACATGGCGGCAACTCAGTGCATTTAGGCATGTAGACATGGTCAAGACAATCTCCTGCAGTTCAAACCGAGCATCAGTATGGGGAAGAAAGGTGATTTGAGTGCCTTTGAACGTGGCATGATTGTTGGTGCCAGAAGGGCTGGTCTGAGTATTTCAGAAACTGCTGATCTACTGGGATTTTCACGCACAACCATCTCTAGGGTTTACAGAGAATGGTCCGAAAAAGAAAAAAAATCCAGTGAGCGGCAGTTCTGTGGCCGGAAATGCCTTGTTGATGCCAGAGGTCAGAGGAGAATGGGCAGACTGGTTCGAGCTGATAGAAAGGCAACAGTGACTCAAATTGCCACCCGTTACAACCAAGGTAGGCAGAAGAGCATCTCTGAATGCACAGTGCGTCGAACTTTGAGGCAGATGGGCTACAGCAGCAGAAGACCACACCGGGTACCACTCCTCTCAGCTAAGAACAGGAAACTGAGGCTACAATTTGCACAAGCTCATCGAAATTGGACAGTAGAAGATTGGAAAAACGTTGCCTGGTCTGATGAGTCTCGATTTCTGCTGCGACATTCGGATGGTAGGGTCAGAATTTGGCGTAAACAACATGAAAGCATGGATCCATCCTGCCTTGTATCAACGGTTCAGGCTGGTGGTGGTGGTGTCATGGTGTGGGGAATTTTTTCTTGGCACTCTTTGGGCCCCTTGGTACCAATTGAGCATCGTTGCAACGCCACAGCCTACCTGAGTATTGTTGCTGACCATGTCCATCCCTTTATGACCACAATGTACCCAACATCTGATGGCTACTTTCAGCAGGATAATGCGCCATGTCATAAAGCTCGAATCATCTCAGATTGGTTTCTTGAACATGACAATGAGTTCACTGTACTCAAATGGCCTCCTCAGTCACCAGATCTCAATCCAATAGAGCATCTTTGGGATGTGGTGGAACGGGAGATTCGCATCAGGGATGTGCAGCCGACAAATCTCCGCCAACTGTGTGATGCCATCATGTCAATATGGTCCAAAATCTCTGAGGAATGCTTCCAGCACCTTGTTGAATCTCTGCCACGAAGAATTGAGGCAGTTCTGAAGGCAAAAGGGGGTCCAACCCGTTACTAGCATGGTGTACCTAATAAAGTGGCCAGTGAGTGTATATATATATATATACACTCACTGGCCACTTTATTAGGTACACCTGTCCAACTGTGTGTTAAGACTTAATTTCTAATCAGCCAATCACATGGCGGCAACTCAGTGCATTTAGGCATGTAGACATGGTCAAGACAATCTCCTGCAGTTCAAACCGAGCATCAGTATGGGGAAGAAAGGTGATTTGAGTGCCTTTGAACGTGGCATGATTGTTGGTGCCAGAAGGGCTGGTCTGAGAATTTCAGAAACTGCTGATCTACTGGGATTTTCACGCACAACCATCTCTAGGGTTTACAGAGAATGGTCCGAAAAAGAAAAAAAATCCAGTGAGCGGCAGTTCTGTGGCCGGAAATGCCATGTTGATGCCAGAGGTCAGAGGAGAATGGGCAGACTGGTTCGAGCTGATAGAAAGGCAACAGTGACTCAAATTGCCACCCGTTACAACCAAGGTAGGCAGAAGAGCATCTCTGAACGCACAGTGCGTCGAACTTTGAGGCAGATGGGCTACAGCAGCAGAAGACCACACTGGGTACCACTCCTCTCAGCTAAGAACAGGAAACTGAGGCTGCAATTTGCACAAGCTCATCGAAATTGGACAGTAGAAGATTGGAAAAACGTTGCCTGGTCTGATGAGTCTCGATTTCTGCTGCGACATTCGGATGGTAGGGTCAGAATTTGGCGTAAACAACATGAAAGCATGGATCCATCCTGCCTTGTATCAACGGTTCAGGCTGGTGGTGGTGGTGTCATGGTGTGGGGAATTTTTTCTGGGCACTCTTTGGGCCCCTTGGTACCAATTGAGCATCGTTGCAACGCCACAGCCTACCTGAGTATTGTTGCTGACCATGTCCATCCCTTTATGACCACAATGTCCCCAACATCTGATGGCTACTTTCAGCAGGATAATGCGCCATGTCATAAAGCTCGAATCATCTCAGATTGGTTTCTTGAACATGACAATGAGTTCACTGTACTCAAATGGCCTCCTCAGTCACCAGATCTCAATCCAATAGAGCATCTTTGGGATGTGGTGGAACGGGAGATTCGCATCAGGGATGTGCAGCCGACAAATCTGCGCCAACTGTGTGATGCCATCATGTCAATATGGTCCAAAATCTCTGAGGAATGCTTCCAGCACCTTGTTGAATCTCTGCCACGAAGAATTGAGGCAGTTCTGAAGGCAAAAGGGGGTCCAACCCCTTACTAGCATGGTGTACCTAATAAAGTGGCCAGTGAGTGTATATATATATATATTGTGGTGTAATGACCACTGTGTCCACGAGGGGGCGCTGTGTGGATGTCCCAAGAGTGTGAGTGGTTGAAGAGCCATTATGTATCTCAAGGTGGGTGACCTTGAGATAGAGACATATGTATGTTTATGAATGCTATTGTAAAGTATATATGTCTGTGTGAAGGACCTGTGGTGAGGTCATAGTCATGTGACCCGGTGGGCGTGGCTATGGACCATATAATGTGGCCAGGTTAGGTCACATGGAGTGAATGCTGGGACCTGATTGGTCCAGTTTGGAAGGTCCCGTGAGGAGAAGGATCTCCTCACTAACAGCAGCCTGTGGAGCGGCTGTGTGTGTAATGGCGGCCAGTATCTGAGAGTCCCTGAGGAGTGAGTGGACTTCTGCGGCCTGGAGAAACAGCCATATGGGAACCCTGACGTGGGTGAGATAACCCTGGGGCTAAATAGCCTGTATAATGGACGCTCTCCTGTAATGCTGTGTATATTGCTGCTGGAGGTTTATGAAGGATGAATAAACCTCATAGACTATGATTTGTTGGAAAATCCTGTGCCGGATGTGTTTTTCGATCGCTGCAAGCGAGAACCCCTTACTTACATGACAGCGCTACCTCACATATGGTGGAGAATGCGGGCAATATTGTAGCCTTGTTGCTAGGGGCAACGGAAAAGGACTGCAGATTCGCTGCAACGCTGAGCCAGGAGGGCTGACGGTCTTAAAGCCATGTGATGTGCTGACAGGAGTCAGTGGCAAAGACTTATAGGATACCTCTGCGGTAGAGAGGTCCGAGAACCTGCGCGGCCAGCAGGTGCCGGTCGGGAAAGAAGGAAAAAAAAAAAAGAGTGTTTTACTGACCTGGGTCAGTGGTAAAGACTGTGTTCCTGGAGGGTTCAGTGAGCAAGGTCCTGGAGGGTCAGTGTTGGGAAGAGCCCTGGAGCACATGGTAGGACCTTGGACCTGGTGAGGCTTAAGTGTTGGGCAGTCTCAGGCCGAGACGGATGTCCTGAATAGCACCCGCTGAGCCCCTGGATCTGGTGAGGCCGGTGTGTGGGGAGACCCTGGGAGGAGGGTCGCTCCCTGAATCTCACCCGGTGCGCCCTGTGTGTTGGACGGTCTCAGGTGGAGACAGGAGCGTCCTGAATAGCGCACAGTCAGGACACGTGAGTTTTTTTTGTGGTGTGTTTTTTTTTTTCTTTTTTCTCGACTCAGCCTGCGGTGGCTCAGTGGGAGTCAAGAAGGTGACAAGCGGCTTGATGTGGCTCAGTGGGGTCACGAAGGTGACAAGCGGCTTCCGGTGGATCGGCGGGTCCATGAAGACGGCGCAGCAGGAGCTGCAGTGACTCCAGCCGCTGTGTGTGTGAACAGCAGCCGGTGGTGCCAGTGATCGGTGACAGCAGGAGCTGTGGTGGTGCCAACAAGGACTTGTCTGGTATCGTGAGAGACATAAACTGTGTGGTGTGAACTGTGGTCTGAGAAGACCGGTATAACAGACATGGGGAGATCCCGAAAGGGGGTGGAGTCCCGAAAGGGGGCGGTGACCCAAATTGGGGTGGTAGCCCAAAAGGGGGTGGAGTCCCAAATGGGGGTGGTAACCAAAAAAGAGGTGGAGTCCCAGAAGGGGGCGGTGACCCAAATTGGCGTGGTAACCCAAAAAGGGGTAGAGTCCCGGGAGGGGGCGGCAACCCAAAGTGGGGTGGTGGTCCAGAAAGGGGCCAAGTTTGAAGAAGTGACAGCACTGGGTGACTCAGTGGGTATGTTTGGGAAACTGCAGTGTACGTGTATGTCGTTTCCAGAATGTGGGATATACTTTCCGGAGCATGACGGGCCGCAAGTGTGTACAGTGATGCTGCACCGGGAAGGAATCTCGGGACGGTTGGACTCCAAGAGTCAGGTGACTCTGATAGGAACTCCTCTCACTTTTTGTCTGACCGAGAAAATGGCCCAGGTTCGCTGTAAACATGGGGTCACGGTGAACTATATGCTAGACAGAGTGGTGTTTGAGGGGCCTGGAGGCAGTGAGTGCCAAGGTGGCGGGATACCACCAGACTTGGTGTATACCTTGGAGGGCGGCCGGGACTTTGTCATGTTGGATGACCTATGGTACGAGGAGGGAGACGTTCCTATAGTTGGGCTAACAGATATTAAGACGGTGACGGTTCCTGACGGGGAGAGGTCAGAGGTGGAAGTGACTGGGAAAAGGGGTATGTCAGCCCAACGGACGGACCTGACATCTCGTGACAAAACTGACGCTGACCTGGTGGGTAAGACGGCGGAAGTAGTCACACGGTTAGTGAGTAACTGGAGGGATGACTTAATCTCTGGGGGTGACTGTGGCTCTGAGAAAGAAAGGGAGCGCAGAATAGAAGGGCTAGAGAAAGAAGTCTCTGAGCTCAAAGGCCACATGGTAACGTGGCAAGGACTGAATAAGGCCCTCAGAGAGGAGGTGGATGAATGTGTCAAACAAGAAAGAGGCCTGAGACAAACAGCTGAGCACAGAGTGGATGAGCTGGAGAAGGAAGTCTCTGAGCTCAGGGGTCACCTGTCAGCGTGTCAAACTATGAACAAAGCTATAGTGAAGGATATGGAGGTGCTCAGAGAGGCCCAAGAGAAGCATCAACAGGAGATTCTCAGGAGAGAGGATGAGCGTCGCTACCTGGCAGAGGAGCGAGATAAAGTTCTGCAAGAACTCAGTGGAGTAGTAAAAGGTCTTCTGTGGGAGAAGTGGATGGGCGAAGACATACAGCGGCCGTCCCCGACTGATAGCAAGGCAGAACTGACAAAGCCCATCTTGGAAAAGGGTCCTGAAGACTGTAAATTTCAGGAAGATGGTGAGCCAAGAGCTGCACAAGACAGTCATCCGGTCATGACAGATATCTTGAGGGAAGTGTCCGTGGGGAACCCAGAGCCATCTGTCCAGGATGAGAGCAAGTCCACGACCTTCAAGGTTGTAATTGATGTACCAGAAGACATGCAAGAAGCCTGTGCTGAGGAAGGTGTGCATGAGGCTTTCAAAGAGGCGGTCAAAGCGTGTAAGGTGCACTGGGCACCTGAGACTCGGCAGTTGGTGATAGTATCAGCTAGGGAAAACACATCAAACCGAGTAGCTGTCCTGAAAGAGATGCATTTGCAGTGTCTACGTGTCAAACAATTGGTTAGGCGGAGTAATATGAAGGCTGCTCGACGCCTAGAGATAGCAAGAGAGGCTATGGATCGGTTGGGTTTGAGGAAAGATGTGGTTCCGGTACCCAAAGCTCTGATTGGGAGAATCATTGGAAGGTCCGGGAAGGTGATGCAGGACCTTGTGAATGTCTCCGGTGTGGTGAGGGTGAGGATCCCTCCTGATGACGAAGACCAGGTGTCTGGTGAAGTGGGAAGGATTCCCATGATGGTGGTTGGCTCCATGGAAAGCCTGAGGAACTTTCAATTGCTCTTGGAGTATAGAGTGGGGTACCTGCAAGAGATTGAACAGTTGAAGCTGGACCGCCAGCGGATTAATAAAGAAGTGCGGAATACCAGGTGGCGGCCGCCTTCATACCAAGATGTAAGGACCCCAGGGGTACCGCCAAGAAGTGACATGGCAGGTGGCCGAAGAATGTCAGCGAGTGGCAATTCGACAGACCGTACGAGGTTGAAGGGCTGTAGTTCCTGTGAGACGTTGACTGAGTCAGACTCGTGCCAGACAGCAGGATCGACTAAGACTTATGACCGCACCAACCGAGAGAGATGGTCAATGAGAGAAAGATCAGGTGACAAGGGGCACTGTAACAGTGTGGTGACTAAACAGTGTCTGATGATGCAGACAGACCGTGACTGGAGGGTCAAAGACAATGACCGGTATTATGACCGCTGGGGGTGGGGGAGGCCTAATGTAGAGATGAGGCCGTACGACAAATGGAGACAGTTCTCTCGACCTGTGGGGCAAGGTGCAATACGTGCCCGGTCTCGAGACCCTGGTGTGATGTTGTGTGTTCAACCCCACAAGTTTGAACATAGGGGGGAGGTATGTGGTGTAATGACCACTGTGTCCACGAGGGGGCGCTGTGTGGATGTCCCAAGAGTGTGAGTGGTTGAAGAGCCATTATGTATCTCAAGGTGGGTGACCTTGAGATAGAGACATATGTATGTTTATGAATGCTATTGTAAAGTATATATGTCTGTGTGAAGGACCTGTGGTGAGGTCATAGTCATGTGACCCGGTGGGCGTGGCTATGGACCATATAATGTGGCCAGGTTAGGTCACATGGAGTGAATGCTGGGACCTGATTGGTCCAGTTTGGAAGGTCCCGTGAGGAGAAGGATCTCCTCACTAACAGCAGCCTGTGGAGCGGCTGTGTGTGTAATGGCGGCCAGTATCTGAGAGTCCCTGAGGAGTGAGTGGACTTCTGCGGCCTGGAGAAACAGCCATATGGGAACCCTGACGTGGGTGAGATAACCCTGGGGCTAAATAGCCTGTATAATGGACGCTCTCCTGTAATGCTGTGTATATTGCTGCTGGAGGTTTATGAAGGATGAATAAACCTCATAGACTATGATTTGTTGGAAAATCCTGTGCCGGATGTGTTTTTCGATCGCTGCAAGCGAGAACCCCTTACTTACATGACAGCGCTACCTCACAATATATATATATAATTTAAATATATATATATCAACAAGGGAACATTTTGTACACAATTTTCCCTAATATACAAATCTGAAAGATTTTTATGCACATCTGTGGCATGCATGTAAGCCGTCAAACTAGTGGCTATGTTTTCACTTCTCTCGAAAAGTATCGCACGCCAGTCACTGAAGGTTGGACCATTTTCACACTAATGACATGGACTGGTGCACGATATCTGCCTGTTGTCATGCTACTGGGTTGGAACCCTTGAGCCTGTGCTTTATTGTCGGCTGCTCTAATTCTTTATTTTGTATTTCATGGTTTATTTTAGTCACTCTGGGAACCTTTTCTTATTTCAGCACACTTTCCCTTCTGTAGGTAATTTGCACACTGCTCTGCCCTCCGGTTCATTAGGAGGAAACTGAAGCGCTCAACGGTCTTTCAGGCAGCTTAGGTCTGAGTTGCCATCTTCTAGATTGTGGTTAGAAAAATCTCAGCTCACGCAGAATCCATTGGAGACTGTGGGCTCAGGATCTCTAGTCTGTATGTCTGTACAGGAATCGACAGTCTGTTGCAGTTTTTAGCTTTACCAATTTTCCGAGCGAGTTGTTTCATAATCACAACACCGGCAGATATCTGAAGAAATGGTGTCAGTGGCCTCGCTCAACACCTGATGTGGAGGCGGACGATTGGGGACATATTACCCGACCATGTTTCTAAAGGAGTCCTCTCCGACCAACATATTTCTTAGAACTCAGTTTTACAATACACTGTTTTTTTGCTAAAAATGAATAAACTCGATAATGTAGTCGTGTACATACACAGGCATCCATCCTTTCATTTTCTTTCATTAAGATACTCCAATTTTTCATAACACAAATTCAACAGACTAGCAATACCCTTTATAAACAGTGATTCACAGGTCTACCATCAAGTGGTGCCATACAGACACACAGAGTATAACCATCTCCCATCAGAATATCACAAAATTATTTTTTTGTTCTGTCTTTCTTCAACTGGATCTCCAGATATCCTCGTTAACAGACACGTTTGTAGAAGATTAGCTCAGTTACTCACTGATAACGGTGTTTCTCGGAACCCATGACAGCACCACGGACAGAGAGAGGGGATCCGCCCTTCAGGGACAGGAACCTACAGAAAAAGGGCGGTACCTCTCCTCCGCCTTCAGTTGGTTACAGAGCATCAAAGGGTCTCCAGGTTAGTTAGACAACAGAAATATATACACAATATTATAATACTGCTTACTTATCAAAGCTCCGTGCCTAAATGGAAACACTCTACTAACAGTAAAACGTGCTCACCATACTCGTGAAGGGGAGGGGAATAAGCGGGTGCTGTCATGGGTTCCGAGAAACACCGTTATCGGTGAGTAACTAAGCTATTCTCTCTCAACCATGACAGCACCACGGAGAGAATTTCAGAGATTGGTAGATTAGGGAGGGACCACCGCCTGAAGGACCCTTCTCCCGAAGGTCAGGTCAGATGTAGAGGCTAGATCTAATCTATAGTGCCTAAAAAAGGTCGAAGGTGATGACCAGGTGGCCGCCTTACAGATTTGTTCTATTGATACCTCAGATCTTTCAGCCCATGAGGTCGCCATTGCCCTTGTGGAATGAGCTCTCAGCCCGTCTGGGATGGTATTCCCGCTGGATGAATATGCCAGGGCAATCACATGCCTTATCCACCTTGCCAGGGTACTCTTGGATGCTTTGAGCCCCTTCCGAGGACCCTGGAAACATACAAAGAGAGAGCCTTCCTTCCTACACTTTTTGGTGGCCTCTAAGTACTGTACTAGGCACCTTTTAACATCTAAAGTGTGGAACTTTTCTTCCCCCTTATTTTTTGGATTTGGGCAGAAGGAAGGAAGGACTACCTCCTGGGACCTGTGAAAATGTGATGACACTTTAGGTAAATAGGCTGGGTCAGGTTTTAAGATGACTCTATCCTCTAGAATTTTTGTAAAAGGAGGCCCCGCTGACAAGGCTTGAATATCGCTCACTCTTCGGGCTGATGTTAGTGCCACCAGAAGCACAGTTTTAAGAGATAGGATTTTTAGGGGTGCCGAGTGAATTGGGTCAAACGGAGGGCCTGTCAGTGTTGAAAGTAAAAGATTCAGGTCCCATGATGGTAATCTTTGACTGGCTATTGGCCTAGATCTGGTTGCGGCTTTAATAAACCGTGCTACCCAGGGGTCACCTGCCACATCATGGTTATAGAGGGCGCCTAATGCCGCTATTTGTACTTTTAATGTGTTGACCGCCAGACCCTGTTCTAGGCCCTCTTGTAGAAATTCTAGGATCTTATCAATCTGAACCCCGTCCTGAACCTTTGCCCTAGAGGTGGATAGAAATTTTTTCCATGTTCTGCCATAAGCTCTCATTGTAACCGGTTTCCTACTCATCTGTAGTGTAGTTATCAGGTTTTCTGAAAAACCCCTGTCCCTCATCAGTGCCCTTTCAAATTCCATGCTGCTAAATGGAGCTTCGGTGCCTGAGGATGTAGAACTGGGCCCTGCGATAGCAGGTCCGGGAGATCCGGTAGGACCCATAGGTCGGTTACTGAGAGCATTCTTAGCCAGGAAAACCAGGTTTTTTTGTGCCAGAAGGGGGCTATCAGTATCATTCTCGCCCTGTCCTCCCTGACTTTCTTTAGGACTGCTGGAATGAGCATGATTGGGGGAAAGGCATATGTTAGATTCTGTGTCCATGGGAGCATAAATGCGTCCAGAGTTAGAGGATTCCCTCTGGGATCTAGGGAGCAGAAGGCATCTACTTTTTTGTTTTTGAAGTCGGCGAACAGAAGTCTGGGGTCCCCCACATTTTTACAATCTGCCGAAAAATGGACTGCTTTAGTACCCATTCCCCCTGTCGTAATTGGGTGCGGCTCAGAAAGTCTGCCCTTTGATTCTCTGTACCGCGGATGTGTAGGGCTGTCAGAGATAACAGGTTTGCCTCCGCTAGTTTGAGGATTTTGGCGGATGTGTCCATTAGGGCTCGGGACCTGGTTCCACCCTGGTGATTTATATAGGCCACTGTGACCCGATTGTCCGAAAGGATACGGACATGGTGGTTCTGGAGTAGGGGCAGGAAGTGTGTTAGGGCATAGCCTACTGCTAGAAGCTCCTTTTGATTTGAGGAGGCTCTTAGTTCTTGATTTCCGCATACGCTCTGAGTCACCTCGTTGTTCATGTGCGCTCCCCATCCTGTGGGACTGGCATCTGTTGTCACTATGTGTGTTATTTTTGGTGCCCAGGGGATCCCTTTGGACAGGTTCTCCTGGTTTCCCCACCAAGCTAGGGAATGAATAGTGCTTGAATTTAGGGTAATGCGACCCTCTAGGTGTCCCCCTATTACTGCCTGGTTGGCCAATACGTCCCACTGGAGATTTCTCGTGTGTAACTGAGCCCATTGAACTGCTCGTAGGCAGGCAGATAGTGAACCCAACAGTGACATGGCCTTCCTTAGTGTCATGGAGGGATTTTGGATTGCTCTTGCTGTAATTTGAGCGATCTTCTCCTTTTTGTGGTCTGGAAGGCGACACTCCTGAATGTTTGAGTCTAGTGTTAGGCCCAAGAATTCTTGTACCCTGCTGGGCTCCAATCTTGATTTTTTTAGATTTAGAAGCCAGCCCAGGTTTTGTAGAGTGTTTATCACCCTGTCTCTCTGTTCCCTGCATTTTTGAGCCGAGCTGCCCGCTATTAGGAAATCGTCTAGATACGGAATTATTATTATATCTTGTTCCCTTATATGAGCCATCATTTCCGCTACTATTTTGGTGAATACTCGCGGGGCTATCGATATTCCGAACGGCAGGGCTCTGTACTGGAATTCTTTCACCTTGCCTTTTATTGAGACGGCTAACCTCAGATACTTCCTGGAGTCTTTGTGGATAGGGACGTGATAATAAGCGTCGCTGAGGTCCAACACCGTCATGTAGCAGTTTGGGAACAGGACTTTGGTGGTAGATTTGATCGACTCCATTTTGAAGCTCTGGTTCTTGACGTATTTGTCTAGCTTTCTCAGATTTATAATTGTACGAAAGGTGCCGTCTGGTTTGGTCACTAGAAAAAGGGGGGAGTAGAACCCTCTGCCCATATCCTGCAGGGGAACCTCCTGGAGGACTCCTTTTTTTACTAGGCCTAGAACCTCGCTTTCTAGCGCTTCCTGTTCTCGCATGCTGGATCTCAGCGGCGTTGTTACATATTTTTGAGGCGGGAGAGAGAAAAAGTCTATCTTTAGGCCCTCCTGGATTAGGTTTATTATCCATGGGTTTGTTGAAATTCTCCTCCAGGCTGGAAGGAAAAAGGATAACCTTCCCCCCACCCTTGGCGTACTGTCACTTGGAGGGCTTTTTGTCCCGGGGAGAGTTATTAAAGAAGAAGCCATCTCTTCTTTTATCATCCCACTTTTGTTCCCTTGGTGATCTTCTCTGAAAAAACCTCCTATTCCGAAAGGGTCTTTTAAATGCCGCTGGCCCTAAATTTGGGAATCCTTTTTTCTTGTACCCTGCTTTCTGGAGGATGTCATCTAATGCTTCCCCAAAAAGGAATTTTCCTTCACAGGGGATGGAGCATAATTTCATTTTGGTCTGTAGGTCCCCTGGTCAACTTTTAAGCCATAGTGTCCTTCGGGCCACGTTTGAAAGTGCTGCTGTTTTGGACGATAGTCTGACTGAATCGGCCGATGAGTCTGCTAGGAATGCAGCCGCTCCCCTTATTACTGGGATAGAATCTAAAATTTTATCTCTAGGTGTCCCTTCCCTCAGCTGTTTCTCAAGTTGGTCCACCCATACCATTAGGGCTCTTGAGGTACATGTCGCCGCTATCGCTGGCCTGAGGTTACCGCCTGCAGACTCCCAAGCCCCCTTTAGAAAGGTATCCGCCTTCTTATCTAGGGGGTCCCTGAGGGTGCCCATGTCCTCAAAGGGAAGGGCGAATTTCTTTGAGGCTTTAGCAACTGCTACATCGAGTTTCGGGGCTCTATCCCAAGACGTGGATGCCTCCTCCTCAAAGGGATATTTCCTTTTAAGGGAAGGGACCGTAGTATTTTTCCTATCTGGCTTATCCCATTCCCTTTTGATTAGACCCTTGACGATTTCGTTTAGTGGAAATACTCTCCGTTTTTTCTGGCCTAGCCCCCCGAACATTATGTCCTGGACTGTCTTATCCGGCCTCGGGTCCAATACCCCCATGGTAGACCTTACAGCTTTCACCAGTTTGTCTACCTCTTCTAGGGGAAAACAATGGCGCCCTCCTGTTTCCTCGTCTGAGGAGTCGGATTCTGAGGATTTAGACGAGATTTCCCCTGATGTGGAAGAATCTGACTGGGAGGTTTCTACCGTGTCTTTTTTCCTCGTTTTATCCTTATGTTTAAGGGATTCGAGGGCACTCTGGACCTCTGATTTAATTGCGGCCCTTAGGTCAGATGCGAAATCCGGAGTCTCCTGACAAACAATTTCTTTTGTACAGGACTCGCATAGTTTTTTCTCCCATGATACCGGTAGGGGTTTAGTGCAAGTGGGACATTCCCTGTTCTTCTTTTTAGCCTTCTTCTTTCCCTAATAAGGGAGAGGGATTGCATTACAAGGGTGACATTCACGAAGATCACTTACCCCAAAAAAGGCGCGCGGCTGCAGGTACCGGTTCGGGAGACGGAGTCAGGTCCTGTATAGGCTGATCTCCTGGTGGCGTTTTTGCTCCTCACTGCTGACGTGCTACTCCGCGTGGAGTGACTGCTGGAACGGCACTCTGTGTTTCGTTCCTTTTGTCGGTGGTGGTGTTGGTGGTGCTGCTGCTGTTTCAGCTGCTGCCTCTGCTCCTGTTGCTGGTCGCTATCCTCCATTATTAGGATCGCTTCCAGCCAGGAGTTTCTGCGCCTCACCTTTTTTAAACTTAGCGCCGCGTGACGTCACCGCTCCCCCTGCACGCGCTGGTCAGGAAGCGCGCTCCTGCGCATGCGCCCGGTTCCTGGACCCGGAAGTCGCTGGTTTACTTCCGGGACAGTGGCTATCTTGGTACTCTCCGTACCATGGCGCTGCCCACGCTCCACCGGGTCCCGCTGAGCCCCAATCTCCTTTCCGGAGCGGCGACTCAGGCGTCTCTCCCCCCCCGCTCACCCGGCATCGGCCCCGGCGGTGGCGGCTTCGGGCACCGCACCTGCCGCGACAGGGGCCTCCCCACTGCCGATAGCCGGACAGGCCGGCCCCGGACTCCTGGATGCACAGGTACCATCCTGTGGGTCCCTCCGTCAGGGACAGGAACCCAACTGAAGGCGGAGGAGAGGTACCGCCCTTTTTCTGTAGGTTCCTGTCCCTAAAGGGCGGATCCCCTCTCTCTGTCCGTGGTACTGTCATGGGTGAGAGAGAAAAAAATGGCTCCCATTAAACTGTTAGGTTTTGCCATCTAGGATAAAAGAGCATAGTGTTTGTTTCTCTAATCACACATATTACAGGAACCTTGGGTCAATTACGCATTTTATGGTTTGTCACAAATGCAGTTCCTCTAGTGTTAAGTCCTGACTCCGGACCCATTGCAGGCACCCAAAAAGAGCTGAGATGTTCCCCTAGAAAAGCCACAATACCGCAGCATACATTTTCTAGGTGACAGATGTAAAGTTTACTTGCAACCTTATTCAGTAAGTATGAGCTCCGAAAGTTAAATTACCCCATATAATCCGACTAATTAGAACTATGGTACCAACCAGTATGATCGCAATAAACTGACTTTATTCCCGCCTTACCCAGACCCCTAAAAAGTAAATCTGCCTAGGTATGGCGCAATCCTGGCCCTTGTGTTGTAGAACTGCACCACATACCGCTCTACAGGACGGGCTAAAAAATGATCAAAAACCCATGGGGAAGAAGTATTGGCTGTCGTATTCGTTTTCACGCTACTGTACCAGAGCCAGATCTATGGAAGAAGAGGTGAACATGAATATTTAGTGAACATATTTTCTGCCTCTCAGGCACTATTCACACATCCATGTGATGGGACCATGTGTTGTTCTATTTTTCCCATAGATCAAAGAGATTTTTATTTTAAAGGGGTTGTACAGGCTTAGGGATCAAGTGTGCAGTCACCCTATGTGTCACGCACTGTGCACGCTGTCAAAATTCTCTGGCGTCGGTGCTGGGAACGGGCAGTTGTGTAACCGCAAGCATACGATATGCATACCTTGGGCCACATTCTGACTAGACGTGTCAAGCGTCGCTCAATTTGCTTGTATTGAGATGTCGTGCAAGTCTAGTGGGTACGTGACTGTAAATTGCATACGTGTGGTCACGATCCCGCCTGCTACAGGAGGATTATGACAGTGTGCCCTATGCGCACTGGGAGTATTCACAAGTCAAATAGAGTGGCTGCAGATTTAAGACATAACAATGGATCCGTGGATCCGGTCCATAAGAGCATGTCCTATTCTCATCTACCCTGTGTCAAATGGATGGAACACGGAACACATACCTCAGAGTTCCATCAGAGTTTCATCAGATTTGAGCTAATCCATTACGAATAGTCAATAGATTAACAAAACAAAGTTCAAACAGTTTAAAAGGGATGCAACTAGGATGCAACCAGGATAACGCCTGAAAAAAAAAAGTTCTTAGCTGGTAGCACACAAATGTGTGAATGTAATCTCAGGCTCTATTTCCATCTGGACGTTGACGGCGTCCATTGTGGATGGAACAGCTGAAGACAAGTAAAGTCAGTCTTCGGTATGAACATATGAAAGGCTTATAAAACACTGAGCTGAGCCATTTACATTAAACGATCGGCGTGGTTAAATAAACATGTCCATCACGCTTCCTTCACTCTGCTGCGGTATGCGGCACTTCAGAAGCTCAATAGCCATAACGACTGCCAGCTTGGCACGCTCACATTGAGGAGCTTTCTGGACTAGTGTCATTCACAAAGTTGTCCCAGTTAGCCTTGAGAAAATAAAAATTGAAAAGTCCTTCAAACAAAAATAAAAAAAGAATTGAGGAATGCAAAAATTTAGCCAAATAATATACCCTACTGTTCAAAAGTTTAGGGTCACTTAGAAATTTCCTTATTTTTGAAAGAAAATCACAGTTTTTTCAATGAAGCTAACATTAAATTATTCAGAAATACACTCTATACATTGTTAATGTGGTAAATGACTATTCTTGATGCAAACGTCTGGTTTGTAATGCAATATCTTCATAGGTGTATAGAGGCCCATTTCCAGCAACCATCACTCCAGTGTTCTTATGGTACTTTGTGTTTGCTAACTGTGTAAGAAGGCTAATGGATGGTTAGAATACCCTTGAAAACCCTTGTGCAAGTATGTTAGCACAGGTGAAAACAGTTTGGTGGATTAGAGAAGCTATAAACCTGACCTTCCTTTGAGCTAGTTTGAATCTGGAGCATTACATTTGTTGGTTCCATTAAACTCTCAAAATGGCCAGAAATAAAAAACTTTCATGTGAAACTCGAGAGTCTATTCTTGTTCTTAGAATGAAGGCTATTCCATGAGAGAAATTTCCAAGAAACGGAAGATTTCCTACAACGGTGTGTACTACTTCCTTCAGGGGAGAGCACAAACAGGCTCTAACCAGAGTAGAAAGAGAAGTTGGAGGCCGCGCTGCACAACTGAGCAACAAGACAAGTATATTAGAGTCTGCAGAAATCGACGCCTCACAGGTCCTCAACTGGCAGCTTCATTAAATAGTACAGTACATTCAAAACGCCAGTGTCAACGTCTACAGTGAAGAGGTGACTCCGGGATGCTGGCCTTCAGGGCAGAGTGGCAAAGAAAAAGCCATATCTGAGACTGGCTAATAAAAGGAAAAGATTAATATGGGCAAAAGAACACAGACATTGGACAGAGGAAGATTGGAAAAAAGTGTTATAGACAGACGAATCCAAGTTTGAGGTGTTTGGATCACACAGAAGAACATTTGCGAGACGCAGAACAGCTGAAAAGATGCTGGAAGAGTGCCTAATACCATCTGTCAAGCCCGGTGGAGGTAATGTGATGGTCTGGGGTTGCTTTGGTGCTGGTAAAATGGGAGATTTGTACAAGGTAAAAGGGATTTTTAATAAGGAAGGCTATCACTCCATTTTGCAACACCATGCCATACACTGTGGACAGCGCTTGATTGGAGCCAATTTCATCCTACAACAGGACAATCACCCAACGCACACCTCCAAATTATGCAAGAACTATTTAGGGAAGAAGCAGGCAGCTGGTATTCTATCTGTAATGGAGTGGCCAGCGCAGTCACCAGATCTCAACCCCATTGAGCTGTTGCGGTAGCAGCTTGACTGTATGGTAGGCAAAAAGTGCCTATCAAGCCAAACCAACTTGTGGGAGGGGCTCCTGGAAGCATGGGGTGAAATTTCTCCAGATTACCTCAGCAAATTAATTGCTAGAACGCCAAAGGTCTGCAATGCTGTAAATGCTGCAAAGGAGAATTCTTTGACGAAAGCAAAGTTTGAAGGAGAAAATTATTATTTCAAATAAAAAATTTTTTTCGAACCTTGTCAATGTCTGGACTAGATTTTAAATTCATTTGTCAACTCATTTGATGAATAAAAGTATGAGTTTTCATGGAAAACACAAAATTGTCCCAAACTTTTGAGCGGTAGTGTATACTAGGCTCGGGCTCTACGTGCCACCGTAAAATTGTGGGTAAAAGCAATTTGAGGCGCAATCCTACAATTTCTGTAGAACATCACATCCTACATGTCACAACTAGTTTGTACCGTAAATATGCGCTTTTAATCTACTACCATAGATGGGTATATTCGCACTGATTGGATTTGTTGAGAATTCTCCGTATATCTTTGCGGATGATATTTTATAAAAAAATAAAAAAATAAAAATAAAAAAATCATCAACATACTGCTGAAAAATATCTGCAGTGTAAATTGCTAGACACTGCTGATTGGAAATTTGCTGCGTGTCAATTTATGCTGTATATTTCCAGTGCGGATTTCACACTTTGCAATGAAAAGGTGAAATATGCTGTAAATCCGCTGCCTTTTTTGCAATTAAACCCTGCAGTGGATAAAATATAACAGCAAAATAATGCATTATTCTTTCCAGTAAGTAGCAATTTCAAGAAAGGATATAATTACCGTATGTAAAATAAAATTTTTCTTTTTTTTTTTTTTAAATAAAAATAGCAGAAAAAAATACCGTACATTTTATTTGGTTTAATAAATAGGTTATTGCTGTAGGATATTTAGTAGCAATAAAAAAAATTGAATGGGAAAATCAATGAAGAATCCGAAAATAAGGCAAGTAAGGTTACAGTCCGGCCAACAGAACGAGACAGGAGACATGGATGATGTCATTCCATCGCTTCTGCTGTGCGGACCCCGAAGCAGCGCTGCGGGGGAATGGTTGTGAGGTCAGTATGTGTCGTTTTTTTTGTTTTTTTTCCATGTGTGTATGGCATGTCTATAGGAGGCTATGTGGGGGCTAATACTGTATTTAGGGAGCTATGTGGGGGCTTATGTTGTATATAGGGAGGCTATGTAGGGGCTCTCACTGTATATATGGGGCTATGTGAGAGCTTATATTGTGTATAAAGAGTATACGTGGGTGCTCACCCCTGAATAGAGATCATGTGGGGACTCACTCTATATATATAGCGATGAGGAGGCTGTGGTGGCTCATACTGTGTTTAGGGGGCTTTGTAAGGCCTTATACTGTATATAGCGAGGCTGTGTGGGGGATCACAGTGTATATAGAAGGCTATGTGGGGGCTCATACTGTGTATAGGAGGCTTTCTAGGGGCTCATACTGTATATAGGGGGTTAATACTGTATATAGAGGGCTCTGTGGGGGCTCATACTGTATATAGGAGGCTATGTGGGGTCTCATACTGTATATAGGAGGCTATGTGGGGCTTATAATATATATAGGGGGCCTATATGGGGACTCATACTATGTCTAGGAGGCTATATCAAGGCTCAAACTGTATGTAGAGGGCTATGTGAGGGGTCATACGATATATAAGGGGGCTATGTGGGGGACTCATACTGTATATAGGGGGCTAGACTCTACACGGACACATTTGGTACACTTAGCGTAATTTTCTCCAGCTATTATACTGAAAAATCAAACATTTCTGCTATACTGTCGTATAGTATAGTGTCGCAATTGTGATTCTTATATTATCTGTACCCTATGACGTGCAATATGTAAACATCGTCCGCTCAACTACACACACCGTCCTCGGCCCTTGTGAAATCTACCTGCTGAGTTCGGGGGATGAGTATTACACTCGTGTTGACTGACATTTTCCTTAATATGATTCTGACTTGTGAGAATAAAAGAGCGGAGAGGAATACTGATAGGACGAGGTAAAAATGATCATTTAATTGGCACCAGAAGTCTTTAATTAGCTGCAAGGTAGAAAAAAAAAAATCAAAAAGCTGTGATCTCGGAAAGGAAAATAGAGTGAGTGCATATCTAATTTGGCGCGGCGGTCGACAGGAACAGTTAAACAAACTTGGTGACCGTATAAACACAGACACATCCCAAATATTTACCGCAAAATAAACAGCTGGAAAGAAGTGTGTAATTGTGCGACCCAGACACACCAATCTCCGGCCGCTGCAGCGAGGAAAGCTCTTAAATAGCGAGCTGCTGTGTTGCTCGGTATGGCCGAGAACTAAGCGGATACATTTACATTTTTATAGGCCATATAACACACCTAAGGAATGGTGGAATTCAGCCATATTTTATGGCTCAGATTAGAGAATGGTTTTCCAATAGAAGAAATAAAGAACTTTGTCCTTGCAGTGAGATCCTGCAGACTGAAGATGTCGCCGCCACCAGTAATTACATTTCGGACAGGTTGATGGAAGGTGGAACTCTACTGGTTCTGCATAGTGATGGTATCGGAGCCATGACACACCGCGCCACTTGTGACGCAGGAGCTCAGCGGATCTCCACACTGTGGCGCTACGGTTAACGCAATCACTAAATTGCACCAAGCACAGGAGATGCATAAGGAATTAATGAAGCTGTGGTTAAGCATCTGCACCAAGCACAGCACTCAGCAGATGCATGAAGAATGAATGGAGCGGTGTTTAAGCATGCGCACCAAGCACAGCACTCAGCACATGCATAGGGAATGAATGGAGCAGCGTTTAAGCATCTGCACCAAGCACAGTGATCGGCACATGCATAGGGAATGAATGGAGCAGCGTTTAAGCATGCGCACCAAGCACAGTGATCGGCACATGCATAGGGAATCAATGGAGCAGCAGCTAAGCATGAACACCAAGCACAGTGATCGGCACATGCATAGGGAATGAATGGAGCAGCAGCTAAGCATGAACACCAAGCACAGTGATCGGGAGATGCTTAGGGAATGAATGGAGCAGCGTTTAAGCATGCGCACCAAGCACAGCACTCAGCACATGCATAGGGAATGAATGGAGCAGCGTTTAAGCATGAGCACCAAGCACAGTGATCGGCACGTGCATAGGGAATCAATGGAGGAGCAGCTAAGCATGAACACCAAGCACAGTGATCGGCACATGCATAGGGAATGAATGGAGCAGCAGCTAAGCATGAACACCAAGCACAGTGATCGGGAGATGCTTAGGGAATGAATGGAGCAGCGTTTAAGCATGCGCACCAAGCACAGCACTCAGCACATGCATAGGGAATGAATGGAGCAGCGTTTAAGCATGCGCACCAAGCACAGTGATCGGCACATGCATAGGGAATCAATGGAGCAGCGTTTAAGCATGAACACCAAGCACAGTGATCGGCACATGCATAGGGAATGAATGGAGCAGCAGCTAAGCATGAACACCAAGCACAGTGATTGGGAGATGCTTATGGAATGAATGGAGCAGCGGTTAAGCATGCGCACCAAGCGCAGTGATCGGCACAGGCATAGGGAATGAATGGAGCAGTGTTTAAGCATGAACACCAAGCACAGTGATCGGGAGATGCATAGGGAATGAATGGAGCAGCGGTTAAGCATGCACACCAAGCACAGTGATCGCCACATGCATAGGGAATGAATGGAGCAGTTAAGCATGAGCACCAAGCACAGTGATCGGGAGATGCATAGGGAATGAATGGAGCAGCGGTTAAGCATGCGCACCAAGCACAGTGATCGCCACATACATAGGGAATGAATGGAGCAGATAAGCATGGGCACCAAGCACAGTGATCGGGAGATGCATAGGGAATGAATAGAGCAGCGTTTAAGCATGCGCACCAAGCACAGTGATTGGGAGATGCATAGGGAATCGATGGAGCAGCGGCTAAGCATGCACACTTCCACCCCAATAGACTTGGGATAAAAGTGCCCTATTTTGCTGACCAGTGCAGTTGGATCTCTGCATCAATAAATAAGTTATTACCTATCCACTAAGATAAAAGTTCCCCATGCTGACGATCGGTGTGGGTCCCAGCAGTTGAACCCCCACTGGACAAGTTATAACCTAATCTTGGAACAAGTGATAATGTGTTTTCACCAGTCAACTCCTTTAAAATTCGATTATCTCTCGCAAAGCTACACTGATGAAAATCTGATCCAACATAATGATGGAAAAAAATGGGTGTCTGAATGAGTTCTAAAGAGAATGTGACTTAAAGGGAACCTGTTTGCCGTTTAATCTGAGAGCATCATGATGTAAGGGCAGAGACCCTGATTACAGTGATATGTCACATGCTGGGCTGCTTGCTTTAGTCTTTATAAAATCAGTGTTTTATCAGAAGGAGATTATTACTAGAGGACTAGGTGTCTCGTGTCTCCTGCTCTGTATAACCCCGCTAGCAACAACTGAAAGGCAGTTTTCTACCAAAGCACAGCGCACACAGGAAGCTGCCAATCAGTGGTGTGGCCGGGGTTATACAGAGCTCAGCAGTCTGAGTACTGCTAGATCTGCAGCAGAGAAAGCTGTGATTTTAGAACAACTGCATAAGGCAGCCCAGTAAGTGATACATTGCTGGATTCAGATTAACTAACTCCAATGCCAGGTACAGCCAGTGCTACAAGTGTAACGCTGTGTCTGGTAAACCAAAAAAGGGGACATGGCAGCCCCTTTAGCCAACTGAGCAGCTGGTTTGCCAGTAATTGCACTTTCACGTAGGCGAGAAGCAAACAATTCACCTGTCTCTAATGCAGGTAGGTTGGTAAATGTATCTAAGCAATGTGTGCATGTGTCACATAGCAGTACTATAGATGTGTTATATGGCGGTGCTATATATGTGTGTGGTATAGCAGTATAAGTATTATGCATGTAGGTGGTATAGATGTATTGTTTGCAATACGGTGGTTTTCCTTTTATGCTCTTTTAGGGAGTGGATACATTTAGCAGTCTTCTAGGTGTATGTATGTACTTATGGGGCACCACACTGAATGTTTGCCCCGGGTGGAAAAATGACTAGCTACACCTCTAATATTGACTACCCATCCTAAGTAACGGCCATCAAAATTGCAGTCCTGGATAATCCCCCGATGAAAAAAAAATCAAAAACAGCACTGCTACATGTAGGTGACCACTATATCATGCTTATAATAATGAACACTCAATGACAGGCATTTTAAGGGAATTTGGCAGTAGGATGAGCCCTTGTAGGCCATCATTATGGACATGTCCATCATAGAAATTTGAATAAAATGATACCTTGACATCTGTGATCTGATGTCTTATGCTAGAAAAATCCACGTTTTTCTTAATATGTAAATAAGCTGTTAAGACCTATGGGCCGGACATAGATCTCCCTGAGAATCTGCCTCCAGAGATTATTTTAAGTGAAAGGGGGAGTTACTAGTGTGAGACATGTAATGACTGACAGTCTGCTCTCCTGAGCTACATATCTCACACTGGTAACTCCTTTCATCTAAAATATCCCTGGAGATTGACTCTCAGTGAGATCTATGGGCAGCACAAAGATATTCCCGAGAATCTGCCTCCAGAGATTATTTTAATTGAAAGGGGGAGTTACTAGTGTGAGACATGTAATGACTGACAGTCTGCTCTCCTGAGCTACATATCTCACACTGGTAACTCCTTTCATCTAAAATATCCCTGGAGATTGACTCTCAGTGAGATCTATGGGCAGCACAAAGATATTCCCGAGAATCTGCCTCCAGAACTTATTTTAATTGAAAGTGGAGTTACTAGTGTGAGACATGTCATGATGGACAGTCTGCTCTCTTAAGCTACATGTCTCACACTGGTAACTCCTTTCATCTAAAATATCTAAAATATCCCTGGAGGCACTCTCAGGGAGATCTATGGGCCGCACAAAAATGTTCCCAAGACTCTGCCTCCAGAGATTATTTTAATTGAAAGGGGGAGTTACTAGTGTGAGACATGTAATGACTGACAGTCTGCTCTCCTGAGCCACATATCTTAATATCTTACACTGGTAACTCCTTTCATCTAAAATATCCTTGGAGGTAGACTCTAAGCGAGATCTATGGGCCGCACAAAGATCTTACCGAGAATCTGCCTCCAGAACTTATTTTAATTGAAAGGAGAGTTACTAGTGTGAAACATGTCATGACGGACAGTCTGCTCTCTTAAGCTACATATCTCACACTGGTAACTCCTTTCATCTAAAATATCCCTGGAGGCAGATTCTCAGGGAGATCTATGGGCCGCACAAAGATCTTCCCAATAATCTGCCTCCAGAACTTATTTTAATTGAAAGGGGGAGTTACTAGTGCGAGACATGTCATGACGGACAGTCTGCTCTCTTAAGCTACATATCTCACACTGGTAACGCCTTTCATCTAAAATATCCCTGGAGGAAGACTCTGAGGGAGATCTATGGGCCTGATGAAGTTCTTCCCGAGAATCTGCCTCTAGAGCTTATTTGAATTGAAAGATGAGTTACTAGTGTGAGACATGTCATGATGGACAGTCTTCTCTCCTGGTCTACATATCTCACACTGGTAACTCCTTCCATTTAAAATAAGCTTTGGAGGCAGATTCTTGGGGAGATCTATGTCTGTCTCATAGATCTTAACAACTCATTTACAAAATAAGAAAAGTGTGGATTTCTCTGGAACAAAATAGCAGATCAAGGCATCCTTTAAATCAATATTTTATAACCTGCATGTCCAAATAGATGGCTTAGGAAAGCTAATCCGACTGACAGAGGCCCAATAAAGAGCTATTTCGATTAAAGTAAATGAGGCAAACTTATAGGCGTTTTTGGAGCGCAGCAAAAACAAAACAAAACACAAAGAACAGCAAAATAAATAAATCATACATAAAAAGAATTTCCTTCAAACAATGGACCACATTGTGTATCCAAGAAGGGCTTCCTGTATTTAGATGATCCTATAAAATCCCATACAGATGAGCCTAAAGGAACAAAACCAAAAAGCAGCAAAACAATCTAGAGAACCTAAACGATTATACCAACCATTCACGACGACAGCGGCTACGAGCCGGAAACTAATCCTATTATCAATCTACCCCCGTGGACACCGCTGACTGGGAATACATTTGTTGATCAATGCTGTGATCAAATGAGAAAGAAATGAAATGTATCAACTAAGATCTATAAAACTAATAAACAGATATGCGCCTGACGCTGCTGTGTGGATTCCTATGCAACAATTCGCCCCAACGCCACACAAAATAATCGCGACGAAATGTCCAAAAGGGATCATTTAGTGGACAATTTCTATCGTAGGTCAATAGCATCATTGGCCTATACAGCAATAATCTGCTTTAACAGCTCTTTTTTTCCCCAATGTAAACCCAATAAATCTCAATGTTCCGTTCAGGTTATAATGCACAAGTCTGAATTATCTCGTGCCCCCATAAAGCTTGGATGCAATAAATGGTTTTACTGAGAATTGCACCGGACTGCCTCAAGCGCCCTGCCTTACAAATCATGGTTATGTTATTAGTCAATGACAACGGGAATCAAGGACAATTAATGCTACTTTTACGCTGTGCAAAAGAAAGTGCCGCTGTAATTGACTCCATTAATAAAAAATCAGCAGACTTGCTCAAGAAGCCTGGGTGTCCACCGAACATCACCTTTCAGGCCTGGTGCGATGAAGTGTGCAGCCGAAGCCAAGTGACAACCAGGGAATCATGTCACAATATGTGAAAATCACATGCACCGAGAGCGGATAGGAATATGACAACTGCTTCTCATAGGAGAAGAAAGAAATTGTCATTGTTGGACATTTACTATTTAGTTTTCAGGAAAAACAGAAACGTAGCAGGAAGCGCAACATGTAAGGTATGTGCACGTGTAACATAACATGTAAGGCTATGTGCACGTGTAACATAACATGTAAGGCTATGTGCACGTGTAACATAACATGTAAGGCTATGTGCACGTGTAACGCAACATGTAAGGCTATGTGCACGTGTAACGCAACATGTAAGGCTATGTGCACGTGTAACACAACATGTAAGGCTATGTGCACGTGTAACAACATGTAAGGCTATGTGCACGTGTAACGCAACATGTAAGGCTATGTGCACGTGTAACATAACATGTAAGGCTATGTGCACGTGTAACATAACATGTAAGGCTATGTGCACGTGTAACATAACATGTAAGGCTATGTGCACATGTAACATAACATGTAAGGCTATGTGCACGTGTATCACACCATGTAAGGCTATGTGCACGTGTAACATAACATGTAAGGCTATGTGCACGTGTAACACAACATGTAAGGCTATGTGCACGTGTAACGCAACATGTAAGGCTATGTGCACGTGTAACGCAACATGTAAGGTTATGTGCACGTGTAACACAACATGTAAGGTTATGTGCACGTGTAACACAACATGTAAGGCTATGTGTACGTGTAACACAACATGTAAGGTTATGTGCACGTGTAACACAACATGTAAGGCTATGTGCACGTGTAACACACCATGTAAGGCTATGTGCACGTGTAACATACCATGTAAGGCTATGTGCACGTGTAACACACCATGTAAGGCTATGTCCACGTGTAACACACCATGTAAGGCTATGTGCACGTGTAACACACCATGTAAGGCTATGTGCACATGTAACACACCATGTAAGGCTATGTGCATGTGTAACGCAACATGTAAGGCTATGTACACGTGTAACGCAACATGTAAGGCTATGTGCACGTTTAACACACCATGTAAGGCTATGTACATGTGTAACGCAACATGTAAGACTATGTGCGCGTGTAACATAACATGTAAGGCTATGTGCACGTGTATCACACCATGTAAAGCTATGTGCACGTGTAACGCAACATGTAAGGCTATGTGCACGTGTAACGCACCATGTAAGGCTATGTGCACGTGTAACATAACATGTGAGGCTATGTGCACGTGTAACATAACATGTAAGGCTATGTGCACATGTAACATAACATGTAACATAACATGTAAGGCTATGTGCGCGTGTAACATAACATGTAAGGCTATGTGCACGTGTATCACACCATGTAAGGCTATGTGCACGTGTAACGCAACATGTAAGGCTATGTGCACATGTAACGCAACATGTAAGGCTATGTGCACGTGTAACATAACATGTGAGGCTATGTGCACGTGTAACATAACATGTAAGGCTATGTGCACATGTAACATAACATGTAAGGCTATGTGCACAGATAACACAACATGTAAGGCCATCTCCACATGTAACGCAACATGTAAGGCTATGTGCATGTGTAACATAACATGTAAGGCTATGTGCACAGATAACGCAACATGTAAGGCCATCTCCACATGTAACGCAACATGTAAGGCTATGTGCACATCTCACAAAACATGTAATATGTGCACAGAGTTTTTTGAGGCTTTCATAAGTTACAAATATTTCAAGCAGAATCTGCTTCTGGATGTTCTTTTCTGGGGGGGAAGCTTACGTTTTCCCGATGAGTTTCCTAAAACAGTTTTGAAGAGTTTTCTTTCCTTGGAGCGTTTTTTTTTTTCATAAGGAGATGTGCTACGCAGATGCAGTGACTTTCTTGCTTCACAGATGAGACGGAGTAACACTCCTGTGTTAATGACACAGTAACTCTCCTGCTTCACAGATGCAGCGACTCTCCTGCCTCACAGATGCAGTGACTCTCTTGCCTCACAGACGCAGCGACTCTCCTGCTTCACAGACGCAGCGACTCTCCTGCCTCACAGACGCAGCGACTCTCTTGCTTCACAGACAAGACACAGTGATTCTCCTGCCTCACAGATGCAGTGACTCTCTTGCTTCACAGACGAGACGGAGTGACTCTCCTGCATCACAGACCCAGTGACTCGCCTGCCTCAGAGATGCAGCGACGCTCCTGCTTCACAGACGAGACGGAGTGACTCTCCTGCCTCACAGACGCAGCGACTCATCTGCTTCACAGACGTGACGGAGTGACTCTCCTCTCTCAAAGATGTAGTGACTCTCCCATCCCTCACTTCTGTTCAATTAAATCTGTGTAATTCTCACTCGCTAATTGCCTTCATTGCAGTACAGTTTCTTTAGTTTTTTATAGCTTACTCTCCCACATCACAAAATTGCTGCTGCAATTCCTGCCTCCACTTTTATAAGGCTATGATTGTACCTCTTGACTGCCTGAGCTATACCATGGGATGTAATGGATGCAAGGTATCATGGAGAATCCCGCCTGGTTGCGCCGAGGTCATATGATCCCTCTCTGGCTGATTCAATCTTCTTAAATATTTAAGAACACGTGTTACACGTGCACATAGCCTTACAAGTTGTGTTACACGTGCACATAGCTTTACATGGTGTGATACACATGCACATAGCCTTACATGTTGTGTTACACGTGCACATAGCCTTACATGTTGTATTACACGTGCACATAGCCTTACATGTTATGTTACACGTGCACATAACCTTACATGTTGCTATGTGCACGTGTAACACACCATGTAAGGCTATGTGCACGTGTAACACACCATGTAAGGCTATGTGCACGTGTAACACACCATGTAAGGCTATGTGCACGTGTAACGCAACATGTAAGGCTATGTACACGTGTAACGCAACATGTAAGGCTATGTGCATGTTTAACACACCATGTAAGGCTATGTACACGTGTAACGCAACA
Source organism: Dendrobates tinctorius (assembly GCF_039654945.1). Lineage (NCBI taxonomy): Eukaryota > Metazoa > Chordata > Amphibia > Anura > Dendrobatidae > Dendrobates > Dendrobates tinctorius. Next base: position 9,846,983 of record NW_027361677.1, read on the forward strand.
TGTAAGACTATGTGCGCGTGTAACATAACATGTAAGGCTATGTGCACGTGTATCACACCATGTAAAGCTATGTGCACGTGTAACGCAACATGTAAGGCTATATGCACGTGTAACATAAAATGTAAGGCTATGTGCACGTGTAACGCAACATGTAAGGCTATGTGCACGGTAACGCAACATGTAAGGCTATGTGCACGTGTAACGCAACATGTAAGGCTATGTGCATGTGTAACGCAACATGTAAGGCTATGTGCACGTGTAACATAACATGTGAGGCTATGTGCACGTGTAACATAACATGTGAGGCTATGTGCACGTGTAACATAACATGTAAGGCTATGTGCACATGTAACATAACATGTAAGGCTATGTGCACAGATAACACAACATGTAAGGCCATCTCCACATGTAACATAACATGTAAGGCTATGTGCACGTGTAACATAACATGTGAGGCTATGTGCACGTGTAACATAACATGTAAGGCTATGTGCACAGATAACGCAACATGTAAGGCCATCTCCACACGTAACGCAACATGTAAGGCTATGTGCACATCTCACAAAACATGTAATATGTGCACAGAGTTTTTTGAGGCTTTCATAAGTTACAAATATTTCAAGCAGAATCTGCTTCTGGATGTTCTTTTCTGGGGGGGAAGCTTACGTTTTCCCGATGAGTTTCCTAAAACAGTTTTGAAGAGTTTTCTTCCTTGGAGCGTTTTTTTTTTTTCATAAGGAGATGTGCTTCGCAGATGCAGTGACTCTCTTGCTTCACAGATGAGACAGAGTAACACTCCTGTGTTAATGACACAGTAACTCTCCTGACTCACAGATGCAGTGACTCTCTTGCTTCATAGACGCAGCGACTCTCCTGCCTCACAGACGCAGCGACTCTCCTGCTTCACAGATGCAGTAACTCTCTTGCTTCACAGACAAGACACAGTGATTCTCCTGCCTCACAGATGCAGTGACTCTCTTGCTTCACAGACGAGACGGAGTGACTCTCCTGCATCACAGACCCAGTGACTCGCCTGCCTCAGAGATGCAGCGACGCTCCTGCTTCACAGACGAGACGGAGTGACTCTCCTGCCTCACAGACGCAGCGACTCATCTGCTTCACAGACGTGACGGAGTGACTCTCCTCTCTCAAAGATGTAGTGACTCTCCCATCTCTCACTTCTGTTCAATTAAATCTGTGTAATTCTCACTCGGTAATGGCCTTCATTGCAGTACAGTTTCTTTAGTTTTTTATAGCTTACTCTCCCACATCACAAAATTGCTGCTGCATTTCCTGCTTCCACTTTTATAAGGCTATGATTGTACCTCTTGACTGCCTGGGCTATACCATGGGATGTAATGGATGCAAGGTATCATGGAGAATCCCGCCTGGTTGCGCCGAGGTCATATGATCCCTCTCTGGCTGATTCAATCTTCTTAAATATTTAAAATTGTAGCAGCGGATCACATAAAGCTTGAAGTCTCCGTGTTCAGCAAATTCCTAAAAATTGGTCGATTTGCTCATCACTAGTCAATATCCAATATATGCCCACATCTTTACATCGCATAGCCGAAGAACAAAGGCTCATTAATAACCCCACTAAACTATTGCCTATATATGTCAGACTTAAAATTGACTGTTCTCAACACATGCTTCAAGAGCGGCTATCTGGTACACTCTTTATACTTAATACTTTCCTGCAACTCCGTGCTCCCAGAAGGCAGTTATTGATGCCACCCTAAAATTGCCTTTTTTAACAAGGATCCACAGATTGCATTACATTCAGTTCTTGTGGAGTCTGGAGCTGGCTTAATCTTACAGCCGTTATTAACAGGATGGCCTGTGATATTTCCACTTGCTTAATCATTTGGAAGGATGTTATATGAAGTTCCGAAAGTAATTTGAGTTCTGTTAAGAAGTCCCCTCCTTAATCTGCTACTACTGCTGTGTTGAATCCTCTGTAATATCTAAACCCTTAATGCACAGGCTCACAAGGCAATCCCCAATCACATGTCATATCACCCTGCATTACTCCGTTTCAACGATAACTATTTAAAGGAATAATCTTCTAAAGTACCATGCAAGAGAAACTTGCTGCTCAGCACAGTTACAATCCCTAACTCGCCATTAACTCTTGGAAATAAAATAGTCCAACTTTTATGTAGGAGCGTGGCTGCCCAATTCCATCTCATTCCCAAAGCCCATAATTTACGGGCTCTGTCGATTCATCATCAATTGGCGTAAGATTCCATATTTCCAGGCTATAAATCTAGAAGTGTGTCAAAAGAGTATTTTATCTCGCTATTTAAAGGTGGGTTTCCTTCTAAATATGGCTACAGTAAGAGTGCTACATATGTTCAAAGGTCCTGATACATGTTCTAAAAGTCTCAACGCCTTCTTCAACTGCAAAAAAACAAAATTACAAGATATGTATTTAATAGATAAATATGAATATGAATGATAACACCAAAACCTTTTCTCTACTCATGGTTAGTGGTTGGGTGAAGCCATTTATTATCAAACTACTGTGTTTTCTCTTTTTAAATCATAATGACAACCCAAAACATCCAAATGACCCTGATCAAAAGTTCACATACCCTGGTGATTTTGGCCTGATAACATGCACAGAAGTTGACACAAATGGGTTTGAATGGCTACTATAGTTAACATCCTCACCTGTGACCTGTTTGCTTGTAATCAGTGTGTGATCCAGACAGACTCTTGCATCCTTCATCCAGCCACTGACAGTTCTGGATTGTGAGTCTTGGGGAAAGCAAAGAATTGTCAACGGATCTATGGGAAAAGGTAGTTGAAGTGTATGAAACAGGAAGGGGATACAAAAAGACATTGAAGGTAGTGATGCCATTCAGCAGCGTTCAAACTGTGATTAACAGACGGAAAATCAGGGGCTCTATAAAAACAAAACCACGGTAAGGCAGACCAACAGAAATTTTGTTCACAACTGCCAGGAAAATTGCTCGGGTTGCAAAGAAAAACCCACAAATAACATCAGCTGAAATACTGGACTCTCTGAAAACTAGTGGTGTGGCTGTTTCAAAATGCACAATAAGGAGGCACTTGAAGAAAAATGGGCTGCATGGTCAAGTCGCCAGAAGAAAGCCATTACTGCACAAATGCCACAAAATATCTTGCCTACAATATGCAAAACAGCACAGAGACAAGCCTCAAAACTTTTGGAACAAGGTAATTTGGAGTGATGAGACCAAAATTGAACTTTTGGGCCACATGCATAAAAGTTACATGTGGAGATAGGTCAACAAAGCCTAAGATGAAATGAACACCATTCCTACTGTAAAGCATGAAGGTGGATCGCTGATGTTTTGGGGATATGTGAGCTACAAAAGCAAAGGAAACCTGGTCAAAGTTGAAGGAAAAATGAATGCAGCACCTTATCAGCAAATACTCAAGGCAAATTTGCAATCATCAGCATGGTAACTGCGCATGGGACGTACTTAGACGTTGCAACATGACAAATGATCCAAAGCACAAGGCCAAGTCGACCTGTCATTGGCTATAGCAGAACAAAGTTAAGGTTCTGGAGTGGCCATCTCAGTCTCATGACCTCAATATCATTGAACCACTGTGGTGAGATCTCAAGAGCGCGATTCATACTACACAGCCCAGAAATTTACAAGAACTGGAGGCTGTTTGCCAAGAAGAGTGGGCAGCTTTACCATATGAGAAAATAGAGAAGCTCATAGACAACTACCACAAAAGACTTCAAGCGATCATTGATGTTAGAGAGGGAAATACACAGTATTAAGAAATGGGGTATGTGAACTTTTGATCAGGATCATTTGAATGTTTTGGGTTGTCTTTATGATTTAAAAGGAGAAAACACAATAGTTTGACAATAAATGGCTTCACCCAACCACTAATCATGAGTGGAGAAAAAGTTTTGGTGTTGTCATTCATTTTCTCTGAAAAAGGCCAAGAAAGCAAAAATTCTGCGGGGGTATGTAAACTTTCGAGCACAACTGTACATGCATACATACACAGACACATAGGAAGGCTTGTCCATGGGTTGCCAGTTTTCATCCTCTTGGGGGGTCAAGTCAAGGATTGCTAGTGGTGAGTATAAGGGCACATTCAGACATCACACTTTTGTGTACGCATAGTACCCATACTTATTATACCCTATCGGGCTGTTCACACGTCTGTGTATGAGCGGTTATCAGAACTCTTTTGATATCATCACATAAGGTCTTTAAAGGACAAACCAGACAGCCACAAACTACCTGAATATTAAACCTTGCACTCAGTTAATGAATATACTTCAGGAGTTTTGCTTTACCATCTATTTCTCTCAGCTGGCTAATCATCTCTTCAGTAAACGCCTGCTTGTTTATTATCTATCTGTATTTACCTCCTGGTTCAGACCTGTGGTAACCATTCATCTGCTGTAAGCATACAAACAACAAACTCTTCTCTGCCGATACGGGTGCTGTTCACACTACAACGCTGCTGCAAAAGTGTGAACTCTTTAGGATCCAGTTAGCTTGTTTATTATTACTACCAGTGGTTAACTATTTGTTTGATGATTGCATACATCTCTGCCATTGACTATCAAGTTTGCTGATAACCAACATTTCTGCCATTAACCATTTGATTGATGCAAGTTCTGGATTGACTATACATTTACAGCTTTTGTATATATCCACACTCTTGGCTCTATGTCTTCTGGTGTTCTCTGCTTCACTTGTCTGCCTGCCATCTTGCATAACTTGCTATTATGGTCCTTGCTGATCCACGTACCGTTTGTCACATCCTGCCCACTGTGCAATCGCCCTTGGTCAATGTTGTTATGGGTTTACCTGGAGAGGTGGATTCTCTGAGCTGTTGGTCAGTAACAAGTAAACTCAAGCCCACTAAGATGTAGACTTTCATGTGGCATTGGTTTCTCTAAATGTCCACACATCAACGTTGAACCAACGTAGAACAAGCGTGGAAGCTTTGAACATTACTGGAAGACACATGTGGCTTTAACAAGGGCTCAAGGCTGAAGTTCATAAGAACTTTCCTTATAAACATCTACAAAAAAGGTTGCCCATTTGAACTCTTCAAAGGATTTTGCTAAAGTTAATATTCTGTACCTGCACCAAAATATATATTTATCAATTTTCCTTTCCTTCAACTCTGTATCAATCTTGAAATCAAAGTGCACACTTTGCAGAAGAAAGCACAATATAAATGGGTAGTAAAAAAAAAAAAAGGAAACTGTATTCTAAACATAACGGAGCAATAAACTTCTATCTTTTGTAATAGCGCCACAATCAATACATAAAACAGGGTAAAAAATGAAAGGCTTTATAATGCAAGAAATGCTTCTTCCTTCCCCACTAAAGCCAGATGTTAAATAAGACATAAACAAGGAACAGGCAGCATTAGGCCCACGGAGACAATTATTTAAAAAGTCGTTCTTTTCCAGAGCGTGGCGAAAAAAAAATAAAATAAGAAAAGAACTATATCTATCACATATATAAACGAGAGATGGAAAAAGGACTATTTGAATAAGAAAGAGAATATAAAAATACTACAAGCTTTCAGTTGTGGTGAGAACTTACAGCCTGAATGTATATAGGGTATTGAATATTTCAGATTTGCTTTTATAACATTTTAGCCTAGGAATGTTCACTCTTCAGTATATACATTAAGCAAACCATTAGGGAGTCAACGATTTCCCCGAATGTTTGACAGAAGTCCCAGTGAAAGGAACTGTACATTATAACAACTGATGGCTATCTTCATCGACAGACACCTTCTACAACACCTCCATAAATAAGCATAACCTACAGTTGTGGCCAAAAGTATTGATACCCCTGCAATTCTGTCAGATAATACTCAGTTTCTTCCTGAAAATGATTGCAAACACAAATTCTTTGGTATTATTATCTTCATTTAATTTGTCTTAAATGAAAAAACACAAAAATAATTGTCCTAAAGCCAAATTGGATATAACTCCACACCAAACATAAAAAGGAGGGTGGACAAAAGTATTGGCACTGTTCGAAAAATTATGTGATGCTTCTCTAATTTGTGTAATTAACAGCACCTGTAACTTACCTGTGGCACCTAACAGGTGTTGGCAATAACTAAATCACACTTGCAGCCAGTTGACATGGATTAAAGTTGACTCAACCTCTGTCCTGTGTCCTTGTGTGCACCACATTGAGCATGGAGAAAAGAAAGAAGACCAAAGAACTGTCTGAGGACTTGAGAAACCAAATTGTGAGGAAGCATGAGCAATATCAAGGCTACAAGTCCAACTCCAAAGACCTGAATGTTCCTGTGTCTACCGTGCGCAGTGTCATCAAGACGTTTAAAGCCCATAGCACTGTGGCTAACCTCCCTAGATGTGGACGGAAAAGAAAAATTGACAAGAGATTTCAACGCAAGATTGTGCGGATGTTGGATAAAGAACCTCGACTAACATCCAAACAAGTTCAAGCTGCCCTGCAGTCCGAGGGTACAACAGTGTCAACCCGCACTATCCGTCGGCGTCTGAATGAAAAGGGACTGTATAGTGGGAGACCCAGGAAGACCCCACTTCTTACCCCGAGACATAAAAAAGCCAGGCTGGAGTTTGCCAAAACTTACCTGAAAAAGCCTAAAACGTTTTGGAAGAATGTTCTCTGGTCAGATGAGACAAAAGTAGAGCTTTTTGGGCAAAGGCATCAACATAGAGTTTACAGGAGAAAAAAAGAGGCATTCAAAGAAAAAAAACACTGTCCCTACAGTCAAACATGGTGGAGGTTCCCTGATGTTTTGGGGTTGCTTTGCTGCCTCTGGCACTGGACTGCTTGACTGTGTGCATGGCATTATGAAGTCTGAAGACTACCAACAAATTTTGCAGCATAGAGTAGGGCCCAGTGTGAGAAAGCTGGGTCTCCCTCAGAGGTCATGGGTGTTCCAGCAGGACAATGACCCAAAACACACTTCAAAAAGCACTAGAAAATGGTTTGAGAGAAAGCACTGGAGACTTCTAAGGTGGCCAGCAATGAGTCCAGACCTGAATCCAATAGAACACCTGTGGAGAGAACTAAAAATGGCAGTTTGGAGAAGGCACCCTTCAAATATCAGGGTCCTGGAGCAGTTTGCCAAAGAAGAATGGTCTAAAATTCCAGCAGAGCATTGTAAGAAACTCATTGATGGTTACCAGAAGCGGTTGGTCGCAGTTATTTTAGCTAAAGGTTGTGCAACCAAGTATTAGGCTGAGGGTGGCAATACTTTTGTCTGGCCCATTTTTGGAGTTTTGTGTGAAATGATCAATGTTTTGCTTTTTCCTTCATTCTCTTTTGTGTTTTTTCATTTAAGACAAATTAAATGAAGATAATAATACCAAAGAATTTGTGATTGCAATCATTTTCAGGAAGAAACTGAGTATTATCTGACAGAATTGCAGGGGTGTCAATACTTTTGGCCACAACTGTATATCTCAGGGAAAAAAAAGATGTTACCTGTCCATCTCTTGCTTCATGCCATTAGCTCTTTTGCAGTGTTGGACCCCGTTGAGATCTAAAAGATTTACCTTCAAAAACGAAAGGATAACTTTAAAAGAATATACCACAGAAAAGTAATCAAAGGGCAAGCCCCAGAGACCTCTCAGAAGGCCACATGAATGGTTTCCATCATGAGGGCAGACACTTTAGGAAAAACTTCAGAACTTTCAAAGAGGTTTTGTAGACTCTACGAAGTCAGGATGTTCCTTGCTTCTAAATACTGAAGATCCAAACTCATGAGGTCCACTGAGGTTAACATCTTCCAAGTATCTAACACATGCTTGAAGATTATTTTAAGCTGTAGTTCCAATTTCTAAATCAATGGGGCTTTTATTTGTTTGCAACTAGAGTTCAGCGAATATGTTCAGAAACGATCAGCGAATCTGAATTACCCATATTCGTGCCGAATTTCTGTTTGACGACCGTTTCCGAACATATTCGCTCATTTATACTTCCACTGACTCCAATGGCGTTGGGTTTTGTTCGGCGAACATTGGACAAACAATAATCGCTGGCGATTGTAATACGAACCGAATACTGAAAATTTCGCTCAACTCTATTTGTACCGTATCAGTGTCAGATGTCAAAAGATTACTTTTAAAGCAGATTTGGCAAAAGATTTAACAATGTAAACTGCATATTTTAAACCTGATGAGGCTGATGTATTTAGTGGGCTGTGGAGTCGGTAAGCCAAACCTGCGACTCCGACTCCTCAATTTCCCTTACACCGACTCCGACTCCACGACTCCGACTCCCACACATATTGCTTATATTTAAGTGAAAAATTTATTGTAGTACAATGTGAACCTCAGACATTTAATCATTTTTATGATCCAATAATCAAGATATTTATATAGAACAGAATATATATTGGTGTACTACCCAGTTTTCATTCTTTTTGGTACAGATACGATATGGATAGACAGATATGGATAAATGGATAGATAGAGCAGATTTCTAATCTGCTTTTGCTATTGAAAACATTATCTATGAGCTCAAAAACCTTTCAGGTGATGCAGTTTTTTAAAAAGATGATCAGCTTTTGCAGCTGAAAAACGTATCCTCAAAAAACACAGGAAAAACGCTGTGTGTGAATGTAGCCTTAGATCAGGAATATAACAGCCATTTATAGGACATTTCATAACTTTCCCAAACTCCTATGAAAAAATATTCAGCACATCCTGCATTGAATTACTGTACCCAATTTATTATATATTTTAGGAGTCGGAGTCGGTCCATTTTATACCGACTCCAACTCCGACTCCGAAATGAGCACCGACTCCGACTCCGATTCCGACTCCACAGCCCTGGTATTTACTTTGAAAATCCATGTGAGAATGTTTGTATAATCCTAATATTAAGTTGAGCTTTATAATAGCCCAGCTATAGAATAAAATAGCTCATGAGTTAAGCGTAACAATCTCATCTCACCTAGTTTGGTTGACAGCTACACATTGTACTGAGCAGTGTGAGCTCTCAGCATCAGCAGGGAGAAGGAGTAGACAGCTGACAATAAGGATGGGTGGGGGAGATTCTGCAGACAGAAAAAAAGACATTGAAGAGCTAGAATCAGAATAGGTGGGGGAGGATTCAGCAGAATGGATGAAGGACACTGTGGAGCTGGGGCTAGGTCTATGAGATTCAGCAACAGGGAAGAGGGACGCTGAGGAGCTGAAAATGAGGCTAGAGATAGAGGCAACTCGGCAGCAGGAAAGAGGGATGCTGAAGAGCTAAAATCAGACATGCAGGGGGGAGATTCAGCAACAGGAAGAAAGGAGACTAAGGGAATGATAATTAGGTTATGTAGGTTATGTAGAAGGAGATTTATTAGCAGGGAGAAGGGACTCTGGAAGGGAGCTATAATAAGGCTAGCTGGGGGGAGATTCAGCAGCAGGGAAGAGGGACATTGAGGAGCTACATTCAGACTAGACAGCGGGAGATTCAGCCCCAGTGAAGAGCAATTGTCAATCAAGCTAGGTGGAGAGAGATTCACAGCAGGAAAAAGGAACACTAAGGGAATGACAATCAGGTTATGTGAGGTAACATTTACCAGCACGGAGAACGGACACTTGGGAGTTACAATCAGATTAGCTGGAGTGAGATTTTGCAGCAGGGAGGAGGGACACTGAGAAGTTACAATCAGACTTGCTGGAGGTAGATTCTTCAGCAGGGAGGAGGGACACTGAGGAGCTGTCAATCAGGCTAGGTGGGCTGGAAATTTTACAATCATGCTGACACCGATTTTCAAAGTAAATGCATCATGGGTCAAAGAGATCTATTTTATAATATATAGAGTTTGTATTGTGATAGCTGGCTGACATATCTGCCTTCATAAAAAAAGAGCATCAATAATTCCAAAAGTTCATATGACTTGCCACCATGAAAACAAGACAACATATGACACATACAGTGGCACTGGGTACGGAAAGTATTCAGACCCCTTTAAATTTTTCACTCTTTGTTCCATTGCGGCCATTTGGTAAATTCAAAAAAGTTCTTTTTTTCTTCTTATTAATGTACACTCTGCACCCCATCTTGACTGAAAAAAACAGAAATGTTTGCTAATTTATTAAAAAAGTAAAACAGAAATATCACATGGTCATAAGTAGCAAAAACTGTAAAGCGCTATGGAATATGTAGGCGCTATATAGATTATTACTATTATTGTTATTAAGTATTCAGACCCTTTCCTCAGACACTCATATTTAAAGGGAATGTGTCACCCCTTTTTTCGACTATGAGCTGCCGGCACCGATATCAGAGGCTTATCTACAGCATTCTGTAATGCCCCCGATGTAACCTGAAAGATAAGAAAAAAAGAGTTAGATTATACTCACCCAGGGGTCCGGTCCGATGGGTGTTGCGGTCCGGCGCCTTCCATCTTCTAACGTTGACATCCTCTTTTTTGCTGCCTTCATGGTTCCGGCGCAGGCGCACTGCTCTGCCCTGTTGAGGGCAGAGCAGAATTCTGCAGTGCGCAGGCGCCGGGAGAGGTCCGGCGCTTGCGCACTGCAGGATTCTGCTCTGCCCTCAACAGGGAAGAGCAGTGCGCCTGCGCCGGAACACGACAGGCAGCAAAGAAGAGGACGTCAACGTTAGAAGGTGGGAGGTGCTGGGCCGCGACACCCATCGGACCAAGACCGGACCGCCCCCCGATGAGTATAATATAACTCCTTTTTCTTATCTTTCAGGTTACATCGGGGTTTATCTACAGCATTACAGAATGCTGTAGATAAGCCCCTGATGTCGGTGCCGGCAGCTCATAGTCGAAAAAAGGGGTGACAGATTCCCTTTAAGTCACATGCTGTCCTTTTCCTAGTGATCCTCCTTGACATGGTTCTACTCCTTCATTGGAGTCCAGATGTGCTTAATTAAACTGATATGACTTGATTTGTAAAGGCGCACACCTGTCTATATAAGACCTCACAGTGCATGTCAGATCAAGTGAGAATCATGAGGTCAAAGGAACTGGCCAAGGAGCTCAGAGACAGAATTGTGGCAAGACACACATCTGGTCAAGGTTACAAAAGAATTTCTGCAGTTCTCAAGGTTCGTAAGAGCACAGTGGCCTCCATAATTCTTAAATGGAAGAAGTTTGGGACCTCCAGAAGTCTTCCGAGACCTGGCCGTCTAGCCAAAGTGAGCAATTGTGGGAGAAGAGCCTTGGTGACAGAGGTAAAGAAGAACCCCAAGATCACTGTGCTTGAGCTCCATAGATGTAGCAGGGAGATGGGAGAAAGTTCCACAAAATCAACTATCACTGCAGCCCTCCACCAGTCGGGCCTTTATGCAGAGTTGCCCAACGGAAGATTCTCCTCAATGCAAGACATATGAAAGCCTGCACAGTGTTTGCTAAAAAAAAAAACACATGAAGGACTCCCAGACTATAAGAAATAAGATTCTCTGGTCTGATGAGACGAAGACAGAACTTTTTGGTGATAACTCTAAGTAATATGTATGGAGAAAACCAGGAACTGCTCATCACCTGCCCAATACAATACCAACAGTGAAACATGGTGGTGGCAGCATCATGCTATGGGGGTGTTTTTCAGCTGCAGGGACAGGACAACTGATTTCAAGTGAAGGAAACATGAATGTGACCAAGTACAGAGATATCCTGGATGAAAACCTCTTCCAGAGTGCTCTGGACCTCCGACTTGGCCGAAGGTTCACCTTCCAACAAGACAATGACCCTAAACATAATTGGGCATCTCTGGAGAGACCTGAAAATGGCTGTCCACCAACGTTCACCCCTAAGTAAATAAAACAAAGCAGCAGGTTCACCTTGGCTCATGTAAAAATGCTAGAAAACCTTCCGTATGGTTCTTCCAAACTTACATAGAAAAAAAAAAAAAAACTTGCTCTAAAACGCAACGTCCTATAAACAAGCATTAAAGCGACTGTAATTTTGTAAATGTAAAATTTCATCCAAGCAGTCGACACAGTAAAAAAAATAAAAAAATTCCATTTTAACTATTAACCCTCCGTGACCCCCTCATTCCAATATTCCCTGTGCTATTAACATGTTAATTGGTAGTCTTCATTATAGTGATGCAAAATTCTAACGATAATGTTAATTAAGGAAGAACATTTGTGCTATAAAGGAATGTCTACCCTTAAAGGGGGGAGGAGGGATGGGAAGGGATGGGGGGAACTAGTCGCTTAGAAAACCAAGACACACCAAGTTAAAATATTAAGTTGTACAGATCAGAAATGTAATCACGAGAGACAAGCGGTGAGAGTTTTTCAATCACTGTGGGGCTGCATCAATTTAAAGTCATGTTACATTAAAGAGAAAAATGTCTGGGAGAGTATCCCAGTTGTCACTTTAGATTAGATTTGTAGCTGTGATCAGGATGTGCATTTTGTAAGTCTTCTCACATTCTGAAAAATATTACCTAATGCGAGAACCGAGCAGCAGAAAAAATTTTTTTAAAAAAAGAAAGCGCACTTCTGCATTCTATATCTGTCTGATTGCCTGAGATACGCCACGAACAAATTTACCTGCACAGCATGAATCCCATCACTAGGATAAAAACCCATTAACATGTAAACATTAACTAAAACCTTACGATGTGTTTAATAAACAGAGAACGAGATTTTTCTCTTTTATTTTTTTCCCTTTTTTTTTTATTATTATGCCGTCGAGCTCCAGTTCAGTTAAGATTGTTACACATATCTGTTGGTGTCCAATCCCGAATCAATGAAGCGCGACAAAAATAATTTATACAATTTATTTATACAAGCAAACGGAATTTCGTTTTTTTTTTTTTACCACCGGATACGAAGAGTTCTACGCGCACCAATCCCTTGAGAAAATAATTAAGCTTGTGTGATGTGCCTGTTTTATTAGAAGCCGTTTGGACATTTTATAGCATATTAAAAAATGGAAGAAAAAAAAACACATAAAAGTATGTTCCATTAAACCATAGGAATTCTCTCTTTACCTAATGCAGAATGTTCCAAATGTTAATTATTGTTTTGATTGTTTTTTTTAATGGAGATGGGCAGTAAAATTTCATTAATCTACTGATAGTCCAATGTTATACAAGTCTCCTCTGGACTGGAGATCAAAGAGTATTGCTTGCCCCAAAAATCCAGAATGTAAGGGGTTGCCTTCTATCAATTTAATACATGTCTTAAGAGACTACTCAACAAGTTGTTCTTGACCATTGATGATCTAGAAGACCTGTTCAACAAAATCAGTTGTCTAATGTTTTATAAGTCTCCTCTGGACTAGAGATCAAAGAGTATTGCTTGCCCCAAAAATCCAGAATATAAGGGGTTGCCGTCTATCAATTGAATACATGTCTTAAGAGAGTACTCAACAAGTTGTTCTTGACAATTGATAACCTAGAAGACCTGTTCAACAAAATCAGTTGTCTAATGTTACATAAGTCTCCTCTGGACTGGAGATCAAAGAGTATTGCTTGCCCCAAAAATCTAGAATGTAAGGGGTTGCCTTCTATCAATTTCCTACGTGTCTTGTTAAGGGACCATTCAACAAGTTGTTCTTGACCATTGATGATCTAGAAGACCTGTTCAACAAAATCGGTTGTCTAATGTTTTATAAGTCTCCTCTGGACTAGAGATCAAAGAGTATTGCTTGCCCCAAAAATCCAGAATATAAGGGGTTGTCTTCTATCAATTTCCTACGTGTCTTGTTAAGGGACCATTCAACAAGTTGTTCTTGACCATTGATGATCTAGAAGACCTGCTCAACAAAATAAGTTGTCCAAAAAAGACAATTCGAAAATAAAATTTGTGATCTGGGATTTCCTTTTTCTCTCAACTGGGCAAAAGAAGGCCAAACAATCAGGAGCTGGACCGCCACACTTCCACCCAAGATTGAGTCAAATCTTCTTCTGCAACACTCCTAAGTGATGTCAAGGCAATCACTGTCAACAATATCATTTGTTTCACAGTAATGAATGAAATGGACCATTATTAGAATAAGATCTCAACTGGCAGAGCAGTGGTGTTTACATCTGGCTTCGAAGGCTGATGGAAACTACTAATCGGTTGGAACCCTGTTTGTTTATCTGATATTGATGACCTATCTAGAAGATAACTCAATATAACGGTGTTGGAAAACCCCTTTTAAAGGTCCCAGTAGCAAATGTTTTTTCATATTCATTGTTTGTAAATGCTCCACTATATACTTTTTATTAGAGGCAACTGCATGCTTTACATTGCATCTCATTCCAGTGACGTAGTGTGGCTTAATAATAATAATAATAATCTTTATTTATATAGCGCCAACATATTCCGCAGCGCTTTGCAGCTTAACAGTTTCAAAACACAAGTCATAAGTAACAACGTTAACAATACAATAATTAAAGCAAAATAAGACAACCCTGCTCGTGAGAGCTTACAATCTACAATGAGGTGGGGGAGATACAAAGTACAGGTGTGTATTTACAATGGTGTATTTACAATGATGGTCCAGCCATCTTGAGGGAAGGATGGAGATAGTGAATGGGCTACACACGCACTCTTAAGGGCCTGTCACACTAAGCGATATCGCTAGCAATATCTCTATAACGTCACTGGTTTCCCCGCTGATTATTGCTGATCGCGCGAGAACGTCCTGGGCCTTTTCTCGTCGTCAGCTTCCTGCTGGCGCCGACGAGCGACGCGTGGACGCGGGCGGGAGGACGTCTGGATTGCCTCGTCTGACAGGTAAGTAGCGACCCCCGACCCCTGCTATGTCGCTGGTGAGATCTGCTTGTGTGGCAGCTCACTAGCGACCACTTAGCGATGCACCAGCGATCCTGACCGCGTCATATCGCTGGTCGGGATCGCTGGTGCTTCGCTAAGTGTGACAGTACCTTTACACATAGAATGACTTTGATTAGTGAACGTGATAGGCTGCTCTGAACAAATGTGTTTTGAGTGATCGCCTGAAACTATGCAAATTGTGGATAGTCCTAATTTCTTGGGGTAGAGCATTCCACAGGATTGGGGCAGCGCGGGAGAAGTCTTGGAGTCGGAAGTGGGAGGTACGGATTAGTGCAGAGGTTAGTTGAAAGTCGTTTGCAGAGTGCAGCAGCTTGACCAAGTCAAGTTCTTTACAACCTCTAACCAAGTAGTCTCAAACACGCAGCTCCCCAAGATGCCACTGTGCAACCCTCGGACCCCTGAGAAGATCACGGCCCGATCCAGGGGATGCCAATATCAGCGCTCCTTTTCAACTGAATGTGAATCCACGGACACACATTCAATTGAAATGGATTGTGGTGCAGAGTACGGCACTTTGCATTGCAATACCAGTAGCAGCCACCGGCCAATCAGAGGCCGGCGTCTGGCATCAGCATACCGTGGCATTTGCGCATGACGTCACTGCCATGTGCCCAGCCCCAGCTGTGGAAGAGGACACGGTTAGCCAACAAAGCGAGGTTAGGTGAGATTTTTTTTTTTAGTGTGTGTAAAGAACAACAGAATGTGGGACATTGTTACAAGTACAAGATGGGGACATTACTATATGATGGTAACTAGAATGGGGACATTTCTACAAGATGGGGACCATTATTAAAGGACATTATTACAGGATGAGGGACAATATTAAAAAACAAGGGAAATTATTACTGAACAGGGGACTATTACTACAGGTTGAGGGATGTTATTACAGGATAGAGGACCATTACTACATGATGAAGGACCATTACTACATGATGACAACCAGGGTGAGACCAGGATGGGGAAATTAAAGATGGTGTGAAGAATATGGGGGGATTTAAGTCATGCCCATCAACTGTATCAAATCATACTGAAGTCCTTGTTCAGCATAGGTAGCTATAACTGACACCTGGCTCAGTGGATGGTCCTGCCTCACCAGTATCTAAGTGGAAACTAACACCCCAATCACCATAGCTAGTATCCAGGCTTATACAGAATAACCTCCTGTGGAGTCTACGCTGTGTGACTTTCATTCAAACTTCCGTCAGTCAGATGGGAATCTCATAAAGAAATTTAAGGAGAATATGGAGTTATTGTACATCCTAGGCTCACACTGGTTACATTTGCGAGATCTCTGGAATGAGCAAAACACCTTCCAGGGTCTCAATCTGTTCTAGCACCCCAGGGTAGGGAGATACACAGAATGGCTAGTAGAAATAGCGAAGTAGAAATAGCAAAGTTATGATCTTTTCACAAGACTTAGGAGTTTTAGCTACAAACCCCCAAAGGAAAGGTATTAAAACCATTCCGGGAGCAGAACAAGTAGTAACCGACCATGGGGTTAAATGCTTATGCAAGGCCACGTGCTCGCTCTCTCTTTGTCATGCTTTCTGTTCACTTCTAAAGGGTACGCCACATCGAGTAACATGCTGGAAGGAACTGGAACAAGCTGGCGGCCCAGCACACATGGTCGAACATCAAACCGGTAACTGACATGACTCATCCGCTTATATCTTTTGTACTTCACCTGTGCTTGCATATTTGTTTTGTCTAGTGTGCCCTTAAAGGGAATCTGTCACCACTTTTTTCGCATATCATGCAAAAATATCATTCAATTCAGTGTCACCTCTGCATTATAACAGTACTCTTGATAACCCTTGACTCCCCACCTTTGATCAATAAATACCGTTTATATTTCTCCGGCGGTGTATGTAAATCTGCTCGGTCAGGTCCGATGGGCGGCGCTTATTGTCCGTCTCTCCCCACTGCTGTCTTGCTTTACGCATTTCTTTCTTGTAATTCCTGCGTTCGCGTACTGTTACCGAGTGTGCGCAATCAAATGGCCTTCCGTGCGTGCGCACTATGCTTTGCCCAACAGTGGTCAAAGCACAAAATCATTATTGCGCTTACGTCGGCAAATGCCATCAGCGCGAAAGTATTGTGATGCGTGAGAGAACACACAATTTGCATCGTAATACTTCCGGGCCATAGAACGTAATGGCACACGCCGATGCATGTGCGCGAAAGGCCATTTGCGCACGTGCGGTAACAGTACGCGAACACAGGAATTACAAGAAACAAATCCGTAAAGCAAGACAGGAGGGGGAAAGAGAAGGACAATAAGCCCTGCCCATCGGACCGGACCGAGCAGATTTACATACACCGCGGGAGGAGTATAAACTGTATTTATTGGAAAGGTGGGGAGTCAAGGGGTAAAAAGTACTGTTATAATGCATAGTTGACACTGAATTGAATATTTTTACATGATATGAGAAAAATGTGGTGACAGATTCCCTTTAAGGCGATTAAATATATAATTTAACTTTGGGCTGCTCTTTTATCTTGATCCACGAATCCACAAGTCCGTCTTCTCGGTTTTAACTTCACATGCTACTGGGGCTGGTCTCTGACCCAATATAATCCCGTTTACAGACTGGGCCTAAATCTAACAAGGAACTGGTGGCAGTCCTACTGGGCTGGTAGGGCTCTGTTTCACTAGTGCCTCTCAGCCTGTCAGGGTTGTGAGCAAGTGCGGTGCCACATCAGTGGCTGCTTGGGCCACCTTTTCTCCCTCCCCATTCCTTCCTGGGCCAGTGAGGTCAGGGGGTGTCTGTTTAAAATTGTGTCAAGCTGACCTTACGTGTCCCCCAAGGGGTGCAGAACATCACGTTGGTGCAAGTGAAGAGATTGTGATCCCTCCAACATAATGTTGACATCCGATGGGGTGGTGAGGTGCGGGTTCATCACAGAAGGGACCATTATTACAGGACAAGGAGCATTATTATAGGATGAGGGGACATGATTACAGGACGGGGACATTATTACAAGATGTGGGAAATTATAACAGAATTGGGGACATTATTACAGGATGAGGGCCAGAATTACTATAAGGGATGAATTGTAAAAAATACTTTATGGTTACGTGCCCAAGACCAGGAACTGCTGCGGCTCTGACCCTACGTATTTATGCAGCGTCAAAACCGTAGTGGTCAGATGTTACAAAACAGTGAATGGGATTTCTAGAAATCCGGTGTCCACAATAAGTGCATGTGCGAATCACCAGCGGAAAATGACATGCGGTGCTTCTTTCAGGACCACAGCATGTCAATTTCTCTTGCGAAGACGCTAGTGTCCGCAACAGAAATTTAATCAATAGAATATACTTAATGCGGTACTGGCCAACACGATACAAAGATATATTTCCTGAAGAAGAATAAAAAACCCTTTTAGCTGTATCACATTAAAGAAAAGTATGTTGGACCTACTCTATGACTAAGGGTGCTATCAACGCCAGAAATGCGTTATTTTATTTTATTTTTTTCAATCTACCATCAGAATGTGGAAATTGTTATCCTATGAAAGTTTTATTTTATGGATATGTAGATGAGTTTTTCTTAGTATGTTTGAGCTACCACATTCGGCAAGATAGGCTGCTCTTTTAAAATATGGAGACAGTAGACCATCCTCTAATGTTGGTTCTTCAGTGTAAACTATAGGGCAAGTTGAATTTAAACATGTCCAGTCCTATTGGTTCCTACGTTTATGTGGGTCCCATTATCAGTAGCAGTTGGCACAAGAATTTAAAAGCAATGGTAGCTGTCGTGATCAGGCAGTTCAAGTCTTGCACTCCGCTAATCATAAGGCTGATTGGCCAAAGGACGCCTCAAAAAACTCAAGGCAGGAGACAAGGTTTTGCCTATGAAAAATGTTCTTTCATACACAAAAATGTACGCTACGATACATTACCCAAGTGATTTAATCAACCTATGAGCATCCCACACTTCATTACAATCACATAATCACTTTTGTAGAGCCCTGCAAAGCCGAAACCGTTAAAAGTACAAAAATAGCTAAATTTATTAGCGCCTTAGCAGAGACAAAAACATGCCAGATATGTTGAATTAGCCAGAGCTATACTTTCTCGATGTCTTATTCAGATTAATTAGTTCAATTATGTTTTGAGTGCGTGACTAATGTATCATTTTAGTTTTAATCATTTCAATTGAAAAAATATTAAACTTTTGAAGGAAGATAATCTGAATTTTAATTATGCTAACAATACTATTATAAAAGGGTTCTTTCATTTCATTTTAATTGAACTGCGGTATGCTTTTTAACTTGATTCTTTTTTTTTCTTTTGAAAAGGGACAGAAAATTAAAGCTCAGACGGTTTTGTCTTCGACGCTAATGGTTGATCATCCGAACAGCCGGCATGTTAAACCAAAACACGTATTGTTATCCATGAATACGTGGCTTCTCTAATGAATTACGAATGCATCTATAAATATACAAAACTATTTAAGAACAACTACAAAATGTAGGCATCTAAATAGTTTTAGTAATTTCCGATAGGAACATCAATTTTGGAAACTCCCATGCCGGTACTTGCGTTTACTGAGCAGTGAAAGTTGCATACTAGAACGTGGAACCATTGGGCGGCCAACTCTCTGGGACCAAACACATGGCCAAGTTATGGAACTGTATGGCATGGATTCATATGACAGAGCAGGATTTTTTTTCTTTCTCAAGTAATGCTGTAAAGATTGTGTCCCGTTTCATACCATGCCACACGGGCACTACAAGGCAACACACAAACGATGGGGATATGTGTCACATTTCCAGAAAAGCCTCAGATTTTCTGATGCAGTGCAGATCTATGTTATGGACAGCGGGGAGCCTCCACCTAATAAGTCGGCTACGCTGCAGATAA
The DNA here is from genome assembly GCF_039654945.1 of Dendrobates tinctorius. Lineage (NCBI taxonomy): Eukaryota > Metazoa > Chordata > Amphibia > Anura > Dendrobatidae > Dendrobates > Dendrobates tinctorius. Next base: position 9,866,612 of record NW_027361677.1, read on the forward strand.
ATATTACACAGCTCGCTGTAAAACCAGGCACTGTCTTCCAAAAGAAGACCATTATCTATTGGCTAAGAGCATATGTTAGCTAGTAATAGAAAGAAGTAGTAAATCATAATACTGCAGACATTGGTATGTGCAGAAGTCTACAGTTGCTGGTTGTCTAAGCTTGGTACATCTTGCAGTCTGATTTTTAAAAGGAGAGCCTCCAATATACACATTAAGTAAACCGATTCATTAAAATTCTGAAAATTTAAAAAAAAGTCTCCCAATCGGAACTTACTTTATTAAAGCCAAACAACATTTTTGTAACCAATTGTGCTCCTGTTTTATAAGCTCATTTGGTTAGGTGGATTGTCTAAAACATAGGTCAGAGTAAGCAACACAGGCCAAAAGAAATGGTAAAATGACGAAGGATGCAAGTGGATCAGCAAAGACCAGACCAGTGGGGTATGCCAGACAGCAGGCAGACAAGCAGAGTCGGAAACACCAGAAGGCACAAAACCAAGAATGTGGATAAACTCAAGAAGTGAAGATAAATATTAATTCCAGGACTTGGAAACGACAAATGGTTAAAGGCAGAGTTGTATGCGATCAGCACATAGATAGTCAATGGCAGAGACGTATGAAATCAACAGACAATGCGGCAGTGATGAGCAGTGAAAATGCATGCTTGTTTTCAGAGGTTACACACTGTTGCAGGAGAGCTGTGTAAACAGCACCAGTATTTGCAGAGAACAGTTCCTCATGTTTACAGCAGACAAATAGCTAAAAGACAGGGTGGCAATGATGACCCGTCAAACTAGATATTTGCTTGCATAAAATATTACATTCTGTTGCAGCAGAGTTGTATGAATAGCACCATTAGTGGCAGAGAAGTGTTATGCTTACAGCAGACAAATGGCTGACTGCAGGTCTGAGCTATTAAATAAATGCGGCTAGATGACAAGCAAGCAGGAGTTTGTTGAACAGATGATTAGGTAGCTAAGTGAATAGTGAGGCAAACACTTAAAGTACAAGTGTTAACTGAATGCTATGATTACTGAATTCTTAGACCTTACATAGTTGTTTCACTTGGCTTTAAAAGCACTTTGGTGATAATATAAAAGGTGGCTGCATAAACTACGAGAGGGAACTAAGAGATGGCGCCTGAGACTGGAAAGGTGAGTAACACTTTGGAACGTGCAGGCATCAATTGTTAGGGTATGTGCACACGCTGCGGTTTTGGCCCTGCAGAACTGCAGCAGTTCCGCAGACATGGTACTTTACCATGTTAGCCTAAGGGTTTTCAAAACCGCAGTGATCACGCTGCGGTTTTTTACCTGCGGAAAAGCTGTGTTTTTTTTTCCGCAGCATGTCAATTGTTTCTGCGGATTCTGCTGCGGTTTCACACCTTTAACATAGTAGAGGTGTGAAACCGCAGGGCAAAACCGCAGGCAAAACCGCAGGTCACTTTACCTGCGATTTTACCTGCGGTTCCGCGGGAAAAAACCCGCAGGTGAATCTGCAGTGTTTGCACATACCCTTAAAGAGTGTGGTTGTTTATCTGAAAATGGTACATTTTTACAGCGCAAAATACGTAGTGGTGGTATGCTAAACAGATTTTACAGACATGATTGAAAATTATGTGTTTTCCAGCAGGTTACTGGATTCTTAGCACATACAGCAACAAAGGGACCATATCAGCAGTCCCATCACTGAGTGTGTGGTTATCTTCACTTGCTCTAGATAAAAGCTACCATCTCGACAAAGCCGAGAACAAACTGTAGATAATATAGTTCAACAAAATTAGACATTTCTTCACAAAGATTTGTTTGATAGCAGAAAAAAATACGAACAAAGGCGATGATTACCCTATTCCAATCTCTGCTGTGTAATACACATGATACTACGTTTCGCTGAGACTGCAAAAAAAAACTAAATAAAAGTCTGTTAAAAGTGGGAGATCAGACAATAATTGGTTTGTTTCAGTGATCAGAAGATAATGTTCAAAAATGATTAATTTTTGTTTTGATGGTTTTTGGTCAATGGAATAACACAACCCACAAGAAGTGAAGTTGCCCCAATGGCCATCTTCTCAAGAAGGTCACCATCTACACTAACTTCCACCTTCAAGGTTAGCTGAAGTTGGTCTTAAACTTTGGCCCTAACCAACCTTGTAGACAGACCTTTTAGTCCAAAACCCAAAGTTTTTTAACCTCATATCTTCTCAGTTTTTGTTTTTCTTTCGTCAACCTCTACGATTTCTTAACCTATTTCTCCAGTACGAGAGGAACAAGGCATCGGTGTGTTTCGTCAGAAAGTTTCGTTTCACTTCAATTTCTTAAAAAGCAGCAGTTTCTAACTAAAATAAGCTTCTTTTTTTTTTTCATGCTTAAGCTATCAGACTAAATAGTCAGCAAAGCCTTTCAGATATCTAAAATCTCAAAGACATAAATCTGTTTAAATTCTAGAAAATGCCTCTAGTTATTTTATCCTTATCACTAAAGAAAATGAATTGTAGATATTATTTAAAAAGTCGTTTAATAATGAACATCGTCTAAACCCTTCTACCTCAGATGTCTTTAAATAGTTTAGCTTTTAAAGAACGCTTAGTGGTAAATGTATAAAATTTTACCAGTTCAATAGATTAACTGCAAAACGAAATTAACACTGCCTTAGGAAATGGAGATAAAATTTATATTGAAAACATTTTGATGGGACTTTTTTTTTTTTTTCCGCAGTTTTATCTGGAAAGAACCAAGAATTTTAAATTAGCCTTTAACAGCGACGAGGATAATTCATCATGGCTCCATATTCGGTTCAGCTGTGAACTTAAGATGGTGCCAGAATTTAACGTCTTCTGGCAAAACTTTACAAGGCCTTCAAAAAACATTTGTGTACTGATGTACTTCTATTTCCGTACAAAAATAAGATTTTTTTTTTTTATTCAAGTCCAAGACTTGTAGAATTGAAATAAACTTTTTTTTTCGGCCGCCGTGTAACACCCACCGTCTATGTGTAATTGCCAACTCGCATCGACAATCCTGTGATCGAGCGCATTAAAAAATCTTGGTAATATTAGATGTCTCCATCTCAAGCTCCCTTGCTAAATGCAGTATAGTTCAATTAACATCTCTTCAATATATAATCTAATTTTTCCTTCGTCTTGATCCTGAGCCCAGTCTCGAAATGAGCTATGCGGGGATAGATGTACTTTGAATATTGTAGAGAGTATTCATAAATAAACCTATCAGGCTGGTAATGATTTCTGCCATAATGTGACAAAATGTTTGGAAGCTTGCAAGATGTGAAGGTGTTCTGCTTCCACTCTTCTCGCTATGTTGTCTAGAAGATAACAAATACTTATTTTATATATTGTTTGGTAGCTCGTTCTGGAGTTTTTTTGGATGTTTAGCAAATTTCGCTACTTGGATCATGTTCAAATGGAAAAATACAAAAAGCAGATTTCTGTAAGCAATTAAAAGGAATCTGTCACCAGGTTTTCCCAAGGTCACCACGTTCAAGAACTCATTTACACTATCGTAGTAACCTGTACCTAAGTCCCAAATTCTCTATAACTGTTATTATACCCACATGTGGTGCGATCCAGTCCGATGGGCCTCGCTGTTCTTCCTTTGGCGCCTCCTCTCTCGTCAAAAGCGCCGTCCTCCTGCCCTGCTTCATGTGGATAATGCGTCCTACGTCATCCACAGTTTCCCTCAATCGTGCTCTTGTATAGGTAAACATCACTCTGCCCTGGTGAGGGCAGAGCAAAGTACTGTAATTGGCATGCGCCGGGAGAGGCGGAAGAGCGCCGATGATCCAAAAGAAAAGCCGGCACAGGCGCATTAAAGTACTTTGCACTGTCCTCACTAGGGCAAAGTGAAGAACACCTGCGCAATAGCGTGATTGGGGGACACTGTGGATGACGTAAGACGCGTCATCCACTAGATGTAAGTAGGATGATGGTGCTTGCGAGCAGGGCTGTGGAGTCGGTAAGCCAAACCTGCGACTCCGACTCCTCAATTTCCCTTACTCCGACTCCGACATATATTGCTTATATTTAATTGAAAAATCTATTGTAGTACAATGTGAACATCAGACATTTAATCATTTCTATGATACAATAATCAAGATATTTAGATAGAACATAATATCTATTTATTGGAATACAACTTTAGAACACAAAAAACTGTAATAAATTGTAAATATGTAATATATGTAATACACTGTATAATATCGATTACATACATACGGTACAGACTAAAGTTTGGACACACCTCATTCAAAGAGTTTTCTTTATTTTCATGACTATGAAAATTGTAGATTGACTCTGAAGGCATCAAAACTATGAATGAACACATGTGGAATTATATAATTAACAAAAAAGTGTGAAACAACTGAAAATATGTCTTATATTCTAGGTTCTTCAAAGTAGCCACCTTTTACTTTGGTTACTGCTTTGCACACTCTTGGCATTCTCTTGATGAGCTTCAAGAGGTAGTCACTGGAAATGGTCTTCCAACAGTCTTGAAGGAGTTCCCAGAGATGCTTAGCACTTGTTGGCCCTTTTGCCTTCACTCTGCGGTCCAGCTCACCCCAAACCATCTCGATTGGGTTCAGGTCTGGTGTCTGTGGAGGCCAGGTCATCTGGCGTAGCACCCCATCACTCTCCTTCTTAGTCAAATAGCCCTTACACAGCCTGGAGGTGTGTTTGAGGTCACTGTCCTGTTGAAAAATAAATGATGGTCCAACTAAACACAAACCGGATGGAATAGCATGCCGCTGCAAGATGCTGTGGTAGCCATGCTGGTTCAGTATGCCTTCAATTTTGAATAAATCCCCAACAGTGTCACCAGCAAAGCACCCCCACACCATCACACCTCCTCCTCCATGCTTCACGGTGGGAACCAGGCATGTAGAGTCCATCCGTTCACCTTTTCTGCGTTGCACAAAGACACGGTCGTTGGAACCAAAGATCTCAAATGAGGACTCATCAGACCAAAGCACAGATTTCCACTGGTCTAATGTCCATTCCTTGTGTTCTTTAGCCCAAACAAGTCTCTTCTGCTTGTTGCCTGTCCTTAGCAGTGGTTTCCTAGCAGCTATTTTACCATGAAGGCCAGCTGCACAAAGTCTCCTCTTAACAGTTGTTGTAGAGATGTGTCTGCTGCTAGAACTCTACATGGCATTGACCCGGTCTCTAATCTGAGCTGCTGTTAACCTGCGATTTCTGAGGCTGGTGACTCGGATGAACTTATCCTCCGCAGCAGAGGTGACTCTTGGTCTTCCTTTCCTGAGGCGGTCCTCATGTGAGCCAGGTTCTTTGTAGCGCTTGATGTTTTTTGCCACTGCACTTAGGGACACTTTCAAAGTTTTCCCAATTTTTCGGACTGACTGACCTTCATTTCTTAAAGTAGTGATGGTCACTCGTTTTTCTTTACTTAGCTGCTTTTTTCTTGCCATAATACAAATTCTAACAGTCTATTCAGTAGGACTATCACCTGTGTATCCACCAGACTTCTGCACAACACAACTGATGGTCCCAACCTCATTTATAAGGCAAGAAATCCCACTTATTAAACCTGACAGGGCACACCTGTGAAGTGAAAAACATTTCCGATGACTACCTCTTGAAGCTCATCAAGAGAATGCCAAGAGTGTGCAAAGCAGAAATCAAAGCAAAAGGTGGCTACTTTGAAGAACCTAGAATATAAGACATACAGTATTTTCAGTTGTTTCACACTTTTTTGTTAATTATATAATTCCACATGTGTTTTGATGCCTTCAGAGTGAATCTACAATTTTCATAGTCATGAAAATAAAGAAAACGCTTTGATTGAGGTGTGTCCAAACTCTTGGTCTGTACTGTATATAATATATATATATATACACACACACACACACACACACACACTATGACTTATCTCGGCTAAGATGAAGCCTAGATCCTCAGGCTACATTCACACTATGGGCGTAGCCAGGATCAAACCTGGGGGGGGGTGAACCTTATACTGTTCTGCAGAATTTCATACTGCACACCTCAGCTGCTGCAGAACCTCATACTGCACACCCCTACACTTGAAAACAAAGCCTGCACCTTAAGATGTGGGGGTGAATGCAGTCTATTTATTCCAACTATCAATTGATGTTGATGTGTTACTGAAGACGAGCAATGCCTGTCCTGGGTGTCCTTTTGGGCAGCTATGAGGTGTACCTGACTGGTGCTAAAAAAAAAAGGAGTGTTAGTCTGTGTGCTACCCAGCTTTCATTCTTTTTGCTACAGATAAGATATGGATAGACAGATATGGATAAATGGATAGATAGATAGATAGAGCAGATTTCTAATCTGCTTTTGCTATTGAAAACATTATCTATGAGCTCAAAAACCTTTCAGGTGATGCGTTTTTTTAAAAAGCTGATCTGCTTTTGCAACTGATAAACGTATCCTCAAAAAACGCAGGAAAAACGCTGTGTGTGAATGTAGCCTTAGATCAGGAATAGAACAGTCATTTATAAGACATTTCATAACTTTCCCAAATTCCTAAGAAAAAATATTCAGCACATTCTGCATTGAACTACTGTACCCAATGTATTATATATTTTAGGAGTCGGAGTCGGTCCATTTTATACCGACTCCGTCTCCACCAAAATGAGCACCGACTTCGACTCCACGACTCCGACTCCACAGCCCTGCTTGCGAGGAGAGGAGACACCGAAGGAAGTACAGAAAAAATTACGAGCAGCATCCAATCCGAGTGAAAAAGGGTTCAAAAGTTTATTTTACCATCAGAATATACGTTTCGACCACAGTATGGTCTTTTTCATACTTGTGCTCCTCTTCATTTTTTCTGGATCTTTCATGTCCAATTGGGTCTTTGGACTTAGAGCGTGCATCTCCTTGATCCTTAACGTGCTGGCGGCTGCTTTCTCCTATGGCTTGTGACCGAAAGCAGTACAGTGACGCCCATCGGACCGGACCACACAGTAAGGGGGTTTAAAATATATATTTTTTGTACTATGAAGAGGGGATTGGAGACTTATGTACAGGTAACTAAAATCGTGTATGAGGCCTTAAAAGCGGTGTCCGAACTAACCTTGAAAATCTTGCTCGGGCAGCTGATAAATGCTGCCCGATCCACAGGCTTCATGTTTCAGACCCTGGCTGTAACATTTCAGTCAGACATGTCATACTCTGAAACGCAGCGATGTTTCAGAGAAAAATATGTATGTGCAAGATAACTGGGCACCAAGTTAAAACAGGTGACTACTCCAAAAACCATGTCTCTGGTTGTTTTTCCTCACCCAATCCCCATGAGCAACAGGTCTCTCCCTACGCACAAGTGAAGCGGGCTATGGAGTAGCTGCCGGAGAATGGCGTTTTGGATTAAAACCCATGCGGCTCGGTTCCGGATAGCTTTTAGCTGTTTTTCTCTGAAATGCCACAGTGTTTCAAAGTAAGACAGTGTCTGATACATTGTGCACATGGTTTGGGCAGTGTGCATCGGCTGCCAAGTTCCATCAAAAGGGTTAGTCCTACACCACTCAATTCTGCATGCAAAAAGGTTGAGCGGGGCAGAAGATGCCTACTGGTAAGTGAGCGCCATTATCAGGTACAATGTGCGAGAATGGGACAGGTGCACAATTCCTGCCAGTCAGGTAACGTGTCCTGGCAGGTATCAGTAGAAATGATGTTACCTGCACCATTTTTGCAAATTATGGTCAGCCACAATTCTCTTAGGCCTCTTTCACACATCAGGTTTTCGCCGTCAGGCGCGATCCGGCGCTTTTGACAGAAACCGGATCCGGCGAAATGCAATGCCGGATCCGGTTTCCCCCTCATTGACTTGCATTTGCGCCGGATCGCGCCGGATGGCCATGCGTTTCATCCGGTTTTCGCCGGATCTGGCAATGTGTCGCGATCCGGCGTCTGGAAAAAACGGCTACTGTAACGTTTTTTTGTCTCCGGCGTAAAAGCCGGACACGCCGGATCCGGCGCGTCCGGCTTTTTCACACAATGAAAGCCTATGAGCGCCGCAATGCGCCGGATCCGGCGAAAGCCGGATCCGGTGGCCGGATCCGGTTTTTTTGGTCTGAGCATGCTCTGTAGCTCTGCCCACAAGACATATATAAAAGCAAGACAGTGGGACCCACAGCCACACCCAACATGCCACCCAAGAAAGCAACCAAGCGCAGCAGGAGAAGGCAGGAGACCACTGCAGCACCATCAGCACCACCACCACCCCAAATGGAGCAGCAAATGGAACATGCTGAGGAGGGGAGGCCAGCAGCAGATGAGAGACGGTAATTATCAAATCCCCCATTCCTCCAAACTAGGGCTATTGAATATCAAGATATTCATTGGCCCTTTGTTTCTCTTTATTCAACAGCCGCCCAATAGATGCAGCAGCAGCAGCAGCAATGGCAGCAGCTGGAACACCACCCACAGGCATGGAGTGTGGCCACCAGGAAGACAGCACATCATCTTCTGGGAGCCCTCCCTCGCATCGTCAGCGTTTGACGGTAAGTTTTTATTTCCAAAATCCATCATCTCTGTAATATATGTCTATTCATTGCCTTTTATTTCAAAACAGGATTCACAAGATGAAGAGGAGCTCCCAGAAGAAGAAGGAAGGGGTGGACAGACACTTGGAGTGGGCTCACAATTGGTAAGTTTTTTGCATCAAACGCAGAAACACAACATCACACTACACACAACACATAGAAAACAATGTTCTGCAGACCACACACAGCAAACAAATGCCTACATCCAAAGACATAACATTTTTTGTTTTCTTCTCTAGTCTTCCCAATCTGGTGCTCGGCCAAGAGGTCCTCGCAGTGCCTCCCAGGGTCGTCGGCGACAGCAACGCGGCGGTCACCAGCGTGTAAGTATAAATATTTTTGCTTTGTTTTTTTGCACTTTTTATTTCATTTCTTTTGTGGAGGCTAATTATGTTATTTTTGTCTTTTTCTTTAACAGCCTTCACAGCGTGCTCCCGACTCTGACGGTGAGGATGGAGGACTCGATGTGGACCACCTCATCGATCTCGTCAGAGAAAGGGAGCCGCTCTGGAATATGGCTGACCGCCGCCACGCTGACCTTATCGTTACCCGACGACTCTGGGAGGAAATCTGTTCGCTCCTTGTGGGCCGCTGGGAGGACCTTGATGTTCGGGCCCAGATTAAAGAGCGTAAGTATATACAGTACCGGTTGCTTGATGTAAACCAGTGTTTCCCGAACTCCAGTCCTCGTGGTCCCCACGGATCATGTGTTCAGGATTTCTATTTACTATGGAAATCCTGAAAACATGACCCCTGGGGACCATGAGGACTGGAGTTTGGGAAACACTGATGTTGTATACTAACCACTTTGTCCTTTCTCGTTTCAGGGAACAGAATTGTGAATCGGTGGCGGTCTGTGAGGGATCGTTTCAAGAAGGAGTTCAATAAAGAGATGCGGGCCCCGAGTGGATCTGGAGGACGCAGGAGCAAGTACAAGTACGCAGAAGCCCTGTCGTTCCTCCGGGAAACAATGGTCACTAGAAGGTAAATATTACACACCACATGTGAAAAAAAATGTTAGATGTAAATTTTTTTTTTCAGCCAGGGCCATACCATGTCAGTATTTTAATTGTTTTTTTTTCTCTTTATTCCACAGCACGGTGAGCAGCACTCGGGAGCCTGCACGATTGGACCCTTCTGAGGCGATCCCTGAGGAGACCGGCACCGAGGGACACTTCGACCGCCCCGGTACATCTGCACCTTCCCAGCCTTCCCACACATTCGACCCATCTGTCCCATCCACCAGCACAGGAGCATCGTGGCCGCCTACATTACATGAAGCTGCTGGTGAGGAGATCGCTTTCCCTTTACCCCACCCTTCTGCCCCTGCCACCTCTAGTACACCTGCGGGTACTGGGCGGCAGCGGCAGAGGGGTCAGGAAAAGACTTATGCGCCAGAGTTCTTGCATCTGAATGCATCTTTCCAGAACTGTCTAAAAGTCTTGTCAGAGCAAATCTCCGCAGGCTATCAGCAGATCAACTCCAGCATTCTGGAGGTGAAGACACTTCTGCAAACCATGCATTCAGAAGCAAGATCTTCGCCAAACCACACCTTTTTCAGGTCTGTTGTGGAGCGCATGGAAACGCTCTCTCCTGCCCAGCAGATGCATGTAATGCATTCATGCCACGCTGCTCTCCAGCAAGTTACCTCCCAACCTCCTCCTCCCACCACAGTAGTTCCTCCACCTGCACCCCCTCCAGCCACTTTCCATCCTCCCCCTCCTATTACATCTACACCCCCTCCAGCCACTTTCCATCCTCCCCCTCCTATTACATCTACACCCCCTCCAGCCACTTTCTATCCTCCCCCTCCTATTACATACCATCCACCTCCCCAGCACCATACACCTCCCCAGCACCAGCAACCTCCCCAGCACCAGCAACCTCCCCAGCACCAGCAACCTCCCCAGCACCAGCAACCTCCCCAGAACCAGCAACCTCCCCAGTACCAGCAACCTCCCCAGTACCAGCAACCTCCCCAGTACCAGCAACCTCCCCAGTACCAGCAACCTCCCCAGTACCAGACATCTCCCCACTTCCAGCAACCTGCCCCGTACCAGACATCTCCCCACTTCCAGCAACCTGCCCCGTACCAGACATCTCCCCACTTCCAGCAACCTGCCCCGTACCAGACATCTCCCCACTTCCAGCAACCTGCCCCGTACCAGACATCTCCCCACTTCCAGCAACCTGCCCCGTACCAAACTCCTTCCCCATACAACTTGCCATCAACATCATCTGCTCCTACAGTCCCTGCCCAACCCTCCACTCCATCACCCACCACCTCTTCTGCTTCCCACATGTCCACCCATTCTGTAGTTTTTTCCACACCTTCACCTCTAACTGTTCCTTCCCCACCACGATCCCAGTCCTCTCTCCACACTCCCAGTGTCGAAGTGTCCCGCAGCCCCTCCAGCAGTATTTCCACCACACACTACACAGATTTATAATGTGTGTATTTAAATAAAAATGACCAGTTTTATGGTTTCAAAGCTTTATTAAACAAGATTATTACAATTTTAAAAAAGTTTACTAAAAAAAAATTTTTTCAATAAAAGTTAAATTATTTTACACTGGTTGTCTGTCATTTCTTTCTGCGGCGAAAAAGGTTAAATACAGGGTATTTAAAAGGTGAAATGGTATTCAAAACTAGGTATATAACTGTGGGTAAATTTTAGCTTTTTGCCACAGTTGTGTTCCTGGTTGTGTTTGAAGCAAAGTATTTCACCTAAAAAGTTGTGTTTATTGTTGGTGATTTCCTAACAATGTACACAACTTTTGTTAAAAGGTGAAATACTTTGCATAAAACACAACCAGGTACACACCTGTGGCCTAAAGCTAAAAATAGTAAGACCATGACAAGATAGCCAACTTTGGTTGGCAAAGGTATATACTGTTGGTCCAGAAGGTACACAAGTTTGGTTAGGGCACAAATCTTTCACACTCTGTCATCCTGCCAGTGTACTCTGCCTTGAGGTGACAAAGTATATTGCAAAATTGTCCCTCATTACTGAAACCGTCACAGAACTTCTAGTGGTAATGTCATGGTAATCTTGCAAGGTGGTTTCTTCAGAGGTGTCCTCAATGGAAATGGGTTCCATGCAGATAACAAAATTGTGGAGTACCACGCACGCTTTGATCACCTCGTCCACAGTTTCTGTCTTGAGGTTGATCGCAGTCAATAGGACCCGCCATTTGGCTGTCAGAATACCAAAGGTACATTCAACCATTCTTCTTGCTCTTGTGAGGCGGTAATTAAAAATGCGTTTTGGTCTTGTCAATCCTCTGCTAGAGTACGGTTTCAAAAGGTGTTCTGACAGCTGGAAGGCTTCATCCCCTACACAGACAAATGGCATAGGTGGACCAGATGTTTGCGGCAGCGGTCTAGGTGGTGGGAACTGGAAGGTGTTTCCATACAGTTTACGCCCCATGGCAGACAGTTTGAAAACTTGAGAGTCATTGGAGCGGCCATAGGCCCCAATATCAACCGCAATAAATTTGTATTCCGCGTCAGCGATGGCCATGAGGACAATTGAAAAATATTTCTTGTAATTGAAATATTCCGATCCCGATCCAGCTGGCTTTACAATGCGGATATGTTTCCCGTCCACAGCGCCCAAGCAGTTTGGAAACTGACATATCTGTTGAAACTTGTCAGCAATTTCAATCCACCTCTCTGTTGTGGGCTCTGGTAAAAACTCTTCAGCTAAGGAGTCCCACAGTGCACGGCATGTGTACTTCACAATTCCAGATATGGTGGAAATCCCGAGTCTGTGCTGGAAATGCAGTGACGAAAGGGATTCTCCAGTTGCAAGAAATCTGTGGGGAATTAAAAAACAATAAATTAGTTTTAAATCACAGCATTACATACCAAAACTGAGCTATAACACTTGGAGATACAAACTACCACCAACAAGATTGCAGTGAAAGTGTGCTCTGATGCGAGCATATCCAATAAATGTGGCTTACCTTAAAGTCACCATCAGACGCTCTGCGGGTGAAACAGAGAAGCGGCAATAGGTGTCGGCTTTTCTTATGAGGTGTGCAATGCGCTCCACCAAGTAATCAAAATTCTCCATTTTCATCCTAACATATCCAAAAAATTTATCCGGGTTTCGTCGAAGGTCCTTGCAGAGTGTAGAATAGACCCCACGCGTCATTCTCTTGGCTGTGATGGGGTGGATCCACAAACGTCGTCTACGATGCCTGATGCGCTGCTGTCTCGCTCTCTCCTTCTCCAGAACAATCACCCTCAAACGATTCGCCTCCGCTATAAAATCCGCCAAATTCTTCAAAATATTTCCAATGACAACATCCATCTTCGCCAGTAACTTGCTCTTCTCTCCAACCTGCACTTTCTCCTCTACAACCTGTCAAAGAAGGGCTGTAGGAACATGCTATATATAGTTTTCCAGTAGCCAATCCCGTTCGGAAGGCCACAAGGGTCAATTTTAAAAACCGGATCCGGCGTAATCCGTCGAAAAACGGATAGAAAAACGGATGAACCGGATGAGACGGATCCGGTTTTGTCTGTCAAGAAAAAGACGGATCCGGCAGAAAACTGGATCCGTCACATCCGGTTTTACGAAACATTTGCCGGATCCGGCGTTCCGGCACGACGCCGGATCGCGCCTGACGCCGAAAACCTGATGTGTGAAAGTAGCCTTAAACATTTTTTTTTAATTGGTGAATGTTTCAGTGGCCAGACAGACACACTTGTTATTATAGCATATGACCAGACATGATTCCTCAAAAGACAAAAAACGCTTTTCCATGGACGTTGTTTTTCAGTAGGAGACCGATGGACAAGTCTGGTCACAAGCTTCTCCATCAGGAGCCATTATATGGATAGGAGAGCCGCTCGGAGGGTGGTACCCACAGACGGAGGAGAATTTGCAATTAGTGCAAAGAAAAAAAAACTGACCCACACCACTTAAATCAATGAAGCAAAATGTGAACAGGTCCAAGTTGCTCTGACTGCATAAAATACTGCACATACCAAAGAATACAGCCAGCAAGTGTCGCAATATCATATCCCAACACATTTGTTAATATAGAGAAAACACAAAACGCATTTAAGGATTAGGATAGAGTTAAAGAAGAGCTTCAAAGGACCCTGGTTCAGCTGCCACAACGGTGGTCAGGCACCGGATCAGAGAACTGCGACAATACACGCACTTCTTCTGATCAATAGGTGCTGCGATGTTGCAGTTTGAAATATGTAAGGTACTTGGGGATGTTCCAGGTAGAAGATCTAAAGTGTTCTGGGTCGGTGGCCATAGACTTCCGACATGGTTGTTGGACAAGGATCAAAATCCTGAAAATCTTTTTGATATGCTCTGATCTATTTGATCTGCTCTGATCTATGATACTGATGGCTTCTTAACAAGATAAGTAATCTAAGTATGATAGAAGTAGAGCAGAAGACTAAAAAGATAGCACCAGACACAGCAAAATCTAAGTATATTGGCCTAATACTGCTCTTTAAATGAATAGACCTGAAGCTGGTGTAGTACCATCTATTTGTATGGATGTAGCGGTGATAGGTCCTGGAGAGAAAGGAACACTGACCCGTTGCTATGCAGAGGGTTGTGGATTGCGGGCTGGCTCCCCAACCAATCATTTATTGGAAAGAACATGAATGAAATACCCTCCCCACCACCAAATAAAACAACCCATTAAAGGGAATCCTTCAGCAGTTATTTGCTGTTTAAGCTGACAGTAGCATGATGTAGGGGTAGAGAGCCTGATTCCAGCGATGTGTCGCTTAGTTTACTGGGTGCAGCAGTTGTGTAACAATCACAGTTTTCTTTGCTGCAGATCTAGCAGAGCTTAGAAGGCTGAGCTGTGTATAACCCCGCCCACAGCACTGATTGGCAGCTTTCTGTGTACATTGTATAGTGAAAGAAAGCTGCCAATCAGTGCTGGGGGCGTGGTTGGACCAGGAGGCATGAGACACCTAGTCCTGGACTGATAATCTCCTGCTGATAAAACACTGATTGTATTCCAAACAGAAAAACACAGTAAGTGACACATTGCTGGAATCAGGGTCTCTGCCCCTAAATTGTGCTGCTCTCAGATTACATAGCAAAAAGCTGTTGACAGATTCCCTTTAAAATGGACTGGGGATTACATAGCAACCTACACGATATAGATGTAAGTTTATTAGGGTGATTTAAAAATGTGATGACTCAGGAGTCATTAATATGGCCTATTAAAAAAAATGAAACAGTGCTCTATTAAATTAACCACTCATTACTTCACTTAAGTACATTAATTGGCTTACCCTACCACAAGATTAAAAATAAGTCTCACAAAAAAAAATATAATTTACAAGTTCATAATCTATGTTTATTTCAATTTACTTTTATTGGCTACAGTACACAGCAAATGGAGTATGCCATACGAAGGCTTGAAATAGGCTCACTTTCGGAAAGATAATGACTGAAATTAGTTTATAATGAATGCGTTTATGCTTTTTTATGTATGGAAAACGAATACTAACATTGACAAGCCCATTATGAGTAATGATCAGTTTACATATTCATACAGAGCTATATTTAATTATTTCCATAAACTGCGCTCAATTCAGGGTAAAAAAAAAATTAAATTAATTAATTTGCAGAAATGTTTCACTGATTTATTTATTTGCTGGCCTTAAAGTCACTAATCACAGTAGGCAGACTCTTGACTTAAAAGGACATAAAACAAATCCACATCCAAAAGGAGAAAAAAAAAAAGAACATATTACAATATATGTTAAATGAAAAAAATCTAACTGGAATCAGCAGGGCATAATTATTGGTTTATTCAACTTTACAGTGGTCTGGAATACTATACTTACAGTTGATATATGCAGTCATGTCTTTATATACATGCGGTTACATGCCGACTAGATGTGTCCCTCAATATAAGTGTATTGACAAGTCTAATCGGTATGTGGCTGAAAGTATGCAAATCACATACTTGTGGTCACACGACTACTCTCGGCACCAGAGAATTCTCACAGCACACAGTGCGCGCGATGTGAGGATTCACAAGTCTGCAGTCACAAAGAGTGACTGTAGGCTTGCAGAATGAAGCCAGACAACCCCTTTAAAGGGAATCTGTCAGAAGGCTTTTGCTATGCAATCTGAGAGCAGCATAATGAGTCCCTTGATCCAGCAATGCCTCACTTTCTGGGCTGCTTGCTGTAATTTTAATATAATCAATGTTTTGTCAGCAGAATATTATCACTACATGACATGGCGAGCATGAACCAGCCCAGTCTCCGAAACAGACATCACTTTCGGGAGTGGGGTTAGTCTCTGTCCTTCCTGTTCGCCGCTTTCTTACAATGTGCATCGACAGTGCACTCTCTTGCTGACTCATCACATCTCATTAGAGCAGGCGAGGGAGCGCACTGTCACTATGCATTGAAAAGAATATTGTACATGACAAGGGAACTTGTACTGAACATATGGCAGCATAGACAACCGATGCAGGGACTAGCCCAGCCCCAGAAACAGAGGTCATTGATGACGCTTTGTTTCAGGGTGGGTACAGAGGCTGCAGCAGTGACAACAGCCTCTTACCCTGATAATGTCCCGTTTGAGGATCCTAGCACTCATTGGGGGTGCTCAAGTGAATCGTCATCTAAACAGAAATAGTGAAAGAAAAAAAAAAAGCCATGGAAGTAGAGAGGTAACCGTGAGGACTTTTTAAATAAACCACTTTGGCTTGTCCTGATGAAGAAGTTTGAAACTTTCGAAATGCGTTGACTAATAAACCACCTATTTTGGATTCCTGTCTTCTCATCATTCTTTGACGGCATTTGTTTACAGTTTTCCAAATCGATCATCTGTCACTTTATTTTAGGTCAGGATTCCTTTTGTGACCTTCTCCACTTTGACGAAGAGTTGATAAACCCCCTCTATTAACTCAGGATTTCCCATTAAGTCATATAAAAAATTGGGTTAAAAAAAAAAATAATAATAGACAATCCCTTTAAACACCCCTTTGTCTTTCCTCCTTACCAGAGACAAGTATACAGGCGGTTAATTTATAATATCCCAAATCTGTACTAAGGAGTATAAATTCACCTTGGTTGAAGGGAAGAGAGCGATGTCTCGGTCTTACAGATTGTTGCCATTATTTCGCAGCTCATTAATGTTATTATTAAGCCATTCAGCAGCCTTCTCAGTATCTTCCCTGATAAACAATTAGTCAATTAATTTCCCAAAGAAGAGGAACATTTTTCCTTTGCAGCCCGTGTTTACATCCAGATGAATAGAGATTTTTCTCTTTTTAGTGCTCAGCATCAATTCGATGTTCTTCAAGAAGTACCTAGTAATTACACAGTCCATTTACAGCACAGTCAGCTCGAGTAGGCAGTAAAACATGAGCAAGTTGGGATGCCCAGCACCGGGGAAGAAAGACAAAAGCCAAACTAAATCATTTATTTTTAATTTTTTTTGGGGGGTGGTGGCAAAAAAAAGTAAATAAATAAAAAAAAAATGATCTATGCACGCCACATTATTTCTTAGTTAGCCTGATTCTAAGGTTGGACAAAGTTATTCCAGCTCTGGAGCTTCGACAATGGATTTTAGAGCGTTTGTGAGCCCATTGCCTTTCAAAGTAGGTAAAATGCCTGAAGGAAGTATGTTTTCGTCCTATGTGACTGATAAGATTTTTTTTTGGGGGGGGGTCAATTGTATTTTACGGCGTCCGTCCGTTCTGGGGGTACAGTTAATTGGTTAAGTGGTTTACGAGGCTTGACAAAAATAATGTCAAGGGAACAATGGATTTCAAAAGGTGCATACGCATTTTTTTGTTTGTTGTTCCTTTAACACAGAGTATTACAATTTTTTTCAGGACTGGAAGAACGCTATGAAAAAGGAAATTGGATTAGTTTCTAAATGCAGAACTCAGAAGAGTAATTAGATCTGGAGGGAGAGGTGGAACAATTTAGACTAACAGCTCCATAACCCTCAGTGGACCCCTAATTTACTGTAGCTATCAGAACCCTAAAACCAAACAAATCCATCCTATCATTCCACATAGAAGTAGGAGGTAAACATAAGTGACATATTTGTCCACCGTTACATCTTCTGAATCCCTAAACCTTTTGTGGTTTGAAAAAACTTTGGTGGGTGGGATAACAAGAAAAAGACCTGTTTCGCTGTGCCATGCCACCACCTCCAGTCCGTGCTGGAGCTTAGAGAATTCATCTCAGTTGACGAGACCTTAACAATTTATCTTTAAGAGCGTACAAATTTTTTAAGGTCATACATGAATCAAGGCAGTCTCTAGGGAGTCATACAATCTACATACAGGATCCTGAGCTGTAATTTGGGTTAAACACAGCTAAAAGTGTAAGTACAGGTTTCAGTTGGAACAATAGACAATTCTGTAGTTCTGTGTTAATGATTTGGACTACACATGATCTATCATATTATTAAGGGGAATTGATTATCTCCTGACAGTGGTACCTGCCAAGGGGTGGAATTTATTAGGAACTAAATCCGTACTTAAAGTAGATTTTTTGGGGAAAAAGAAAAATGGGCAAGTTTAAGGACCTGTGAGGCTTTGAAAGCACCAAATTGTGATTGATAGATGTCTGGACATGATTTCCAAAAGTTCTTCTGGGCTGCTTCTCTGGTATGTAGTGGGTTAACACTTACCACAAAGAAGGACAAGTGTTGACAGGGTCAACTTGGGCTCACAGAAAGGGAATTTAAGTTGCTGTCCCAGTGCTCTTTCTTACTTCATGTTGAATGTTATTATAGACATGAGTGCAAGATGGATTCCTGCGTATTACAGACCTGCAGGAGTAGAAGAAGGAAGCTACAAATCACAACTGAAATTAATCCTGCCATAGCTTCCTGTAAGGTGTAAAGTAATAAAGTATATGGAAAAAGACTCAGATTAACAGTTTGCAGGCAGCCAATTCCTTATTTTACATATTAACCCATTATAAGCAGCAATGTTCTCTTCTTGCAGATAAACCTTTTAGAAGCTGCAATGACCTGTGCTTCTCAACAGTGTATGGGTCTATTAAAGGTGTTATCCAGGACTATGTTAATTTTTTCTGTGTGTCTAAGGACTAACAGTCGGGTAGTTGCTAACTACCTGCTTATTCAGCCCAGCGCAGATCTCTGCCGATACAGTGCGGCCACTAACTGCTCCTGCCAGCAATTCTGCAGCTTCCAATGACATCATGTCGACAGAGCAGCAACATCTCTTCTGCTCTGTTGACTGTGCTTGGCTGCCGATGTCATACCAATAGACAGACGTCTCCCCATGACATAGCTGCAGGACACCAGCTGGGAATCAGCTTCACGCCGGCAGCTACACCCCATCGTCAGAGCAGGTCGGAAGAAGAAGAGCTGCTCTGTTGACAGAACAGCTGAATTAATGGAAGGAGCGGTCAGTGACCACTCTGAGCCGGCAACGGATAAGATCAGGCAGGTAGTTGTTAACTAGTTAACAACAACCTAACAGTTTTTTGGCTTATAGTAAAAAATAATATTAATATGGGGAACACAATTAACCAACAGTTGTCTTTTTTTTCCCCTGGTTTTACAAGGAACAGAACAATTCCTAAAAAAATGCCTTTCTTTATCTCTTAAACATAAATTACTCAGCTGCAGCTGCAATGCCTTTAATTTTTAGACAAAAGAGAGAACAATTACAACAAGTGCCGAATTAGCGATATAAGCACACACTGATACACAGCCTAAATCACACAAAGTTGTAACCACAGCTACTAAAGTATCACAACAATGAAAGATAACAAAGGCTTATGTAAGCATAGATGGAAGGTTTACATACACATGGATCGCTAATGCTGGATTATACTTTATTTCTTGACGTTGAGATAAAACATTGCTTTTAGTACGGGCTGCGGAGCGAGCAATACAACTGAAATGCCAGTGTAAATCAATACACTGATGGGAGAAGTGCGGCAGTTTAATACCTTTTAAAAAATTAAGGAAAAGTGGTATTACTATAAGACGCGGACACCTCGGCTTGTTTGTGAAAACCTCCATACTATGCATTATATTACAATAGGAAACTGTATATTTCAGCATAAACTCCGCACCTTTTTATGCATTTTCCTAAATTATTCATAGGGGTGATGCAGACACCTACTAAGTTTTATTTCTAATTGCAACGAACATGATAAACAATCATGGCCGAAAGTGTTGGCACACTTGAAATTGTTCCAGAAAATGAAGTAATTCTCACAGAAAATTATTGCAATTACATGTTTTGTTATATTTTCTTTGTGTGAATTGGACCAACACAAAAAAAAGTGAAAAAAAGGCAAATTATACATCAGTTCACACAAAACCCCCCAAATTAGCTGGAAAAAAATGTTTGCACCTTTCCAAAACTGTGGGTAAGCAACTTTGCTTCAAGCACGTGATGCTTGTTCAAACTCATTTGTGGCAAGTAACAGGTGTACATGGTACCTACAGTCAAATATGGTGGAGGCTCAAAGATGTTTTGGGGTAGTGTTGCTGCCTCTGGCACGGGATGCCTGGATTGTGTGCCAGGCATCATAAAATGTGAAGATTACCAAAGAATTTTGTAGTGCCCAGTGTCAGAAAGCTGGGTTTGCGTCCTAGGTCATTAGTCTAGCAGGACAATGACCCCAACATACTTCAAGAAGGAAACAAAGTGCTGGAGAGTTCTGAAGTGGCAGCAATGAGTCCGAATCTAAATCCCATTCATTACCTGCGGCGACATCTTAAAATTGCTGTTGGGAGAAGGCGCCTTCAAATAAGAGAGACCTGGAGTAGTTTGCAAAAAGAGAGTGGTCCAAAATTCCAGCTGAGAGGTGTAAGAAGCTTGTTGATGGTTATAGGAAGCGATTGACTGAAGGTATTTATTTCAAAGGGTGTGCAACCAAATACTAAGCTGGGGTGCCAAAAATTTTGGCCCATTTTTGTTTGAAATTTTGTCCAATTTGCCATTATTTCTGGGTTTTTTTTTGGTTATTCCAATAAACACAAAGGAAATAAACATGTGTAAAACAAAACATATGTAATTGCAATAATTTTCTGGGAGAAATATTTCATTTTCTCAAACAATTTCAGGGGTGCCAACACTTTCTTCTATGATGCAGAAAAGTGTGACAAAATCTTGGCTGAAATGCAGCATGTGTATAGGAAACACAAGAGGTAACAGAAGTTAATAATAGTAATTGCTGCTACATTAATCAGTATTAAACATTTGTAGGGTTTCTACTCACTCGGTTGCGTTTTGAGGTAAAACGTCCAGGCTGGTTTATTAAGACTCTATAAACCGCTCAGGCTAAGAAAATAAAAACAGACTTTTCTGCCACAAAAATAAAACAAAGTAAAGTCCATACAGTAGTGCAAGTTCCCAGCTCAGGTTAGTTTACAGCTCTTTAGTCGTTACCAAAGAAAATCACCACTACAGGTCTATTTACCTCCACTCACAGACACTGAATAAGACAACTGGTCTCCTTTTCATCTGTTGTACCTCACCCTGGGGAAGGGATATGTGAGCAGCCAGTCTAACCCATCTCTCTGCTGCTCGTAAACCCAGTTCTGACATGCCCTTTAACTCTCTCAGCACTATACGTGCTGGAGCTTGCTTTTCCGGGTTGACATCACCAAGTCTACCAAACTCAATGACATATATCTTTCCTCGAGGACCTGTCTGATGACCATCTTACATACACCCCTGGCTCCTTCCAACATCAAACAGTAGACCTTTGACAGAGTTATAAAAAAAACTGACGGCACATCTAGAACTAGTCTGAATAGGTGCATACCAAAAGGCAACTTACATATTAAATTAGAAAATGGTAGCACACCAAATATGAAATACGAATAGCAAAATGGCTTTAGTAATACATTTCATAATGGCTTTTGTAAGGCACATCAAATATGAAATAAGTGAAATATGAATAGCATAATGGCTTTTGTAATCTAGAAAAACATATGAGATACTTAGCACAAAATTTGGCCAAAAGATGTGAGCCCATTCACCAGCGACAAGGTGATCTCAGATTGAATGGGTCCCTATACTGACTGCCTGGTGTGTCACTTTGACAGAGTGTCAGCATTGTCATATAGTTTTCTGGGTCTTTGCTCTACGTGGAAGTGAAGTGCTAGAAACAACCTGATCACTTCTTCCCCTTCTTCTCCCACATCCACCTCAGCGGGGCATGGTCCGACACATTTGCTTGAACTTCCTGCCTAAGAGGTAGCATCTTTAAGAGTCCAACTTCCACTTGGTGGCTAAACATTCCTTCTCCACTATAGAGTAGCTCTTCTCGCATTAAGACGGCTTACGACTTGGGTACATTATAGGGTTCTCTTCCCCATTCACCTCCTGAGACAACACAGCACCCAGATCAACGTGTCTGTCTGAGCCACAAACTGCTTGGAGAAGTCCGGTGCCACCAACACTGGCTGTTTACACAGGGCTGGCTTCAGTTTCAGGAAGGCCGCCTCAGCTTCTGGAGACCACTTAGCCATAGCCAACTTCGCCCCTTACAGAAGTTCGGTCGGTGGGATGGACTATCATGGAGAAGTTAGGGATAGGGATAGTTAGTTAGGGATAGTAGCCCACGAACACGCTGACCTACTTCTTTGAGAGAGGTTGTGGCAAACTTTGGATCGTGTCATCTTTATTTATTTGGGACTTTATTTTGTCCCTGCTTACGACATAGCCCAAATATTTGGCTTCCCCCAGGTTTACGGAAAACCCCGACTTCCTTAGAGCTTCAAGTATTGCCTGGACTTTGCTCAGATGGTTTCCCCAATTCTGGCAAAATATGGGTATCTGGTGTCAGCCCCCCTCTCTTGAGCAACACTATAACGCATAGTAATATTATCAAATCCCCCTTTTAGAGTTAAATCTCTGAGGTGAGCGGTTACAAAGTTTCCCCCAGACTCCTCCAACTCAGAGATGTTGGCCTCCGGGGATGACACCCGCTTTTTCCCCCAACTGTAGGGTTTCTACTCACTCAATTGTGTTGAACCAAGAACAAGGGGGAGGGTTTCAAGAAGGACGAGTCTAGATGGAGCACCAGGTCGGGTGACATTCGTGACTCAGTTCTCCAATATAAAAGGGCGGCGTGACCAGGCATCAAGAGTTTTGGTGTCAATGAGAGAGAGAGGCAGGACGTGTGCTTGGCGGGATGCCACAGCAGAGATAACGGGACGTACTCGGGGGCCCGAACCAGCGGGCTGCTGTGTGCCCATCAGTGACCGCGTCAGTTAAGACCTGAAGCCCAGACCTTTGCCAGTCAAGATCCGGAGACCAGACCACCACACCAGACAAAACCCAAGGCCCAGCCCTCGTCCGTCCATGCCAAACAGACAATCGTTGCAGGTCAAGCACCGGAGATGTTGTTAAGACCCAGTGGCTGTCTAGTGGACACGGCCTCACTCAACAAAACAGAGCCCACTAGACGGATTCTGCTCGGGAGTATACATATAGTGTATTTAACTGCGGCTCTTGGGGCAGACACGAGCGTGAATGTGCTGGGAGGATTCATAAATCTACAGTCACACAGAGTGATTGCAGATTTTTAATTTTAGACTGGACAACCCATTAAAAGACATTTTATTTTGGTCTACAAATAATTTTTGCACTTATATTTAATAAAATGTCACCATTTTGCCTTTTACGACCCTATGTTTCTAGTCAGTGAACACATGCAGACAGTATCTGTCTTTCACTGAACTTCTCTGTGCTGTTTTATGACCACATGAAAGTTGAGCTGAACATTGATGTGGTCATAAACCAACTGAGAGGAGTTCAGTAAAACACTGGTAAAGGGGTTGCAAACTCTTCAGTCCAAACAAGATCTACTAACAAGATCTACTACTTTTTTTTTTGGTTAAATGGCAAAGAGCTGCAATACCAGACACAGCCATTGGAAGAAAGTGGAGCTGTTTCTTGGGAAAAAAAAGAGCAGACAGTTTTCTAGTCGAATGCAACTCTTTAACTGGATCTTTTGTGCTTACTGATTTTTTAAAATGGACAATAAAACCCTGTAAGTGTTCGGAACAGAGAGCCAATAGCATAATTTCAATACAATATCCATGCAGTCGAGTCAAGCAGTATTAATATTTGACATTGCAAGGCTATGCTCTTCCGCCCTACCCCCCATAGTCCCCGCAGACACAACGTTCATCCTAATTGGTTCCAGAGCACATCCCACCGACTACTATCTTTTCCGAAGGAAACGGTAACGTTAATTCCGCCACCACTGTAAACAGACTTTGCAAACAATACAAACACGGTAATGGGGGAAGAGGTGGGTAATTAACTCATTTACAAGAAAACATATTTGCATTTTATTTTTTTATTATTATTATATCCTTTAAGTTTTTTTTTTAATTAATATTTTACTTTTCTTTTAAAGTAGCTCAGATTGTTACTTGTGAAAAAAGCAGGAGCCTTGGTTAAGGAGTAAAACAGTAATTATTCTCTTTAGGGGGTTATTTTATTCTGCCGTTAGGGAATTAGAATGAACAGATAAGCAGAATTATAAAAGGAGTCATGTAAAAACATTAAACGTACAGTAAACACTTAGCCGCGTATTTACCATAAAGCCGCCTCACCTTCTTCATTAATAGAATTTATTATACGGGTGCTTTACACACAAGATAATTGTGGGAAGCTTTAGCATTTATAACTATCTCATTTTTACTTTGCTCTGGACAAGTTATTAAAGGAAATAAACAATGCCGGCGAGCAAGTATGCATGTGGTGAAAATAATGAAGTTTGCACAGCTAACACGGCCTGGCAAAAGAAGCGCAGTACAATTATATAAATCAACTACCAGGCCCTGCTGAGTATTAGGATTAAACCGCCAAAATACAGTAGGGTAGCTTATGGGATGCCGAAACAAGACATACTGCATCACAGACAGAAGCATTTGAATGGCGGAGTCCGTTGGGATCGCAAAACTCCAAATTGAAAAATCTTGACAAAATTGGGACATTTTGGCTTCTATTATTACTGATGTGGATGTTACTCAAAGGGGTTGTCCACTACTAGGACAACCCCTTCTCAATTGTTATATATCCCAATGTAAAATAACAGCCTACTCTCACTTCCGGGGCCAGCACCATTCCAACAACATAGGCATTGTCGCCTGACAATGTTATGCCACATGAGCTCTGCAGCCAACAAGGGGCAGCTTCAACCTCACTTCCTTAAGATGTAATTGACCTTTCAAGTGTTATGCACCTGCCTTGGCTCGACAGGGCTTCACCACCTTCCAGTATGGCCCCTGCCCTTTGCTATGCTCCATCTTAGGTTTTACGACTTGCTTATCTATTTATGGCCTACTAAGACTCCTATCGGAGTATTGGTATTAAGACTTCTAGACCTGTTTGTTTGTTGTACTCCTCTACCAGTTCCTGGCATGCATCTGCCTTGGTTACCTTGAACTTTTCTTTGTACTTCCTTTACCTGTCCTCCTGTGCGCTCCAGCGTTACATGTCCTTGCTCCACATGTGCCAGCTTGCAACACAAATGCTCAGAGACTGTGTGTCTAAGGTTTAATGGATCCACCTCACCGAATGAACCTAATACAGAGGATGCAAAGGATGTCAGGGAGCAGCAGCAACTCTTACTTCTTGTGGGCGTCACTGTTGTCCAAAGGAAGGGCGTGTGAAGTGGCCAATGATTGGCTGCAGAGCTCATGTGACAATACACTGTCAAGCAAGCCCTGGGAGACCAAACACTAATGTAGCTGGAAAGTCGCCAGCGCTGGAAGTGAATATAGGCTGTTGTTCTTTGACACGGGGGAATAAAACAATTGAGAAGAGGTTGTCCAAATAGTGGATAACCCTTTTAAAGTTTGTACTAATTTGTAAATCCAGTCACCAGACATGATATACCGGTTTTAAGTGTGGAAAACTGTGCAACAGCCCAAGGGCATCATCAGAAGTGAGGCCTCCAGAGAACAGAACTTTTAGAAGCAACCTGAGCATAGAGACGAAAACCATTCTGCTTCACAGCACATTGTAGCAGTCAGACAGAGCACCCAACAGAAGGAAAAACTGCTACCTCCTGGTATGTTTATGAAGTTTTCTCATACTAGCAAATTGGTGGAAAACGATCATATCTTGATAAACTTGTTTACAGAATTTGAAAAAAAAATAGAGATGGTAACACTCTTTCATTAACGGAAGTGACTTAAAAGAGTGTTTCTACCTTGGGAGGACTGAAAGATGTCATGCTCAATTTTTCCTAATGGGGAGCTGTGGGGAAATTCAATATTTGCTGCCCAACTTGGCACAGATTACAGAAAGTAACCTGGTAGGACAGACTATCATCCTGGGATCTTTCACTCAAAAAGAGACTGTCAAAATCAAAATTAAAAAAATAACAAATAGGATTTCAACTTACTGCTACCAGCATAAACTGCAGTTTTTTAATGGATTAATTTAACCACTTGGTTAAATTACCACTTACTATTCCCATCAGGATCAATCACATTCCCATTTTTTATATGTCAATCTGTTTGCAATTATCAATTAATCACAAGGGAAGATGCGTCAAAGCAGAAGGCATTCTGATGTGCCTGGAGCAAAACTAAACAGTGTGCGACAGCTGTGGTATCAGATCTGCATACGTACAGCTGTGCACACATGATTCACGCTATAGATTGGGGGTGGGTGGTATGTTTCTCATAGCCTTCAAGACCCCCTACTTACTCTGAGAGATCAATACAACCCTGTGAAAGTATGACACCGTAAACAACACTAAGCGTCCCACCTGCTCCGTCAACACAATGTTAATAAATACATAATCAAAATGAGGAGTCTACTCGTGGAATTGTGCTAAATCAAACATTTCGGGACATAAATAAAACTTTTGACATTTACTACTAGAATTTTAAGGGTTTCCTATTAAAGGAGTGTTCTCAAGTTGAAAAGTCATTCTCCATCCACGTGACAAGAGAAAACTTTACGAACGCCAGGGACCCAGTCAACATGGTCCACTCTGATCTCGAGAAATGGAGCTCTGAAGAGCCACAGCTGCATGGAGTGGTTGGTGTCATGATCCAGGCCGGGATTTGTGTCCTGTCTCTCATTCCTGGGACTCTGATCATGTCAAGGGTTAACTTTTCTCTGCCTCATTCTGGCTTCAGGCTGGCTATTTTTCTCCCCTGCATCCTGTAGGCGGTGTCAGTTATAGTTTCTACCTACGGCGTGTGTAGCTGACTCTGCGTACCCTGATTGGTCCTGCTGCTTTTGCTGACTGTACCCGTGTGTTTATTCCCCTCTTCCCATCCCGACTGTGTTCTCCTTTTGTGTTTGGACTCCCTGGTACTTGACTTGGCTTGGACTCTGACCTGCTGTTTTGTTTCTGGTCTTTGGCATATCTGCTCCTGACCGGTACTGACCCTTTTGGCTTGTTTCTGACTCTGTGTTTGCTTTTTCCTTTGGTACTGACTACAGACTAATATTGACCCGACTTGTTTGACTATTCTGCTGCCACCTGGTGTTGGCGTCGCTGCTGTGCTACAGGTCTGCTCTTGCTGTGTGCAGTCTTCCCTCCACTCTATTGCCATCTAGTGGAGCTTGCTTCTACCTGCATTGCAGCAGCATGACATTTGGCAATCATGTGCACATCTGATCCATTCAT
Source organism: Dendrobates tinctorius (assembly GCF_039654945.1). Taxonomy (NCBI): domain Eukaryota; kingdom Metazoa; phylum Chordata; class Amphibia; order Anura; family Dendrobatidae; genus Dendrobates; species Dendrobates tinctorius. The sequence goes on from NW_027361677.1 coordinate 9,893,784, forward strand.
TCTTAATGGGAGGAGCTCCAGAGATTGGCTGATCTTTGGCACTCCTACAGAAATAAATGGAGAGGCAGTGGGCATGATCGACTTCCGGTTCACTCAGATGAGGCTCTGAGGAACGGTGGGGACCATTTTGGTAATTCCCCAAGCGATGGGAAAGGTATTCCCTATATTTTGGATAAGAGATAAATTTCAAACGTGAGAAAACTCCTTCCAGATACAAGCCTCGAAAACGTACAGGCACAATACTTTACTATAAGGAACCTAACTGAGCATTCTGATTGGCAGTGTTCTCCACAGAGCAATCCTCCATGTGTAAACCCTTCTGCACATCTATGGTCATTCTCCAGGACAGGGATCCTTATAGTGTTGCCTGAACACGCAAAAAGGCAACATTTTGGATTTAGGGACAGAAAGGGGTTTGAAACCCTATTGCCTTGTCCATGCATGATCGTTGCCAGAGGCTAAAAAATTTCCAAACAAAGTTGACCATATGGATGAAGTGAGTCTACAGTTTTCACACACGAGAAACGCAAACATAATTAGGCTAATAATTAGAATAATTTCCTAAAGGGAAAGTCTGGTCACAAGATACTGATTACATATTTTATAGAATAGATCATCGATATCAGATTGTTGGGGATCTGACATCTATTCTTCACCGGACAGTTGATATAAACTCTGGCGGTGGCTGGATTCTGCACTGCGTGGCCCCATTCCATGTGTGACACCCCTTGCTGAAAACTGCAGAACAGCTCCTAAGGATAAGTTTAATTAATATCTTGTGATCAAAGAAACATTTTAATTATTCTAATGGTTTGATATATGAAATAACCAATTATGAAAAAAAAAAATATTTTCTGGTACTCTGTCTGGAGAGGTTTATGCTATGTGTGTATGTTTGGTTCCTCACTGATTGTGAAGTGAATTGCAGCCTGCATTTGTTACTTATCTGTAAAATGGGCTTGTAGGTATGCCAAAACATGACCAAATTTTACGCTATCCTCCCCCCATGTGATCAGTTGGTACCTAGATTAGCATTCTTAGACCGTACGTACAGCTCTCAGCCCTTTTAGCTATATTTTCCAGCAGATATCAACTACTTTACCTCTATACAATACTGTATTTTCATATAAAACGGAATCCTAGTTAAAAAAAAAAAGATCATTGCAAAATATATATATAAATTTAAAAATTATATATATATATATATATATATATATATATATATACACACATACATACACACACATACAGTGTATATAAAATAAATAATAAAAACATTATAAAAAAAGCTAAATAAAAATAAATATATACCTGGTCTTCCAACCGTGAATATAATAAAGATAAAAATTAGAAATTATACTAACATTATGGCTGAAATTAAATATGCAGGAAGCGCAGCTGAAATAATAATAATCAAAAAGTGCAGCACTGTTAAGAAAAGAAAAAAAAAAGAAAAAGACGGGCGATCTAAATTCTCTGTGTGACAATCAGCTTAATAAAATAACTTTAATTAATTTAAAATGTCAAGTTTTCCATTTGTATAATCAAAATAAATCTAAATGAATTGCTCTGGGGTACGTTCAGACAAGGCTGCGCATCGAGTCCCACTGACTGTGGACCTAACGCTGCAATAACTCCGCACTGTATATCCTTTCTTTCTGCGGAGAATGTAACAAATCTCCTTTATGATTTAGATCCAGGTTTACAGCGGTTTTCAAACAGACCATAAAAATTATAACATTGAAACTGTATAAACAAGCAGAACAGTGTTTTTACTGTAAAACATGAATGTAGAGTAAATATTTGTCTTTCTCTTCTCTCGGCATCCATAATGAGAGCAGAAAATTCATGCCATATGTTTAGATCGCAATGAGAAACAGAAAGGATTTCAACAATTCATCCATGTGAATGTCGGGGAAACTGCGGCTACGTGGGACGGTCCCGTTTTTGTTTGCCACGGTTAACTCTTGCTGTGCCCAAACTGTGGTGCATCCTCAATACGGTGCTTGGTATATATATGGAGACTCAAAGAAGGAATCAAAATGCTGTTGTCCCTTCATGCACCCTACTGACCTACTATAGGGTCATCCGATGGTGGTCAGCCTTCCAAACTCACAACCAAACCGGTGCTGAGATATAACCTTCTGGTAATTTCCCAGTTGCTGCAACATGACGTTTAGTATTTGGGACCCAATCTAGTTCCATGAGTTTCCCTTTAATTAGCGAAAAATTCACTCTTCTGGAAAGTTTAAGAAAAAATTCCAAAAGATAACAGTTGTCCGATGGTGGTCAACCTTCCAAACTCCCATCCAAACCGATGCCGAGATTTAACCTTCTGGTAATTTCACAGTTGTTGCAACACGACGACATTCAGTATTTGGGACCCAAACTAGTTTCATGATTTGCCCTTTAATTATCTAAGAATTCACTATTCTCGAAAGCTTAAGAAAAAATTCCAAAAGATAACGGTTGTCCGATGGTGGTCAACCTTCCAAACTCCCATCCAAACTGGTGCCGAGATTTAACCTTCTGGTAATTTCCCAGTTGTTGCAACAGGACGACGTTCAGTAAATGGGACCCAAACTAGTTCCATGAGTTGCCCTTTAATTATTGCTAAATTCTCTCTTCTCGAAAGTTAAAGAAAAAATTCCAAGAGAACATTGGTGGTGATCTAGGACCTGAGACTCCCATCAACTGCTTGAAGGAAGGAGCTGTAGTGAATTTCCAAAAAGAAGAGCTCTCGCAGCTCCTGTCGGCATCTTCCAACTTTATCTAAGAGAAAAGTTGTGGGGACTATATAGTTTGTGGCCCAATGGTCCCTAAGGAAAGCCAAAAAAGTTTGATGGGGGATGAAGAGTCTTTTGGCTTACCATCTATGTTAAGATATGTACTCAATTCAAGTTTTTTTGTACTTCAGTTTCACATTCGTTATGGTTTTTGTATTTACCCGGTCAATTGGGTAAGTCTTCTTTTAGCTGGTTTTTCTATTTAAATCTGTAATTCTGTATTAGTACCATGACTAAGCACAGTTACGTCCGAACCGCGTGTTTTTTTTTTACTTAATGCAATGTTTTTACTGTATTTGGAACCTTTTACGCTATACTTATAAATTTGTGAAGTTTTAGAGCCAAAATGAGTGGATACATTCGTTTGCTTTGTCTGCATCTCAAGAAGGGCCAGCGCCACCACCTGGCGCACCTGGGCAAGTGACAGGGACTTGGGAAAACTCACCGTTAAGGACACCAGCACGTCATGGGGCCCGTGAGTCAAGGGACCCCCACCCACCCGCATCATACCTTCAACTGTTTCAGCATCCTGAATGCCGATACAGTTGAAAACAATGATGCGATAGGGAGCGTAAGAATCCCTCTCCCATCATTCCCCATCTGCATCTGAGCACTGTGATGTCTCAGTGCACAGGGCGCGAAGACGTCACAACTGCGCACCCTTTGTGCTGAGCAGTTCAGAGGGTCAGAAGATCATGAGGAGACCGGAGCAGCGGGGGAACAGGGAGAGATGATAATTTCATTATTTTTTTATGTATGGGGCATTATATTGGTCCATTATACTGTATGGAGTAATACATGGGGCCCATTATACTGTATGGAGAAATATAGGGGGCCATTATACTGTATGGATCAATAGAGGGGGCCATTATACTGTATGGAGCAATATAAGGGGCCTATTATACTGTATGGAGCCATATATGATGACTATTATACTGTATGAAGCATTATATGGGGCTCATTATACTGTATAGAACCATATATGGGGCCCATTATACAGTATGGAATCATATATGGGACATATACTGTGTGGAGCAATATATGGGTCTCATTATACTGTACACAACCATATATGGAGCCCATTATACAGTATGGAGTCATATATGGGACATATTATACTGTGTGGAGCAATATATAGGGCTCATATTGTACACAACCATACATGGGGTCCATTCTATTGCATGGAGCAATATTTGGGGCCTTATATACTGCTTGGAGCACTATGTGGTGCCCATAATACTGTTAATACTGTATGAAGCACTATATGGGGCCCATTATACCGCATGGAGAACTATGTGGGACCCACTATACTGTATGGAGGACTATGTGGTGCCCATAATACTCTATGGTGGACTGTGTGGTGCTCATAATACTCTATAGAGCACTATGTGGTTCCCATAATACTTTATGGAGGACTATGTGGAGCCCAAAATATTCTATGGAGGACTATGTGGTGCCCATAATATTCTATGGAGGACTAGGTGGTGCTCATAATACTCTATGGAGGACTATGCAGTGCCCATAATCCTCTATGGAGGACTATGTAGTGCCCATAATAATGTATGGAGGACTATGTGGTGCCCTGTTCATCAATTGTTAGGTGTCGTCTTGGTCTCACGATATCAAAATGTGACCAGAAAGATTAGGAGGACTGTTTAATGCCATATCGAATTGAACCCTGAAATGTATTGGGCTAGTCATGGATCAGACACCAGCTGTGAATTTAGCCATTAAGTTTTGATAAAATCCCTGTTTTCTCTTCTGGAGATCTAGCAGTGCTCAGAATAGTGAGCTCTGTACAACCCCGCCCACACCTCTGATTAGCAGCTCTCTGTATACACTGTGCGTAGGCAGAAAGCTACCAATCAGAGGTGGGAGGGCGTGGTTATACAGCTTATGAATATGGGGGACTACATGGCAGCATGTTTGCTGATGACAGACTCCCTTTAAACTAAATGTTTCAATGATATGGACGCAGTAGGATTTTTTATTATTATTATTTTATTGTGCATTTTGGCCTTTTTTGCTACCACTGAAGAGAAGGTACAGGAACCACGATCAACTATTTAATGTGTATGGGAAATGAATTTAATTTTTTTGTTCTACCTCCCATTCTTTTTTTAATTAAAAGCATGTATTTTGGGCTTAAATAGTTTAGGTTTAGGCAATTTGGTTTAACAAAAAATTTGCACAGTTTATATTTCACAGACTTGTTTCTCTGCACATTGCTGGCTGTAGAGTGAGTTAACTGAGAATCTGCAAGTGAGCTTGCTCTGGCATGAGAGTTTGTAACGCTTTTATTCATTTTTTTTCTTAGCTCCTATGTTCTTTTTTATGACAACTACCAAAGTTCAGCGCAACTTTGATGTGGTCTGTGGTCATAAATCAGCTGATAGAGACTCAGAAATAGACACGTACAAAACTTAGAAATCAGCCTTACACTCACCAGTACAGCTTCATGCTCTAAAAAGGCATTTCCTAGCAGAAACATTTTGCTTATCCATGAGACCTCAATAACTATGGGGCACAAGGCCAGTTTCTGACAGTGAAAAAACTTCACATATGGGTTTGACCTCCATTAGAATATATGGAGGATACAAAAAGCGCCACAGTTAAATCCACATAAGCTTCTAAAAAACTCACAAACCAGGGTAGGATGCCATCATCATTTTAGGGCGAAGCCTCATGTACAACCCTGTTGTTCATTAAAGAGAACTTGTCATCGGAAATTTACTTATTATTTACATCAGGTTTTTGCATTAAATTGTATTTTTAAAAATATATTTATCATTTTTTTGCATATCACAATCTGTATTAAAAGTAAAAAAATACATCACACCAGCCACTGGGTTTTTTTTTTTTTTCAGACTCTATCTTCATGTTATTTCAGGAAACAACACACGTACTGAAGCATCAGAAACAACACATGTACATAGCCAATCTATCATCTGTATTGAAGCAGCTAATGAGATCGTGCAAAGGGCATTGTAAAGGGAGGAGGACCTGGGAAGTTGCCTATTGTGATTGGTGGATCTTTACCTTAACAAGACAGCTGATCTGATCAGCTGTCTTGTGCCTCTAACAGCTGCATGTGGATCCGAGAGCCACCTGAGGCTGTTAACCGGTTAAATGACGCTGTCAGTCAGTGACAGCGTCATTTAACATGCACTGGCTGGAAGCGCGTCACAGATCCCACCAAATGATGCCTGTTACATGATTGTGGGGCGCCAATGGGTTGTCAGGACAGCTGGGGATCTGCACAAGAATGCCTGTCATTGTGAATCTCCTATGAACGCCGGTCCGTGGCCAGCGTTCATAGATCGTGGTTTTTGCTATTCACAGCAGAGCTGAAAATTCAAAACACCAGAATTACATTTTTAGGCCGCAGCAACATTGCAATAACAGGTGATCCAAACATTGTATCTGCCCCAAAATGGTAAAAATAAAACATAAGCTCGGGGCACAAAAAATAAGCCCTCACCCAGCCTCAGATCACGAAAAATGTAGACACTACGGGTCTCGGAAAATGGCAAAAAAAAAAACAATTTTTGTTTCTTTTTACAAATTTTTTTTTTGCTATTTAAATAAAAAAGAGCCTACACATGTTTGGGATCTGCGTACTCATACTAACTGGGAAAATCATATTACCAGGTCAAGTTTTAGCATTTAGTGAACATGGTAAATAAAAAAACCCAAAAAACAATGGTGGAACTGCACTTTTGGGCTATTACACCGCACTTGGAATGTTTTTTCACGTTTTACGGGGCATTCAAAAGTACAACTCGTCCCGCAAAAAAAAAAACCTCAAGCCCTTACACAGCCATATTGACGGAAAAAGAAAAAAAAAAACTATGGCTCTGGGGATAAGGGGAAGAAAAAAACAAAAGTAGAAAATCGTAAGCTGGAGAAGGGGTTGAACGATAGGTTATATTCTTACATATTAAACCTTAAAGCCGATTAAGCTCTGTACTGGAGCGATAAGTCCTACTTTACAAAGTATTGATATTTTATTCTTATTTTTTTTTCCCCTCCTTGGTTGCTCGAAGGCTTTCCCCACCCCTCAAGATGAGATTTAAGTTAGACAATAGCTTTCTGATTAAAAAAAAATCACAGTTTTACTGTTCTAATTTCCTTCTTTTCAGAGCGTGCGATGTCGAAACAAAGCTGAAGGTGTGATATTAAAGCTTGATCATGCGTGAGCATTAACAAAAAAAAATAGTGAAAAAAAAAAAAAAATACTGAAAAAAAAAATAAAAAAAATAAAAAACAAAAACACAGAGACAAGGCAACAAAAAGATTGGGGTTTGCATGACTCCTTTCCTGTAATCACTTACTCACAAACGCAATGATTGTGTAGAACTTTAGCCATATTGTCTGCGATGGTGGAGTGAGCACGACGAGGCTGGCAATTAATGGAATAGTTCGAAGAGAAGGTCTGATTTTTTATTTTTATGTTTTTCCGCCCCCTCCACTGCTGGCTAATTTGTTAAAAAAAAAAAAAAATCTTCCTGCATATTAGTAATAAATTCTTTTCCTTCAATATCTTCAACAAAGTCTATCTAATGCCAAGAAATGACCACTTGAATTACGAAAAAAAAAAAAAAAATGTCAATCAGGATTTTTTTTTCCGACCTCCATAATCATACGGGGAAAATAAAAGAAATAAGAAAAATGTTCCTCTGTTAACACTAATGAAATCTATATTTTACAGAATAGAGAGGAGTAACGTAATAATCTGCTCTCGAGGATCGACTGATTGACGGTGAAATCGTCTAGAATTGCCACTTATTCGAAGAAACCCAGCGTTCTTCACTCGCTGTCACAAATATTTTTACAGACGTTCTCGTGATATTGAAATAGTTTCATCCTTTTTTTTTTTTTTTTTTTAAGGAAAAAATATTTTGTAGAACTAATAATAAAAAAAGAATAACCATTTAGTGAATTAATATATTGAAAAAATATATAAATTTTATATATGGTGGGCTTGTTATTTTTGTATTGCAGATTACGGTAATTATGAATTCAAGGGAAAAATAAACTGATTTTATCAACTGACTTCAATTTTTGGTAATTTTTTTTTTTAGAATTTTCCTAAAGCTGCAAACGCGCTCGAGATAGTTGTCGGCTGAATGTTCAATCGACAGATATCTGTCTCTCCTGACATCTCCATACACACGTACCAGCAGTTTTGTCAGGTCCAATTTTGGGGTTTTGTGTCAAATTACGTCCAATTTGCCATTTTTTATCGTTTTTTTTTTTTTTGTGTTGTTTCAATGCACGCAGAGGAAATACACATGTGTATAACAAAGCATGTGCAATAATTTTCTGGGACAAAAAATACTTCATTTTCTGGAAAAATTTCAAGGGTGCCAAGACTTTTTGCCATGACTGTATAGATAACACAGGATCCCGGCATTGACAATAGGTCAACGCTCAACCACCTCCAAATCCGTGGCTCACAAAGGTCTCAAAACTATTCCATAGAAATCAACAAATCATCTCCAGCCTACATTTTCCTATGGCTCTGCGGCTGCAGTAAAGAAAAATTCCGTAAAGCTGGTAAAAGACAGCATTCGAAACGCGTTGGTCATCTTTTCTATTCTTGTTTGGATGACGGCATTTTAGTGATTGAAGATAGTTGAAGAGAGCTTTGTTCATGGAAAGAGGGAGAGTCATCGGTAGAGGGGTTGAGATAAAGGAATGTTTTATATTTCCTACGCGTTTCGAATCTGGACAAACTTCTTAAGACAAAAAACAGTAATTGGTTGCTTTCTTTCTCTGGGAGCTGGAACAATTTTTGCCAATTTCCACTGCCGACAGAAGCCAAAATACACCGAAGAGGCACCTTTATCACTGTGTGTGCACATGAGGGTGCAGGGCATACGTTCTGTAAAAAGAAACGACTAACAACAAAGTTGCAAAAGCAAAATTTTTATGCAAGGGGGGGACCACCGGTCTGAGATACTGTCGGATAAAATATTGTCCAGACACAAGTGTAAAGCTCAACAAAGTCAATACTTGTGTTTGCACTCGAAGACGTAAGATTCTTCAAAGTGACGGGTCCACGTGGGGTGCAAAGTATGATGGTCAGGTGTAGTTAGAGCTTTCCGGCTTGGTAACGGACCTCGTTTACTGCAGCTTTGCTCTTGGATAATGGTGACACGCACACGGTACAGTCTCTACGGACATCCCTTTCTTCCTTAGAATCACAGAAGATTCAGCATGACTGCATCTTCTCTTCCCATCACTTCTCCAAACAATACCGTCTATGCGACCATACAATTTTTGCAATCCTCACTTAGGGTTAACTAACCTGTTAAAGTGACAGGCCCTAGCCAATCACCTACATGATCCAATCAAATACCATTGTATAACTGTAACATACACAAACACAAAAAAACCCAGAATATCTAGTAATACTTGTCAACTGAGCATCCAATGTCTCGTTGTTATGCTTTCGGGCAAAAGAACACAAAAGCATGAAAATTCCCTTTATATCTATTTGTTACGAGACATAAGATACCAGATAATTTTCCATCCCGATGGGTACAAAAAGGTTTTCGAGGAGAACACTATTTTCACTCCCGGAATGCAATGTAAATTTCCGACATCCTGTAATTAATCAACAGATTCTCTCCTGGCGATATATAGCGGGTAATCAAAGTTCAGTAATAACTTATTCTTTCTGCTCCAGCACTTGCATTTCATTTGTTTATTTTTGCAGTCTCGGAAACCTGAAGGACTGTCAAAGTGCCATAATATTAGCACAATAATCAAAGTTAATTAGCCCCTCTCAATAAACAACAACAAAGCCATTACAAGAAAAAAAAAAGAAAAAACCTCACTGATGGCTTAGTCTCAGTTAATCGGTGGACACAGGCAATTGTTTTCCTAAAGAGAAAGGAAACAAATCCCCTTAGAAGTGGCAAATGGCAGCGTTTTGAAAAGTACTTATAGACACAATATGCTGCCACTTAATGCTGGAGGCCTGGGAGAACGTGTATGAGATACGAGAGCCACCTGCTGCCTGAACAGATCTTGGCGAGGCTCGAAAAGCTGAAGGAACGGCGGCCCACTCTTTCAGTGCTGAATGGTTTGTAAGGGAATGAAGTAAAAAATAAGTATGTAATAATAATCTTTAATAATAATAATCTTTATTTATATAGCGCCAACATATTCCGCAGCGCTTTACAGTTTAACAGTTTCAAGACACAAGTCATAAGTAACAACGCTAACAATACAATAATTAAAGCAAAATAAGACGAAATAAGACGACCCTGCTCGTGAGAGCGTACAATCTACAATGAGGTGAGGGAGATACAGAGTACAGAGTACAGGGGTGTATATACAATGGTGTATTTACAATGAAGGTCCAGCCATCTTGCGGGAGTGAAGGATGGATGGAGATAGTGAATGGGCTACACACGCACACTTACACAGAGAATGACTTTGATTAGTGAATGTGATAGGCCGCTCTGAACAGGTGTGTTTTGAGGGAGCGCCTGAAACTATGCAAATTGTGGATAGTCCTGATTTCTTGGGGTAGAGCATTCCAGAGGATACGAGCAGCACGGGAGAAGTCTTGGAGTCGGGAATGGGAGGTACGGATTAGTGCAGAGGTTAGTCGAACTTCGTTTGCAGAGTGCAGCGATCGGCTAGGCCGATAGACAGAAATGAGTGAAGAGATGTAAGGGGGTGCCGCACTGTGGAGAGCTTTGTGGGTGAGAACAAGTACTTTGAATTGGATCCTATAATGAATGGGCAGCCAATGTAAGGACTGGCGAAGAGCGGACGCGTCTGAGTACCGATTACCCAGATGGACGGTCCTGGCCGCTGCATTAAGTATGGACTGGAGAGGGGATAGTCGAGTGACGGGGAGGCCAATTAATAGAGCGTTGCAGTAATCCAGGCGAGAGTGGATCAATGCAACAGTGAGGGTTTTTGTTGTTTCCATAGTGAGAAAAGGGCGGATTCTAGAGATGTTCTTTAGGTGTAAGCGGCAAGAGCGGGCAAGGGATTGTATATGGGATGTGAAGGAGAGATTGGTGTCAAACATAACACCCAGACAGCGCACCTGCTGCCGGGGAGTTATTGTGGTACCACCCACGGAGAGGGAAATGTCAGATTTAGGGAGGTTAGTAGACGGCGGGAGCAGAAGAAGTTCAGTTTTGGAGAGGTTGAGTTTCAGATAGAGAGCGGACATGATATTGGAGACTGCGGACAGACAGTCACTGGCTTTCTGTAGTACAGCGGGGGTAAGGTCGGGGGAAGACGTGTATAGTTGTGTGTCATCAGCATAAAGATGGTACTGAAAGCCAAATCTGCTGATGGTCTGTCCAATTGGGGCCGTGTAGAGAGAGAAAAGAAGGGGGCCAAGGACTGAGCCCTGAGGTACCCCGACAGCAAGAGGAAGAGGAGATGACGTGGAGCCAGAGAACAAAACACTGAAGGAGCGGTCAGAGAGATAGGAAGAGAACCAGGAGAGTGCAGTGTCCTTAATGCCTAGTGACTGGAGCCTAGAGAGTAGGAGATGGTGGTCAACAGTATCGAAAGCTGCAGATAGGTCAAGAAGAATGAGCAGAGAGTGGTCACCGTTACGTTTTGCTGTCAGAAGGTCATTGGTTACTTTGATGAGTGCAGTTTCAGTCGAATGTAGGGGGCGGAAGCCGGACTGTGAAGGGTCTAGAAGGGAGTGAATGGAGAGGTAACGGGTAAGGCGGGAGTAAACTAGGCGTTCCAAAAGTTTAGAGATGAAGGGGAGATAGGAGACTGGTCTGTAGTTGTTTGTGCAGGATGGGGTGAGAGCAGGTTTCTTTAGTAATGGAGTAACGATGGCGTGTTTGTAGGAGGATGGGAAAATGCCCGAGGAGAGGGAGAGATTAAAGATTGTAGTTAGGTGGGTTGTGACGACTGGAGAGAGAGACTGGAGGAGATGTGAGGGAATGGGGTCGGTAGTGCATGTAGTCGGACGAGAAGAAGAGAGGAGTCTGGAGACTTCTTCTTCTGTGATGGGATCAAATGTGGAGAGTGACCCAGGGGAGATGTAGGAAGGGATGGGAGTCACAGCACTTAGTGGTTGGGAGCAGATTATGTATTTCGAGATATAAAATAATCTCACGGGAAAATCGCCATAGCATATAAAAAATAAAGGTTAATAGTAAACTACCATTTTACTGACAGTAAAAGTAAAAAAAAAGTAAAATAAAAACGCTTCCATCTTTGGATAATCAAATGCCTGAAAAGTAAGGTCACATCTGTTGTAATTCCTAGACAGCTTCCAACATGTGAAACCACTTCTACATGCATTTTCCATAAGACGAAAGGTAGATTAGGGGACTGCCTAAAGTCATACAGGGTCAGAAATTTGGTTTAAAATGGGGATTCCCTTATAGTCCTGGTATTATAAACTGATTACCTAATTATCAGGATTGTTGTGCTAGCGTAGCAACTCCTCGGGATAATAGGTAAAGCTAAAAAACTGCAACTGGCCCTTCCGGTTCCTGTACGGACTAGATATCCTGACCTTAGTGGTTCCTGCATGAGCTGAATTAGTCCTAACCACAAAATAGAAAATGGCAACTTGGACCTAAGCTGCCTGAAAGGCCATCAAGCGCTTCACGCTTCTACTAAAGAACCTGAGAGCAGTACAAAGTGTGAATTACCTAAAAAGGTAAAGTGTGCTGAAACTGAATGGCAGATGGGCAGATGGGCGGTGGTGCGGGGGCTCCGCCAGCATTGGTGGAAATCCCGGAGCCCCAGCACATCCATCCCGGGCTGATTTGAAAATGGCCGCGCATAGTGAGATCTCGGGAGACGAGATGTCGTCCCGGGAGACGAGATCTCGTCTCCTGAGATCTCACTCTGCGCATATGCGCCGCCTCCGGCGGCCATTTTTCTGAAGCTCAATTCAGCATTACATTGCGGCCATTTTCCTGAAGCTCAATTCAGCATTACAATGTTGTAATGCTAAATTGAGTTCTAGGAAAATGGCACCCGCAGGCGGCGCAAGCGCAGAGTGAGATCTCAGGAGACGAGATTTCGTCTCCCGGGACGACATCTCGTCTCCCGAGATCTCACTATGCGCGGCCATTTTCAATTCAGCATTACAACAATGGAAGTAAAACGCCGGCGGAGCCCCTGCACCGCCGATCACCATGGTAATGCGCACGTCAGCGCAAAAAAAGCTTGCAGTTTTTTTTAAAAAAACGAGCGCAAAACCGCACAAATACGCATGATGCATTTTTTATGTGCGTTTGCACTGCGCACGGCGCAAAAAAACGCAAATGTGAAAGTAGCCTTACAAGGTGTGTTTTCCCAACAAAAAGATGTATATATAGAGAGGCTGTGAAGGATGCCTATTAATGGCAACTGTCACTGATAGAGGATAGTGTGAATCGATTCGAAGGACCCGGTCAGCCAACTATGCAAGTAGTCTGTGCCCATTGGACTGGAGCAAAGAAGCGTCTCCTCCCTGACGTCATCCACGGCTCTTCTTTTCATTAGCCAGTCTAGCACGACGTCAGATGTGTATCACGTCACAACGATGCTTTCACACCAGTATGGCTAATCAAAAGAAGTTAAGATAATGGTCAGGTAAGAGGCAATTCTCTAGAATCCTTTCCAGAGGCCACAGGAGGTCGATGGATTAGAGTGTGTGAATCGATTCGTCACAACTCTAGTCATCGTTGGTGCATGTGCTATCTATAGGCTGCCATGGTAAAAATAAGTATCCTGAGCGGTATGTTTACTTATTCTACTTTGGTGGACGGAGTATATTACGCTATTTCATCCTCTTTTTTAAGATATATACTGCCCTAATGGGGACCAAAAGAAATCTATCAGCTCCCAACTGCCCAATGGACATGTTTAGCTTACTCGGCATACGCAACCGGCTAAGCATAATGTGAATTGGATCAAAAACCTTTCATTATCAAAATGCAATATTTAATGATTTATAAGTAATAATTTATGGAAATTTCCTGACTTACCCATTCATCTATTATCTGCCGTTTGGCTTCATTTGCCTTTTGGAGGTTCCTGCATGCCAGAATTACCAGTGCACCATGAAGAGCCAAGGAACGTGCAGTCTCAAATCCTGTAGGGGCAAAAGCAAAAATAAGAATCAGGCCGTTGCACTACTTATGTTTTTTTAGTAAGTAATTGTAGTATAAAAAATATACGGTCAATTGCAATTAAAGGAATTTTTGATGTCATGTAAGCCACCAAGCATTGAAGAAACCCGATACTATAATTCCCTTTCGCCATAAGGCAGTAATCTCCAGTTGAGAATGACATCATTTCAAAGCCCCAACTTTTGCCACAGCGGGAGTTCTTGCGCAAGAACCAAGGACAAACTCATTCTAGGACTGAAGGAGCAAGTCCGCCATTTGTGCAACCAGCACCAAAACATCTGTCGATTCCGGCCTCCCCTCACTGCTGCAATTCGAGAGTACTTCAGCCCAATAAGCTTGATGATGTTGCAACGGTCTATTACGCCTGTTATGTGGACCATAACACTGGCGGGAAAGAGAATAAACTGGCAATCTTGGAATGTAGAGCGGCTCAAAGAAAAGGTGGCCCAACACCAAAAAACTATTGACTATCGATCTGCCGGCAGCTATCTCAACCCTTTCTCGCAAATGTGTAACATGTCTACTTTAATAAAGAAAGGGCAGAAAGGTACTATCAGTCGCCTTTCCCAGAAGTACAATGGATAAATCATGTTGAAATCCGATGGACTGAAGAACAATGGATCCATCATGTTGAAATCTGATGGACTGAAGAACAATGGATCCATCATGTTGAAATTCGATGGACTGAAGAACAATGGATCCATCATGTTGAAATCTGATGGACTGAAAAACAATGGATCCATCATGTTGAAATCCGATGGACTGAAAAACAATGGATCCATCATGTTGAAATCCAATGGACTGAAAAACAATGGATCCATCATGTTGAAATCCAATGGACTGAAGAACAATGGATAAATCATGTTGAAATCCAATGGACTGAAGAACAATGGATAAATCATTCTGTTCTTCAGTCCATTGGATTTCAGAATGATTTATCCATTGTTCTTCAGTCCATTGGATTTCAATGGATCAATCATGTTTAAGTCCAACATGCCTAAACTAAATGCCCAAATAGCTTGTGGCAAAGGCATGTATTTCATGAGACTACAAATTATCAAAAAAGTCTCCAGCAATTTATTGTTGCTTCTTCCTTCCTCTGTACATATCCCACATGATTCTGAGAGTTTTTTGTGACACATTGTACTTTATGTTAGTGGCAAATTTAAGTTGATATATGTTCTGTGTTTCTTAATGAAAATATTTGCAAATTGGACAATGTTAGAAAAATTTTCAAGTTTGAAACTTTGATTTTTTTTTTACATCGCTAAACCAGACAAATACCACAAAAAAAGTAATCATTTTTTATTTATTTTTTGACGCCGCTCACTGTATGGTAAAAGTGATAAGACAGCTTTCTTCTTTGCGTCAGTACAATTACAGCGATTCCAAATTAATATATATTTTTTTATGTCTTGCTACTTTTGTACAGTAAAAACATTTTTTTATTTTCACGCCAACAGAGTTGTATGAAGTCTAGCTTGTTGTTTTTTTCGCAGGATGAGTGACTTTGTGCCATATTTTTTAACATACAACATTTTGATGGCGTCTTATTCCATTTTTTGTGTAACAGTTTGATGAAAAAAACAGCATTTTTTAATGTGGTTTTAATTTCTTGTTTTTACGGTGTTCACCATACGGATGAAATAATTTTACATTTTTTACAGCTCGGGTTTTCCAAATGCAGGAATACCAAATATGTCTACCTTTATGGAGAAATATTTTACTGTGATCTTTCATGCTAGAATATATATATATTTTTTTACAAGTTTATTGAACTTTTTTTTTATTTTTTTTTTTTTTACTTCTAATTTAGTCCCACTATGGGATATGAACACTTAAAGGGAATCTGTCACCAGAGAGAGCAGCATAATGGGGGGGGCAGAGACCCCGATTCCAGTGACGTACCACTTACTGGGGTTCTTGCAGTAGTTCTGATAAAATTACAGTTTTCTGAACTAGAGGACTAGTTGTCTCGTGCCACATAGTCCTCCTGCTGTGTAACCTTGCCCCATCACTGATTGGCACATTTCTGCCTCTGCAAGGGGAGTCAATCAGTGGTGTAGGCAGGGGTATACACCGCTCAGCATTCAGAGAACTGGTAGATCTGCAGCAGGTAAAACAATTTTTAATCAAAACTACAACAATCAACCCAGGAAGTGATACATCATTGGAATCAAGGTCTCTGCCCATCCATCATGCTGCTCTCAGATAGGGTAGCAAAATCTTAATAACAGATTCCTTTTAACACTTAGTTAATGATAGTGCACTAGACCAACCGGTTTTTATATTGACACTTGGCCTGTTATACCCTGTTTATGACAAGGGCCTAACCGGTTACTTTTTCTCGCAGACCCAAAGTCCACTGCTTGATCTTGGATTGCAATGACAACCGTCGGCACCCTGCAAACTCGATGTTGGCAGGGGTGGGAGACAGCATTCTAGGTGAAGGTGAAGAGTTCTTAGACAGAGCAGAATTATCTCTTCATGTTACAGAAAGAGAAGAAATTTGAAGTGCACCTGAAGAAACAGAGGAATGGAAACATGTGACCCAGAGAAGCAGGAGGATCGGGAGGCAGTCAGCACCCATACTGCTCAGGAACCAGTATCAGGCTCTTACGCAGGAGAACGATGAAGAAATACATCAGGATAAGATTTTGCCCACAAACAGCAACCTTGTACGCCTTCCGAATCCTCCTGGATGGAGAAAGAAAAATGTTGTGAAGAAGAAATGGAGAGTGGTGGTCATGGGGGATTCCCTGTTAAGAGGAATAGAGGCTGCTATCTGCAGACAGGATAGAACTTCAAGAGAAATGTGCTGTCTTCCAGGTGCAAAAATTAAAGATCTGTCTGACAGGATATCAGGACGCTTCAGACCTACAGATGACAACCCATTCCTGCTAATACATGTGGGGACAAACGGCACCGTGAGAAATGACCTGGAAGTCATCTGCAGTGACTTTGAAAACTTAGGAAAGAAAGTGAAAGAACTGGGAGCGCAGGTGGTCTTCCCTTCCATCCTCCCAGTGGATGGCCATGGAATAAGGAGGTGGAATAAGATTCTGCAGGTGAGCACCTGGCTACGTCGATGGTGCCGTCAACAAGGATTTGGATTTCTGGATCACGGAGTGAATTACCTATACAATGGACTACTTGCTAGAGATGGGGTGCACCTTACGAAGACTGGAAAACATGTATTTGGAAGTCGCCTTGCTACACTCATCAGTAGAGCTTTAAACTAGAACAATGTGGGAAGGGAAGCAAAAGACCAGAAAAAGCCATACACCTGACAAATGCTATTGAGAACTCTGCTATTAGAAGTGGAAAGGAAGAACAAAGACAAAAGAATCTAAATAAAAATATTGTAGAAAAGAGTAACCAATCACGAACTAAAAAGTTTCTATACTAATGCACAAAGCATGGGCAACAAACAAGGAGAATTGGAACTACTAACGCAGGAAAAGAAATATGATGTCATTGGAATCACTGAAACTTGGTGGGACGATACGATACGCATGATTGGAATACAAGACTAGAAGGATACAACTTATTTGCTAGAAACAGACTTGATAAACGAGGAGGTGGTGTCGCATTGTATGTTAGAAACGCGTATATCTGCACAGATATTGAAGCTTCAGAGACTGGGAATTCTGTGGAAACTGTTTGGGTAAGAATACAAGGACAGAACAATGGAAAGGACAACATTGTAGGCATTTACTACAGGCCGCCTGTGCAAGCTGAAGATATGGATGAACTCTTTATGCATCAAATGGCCAAGTTCTCCAAAAAATATGACATAGTTGTCATGGGAGATTTCAACTATCCAGACATTTGTTGGGAATCTCTCTCAGGCAAAACTAACAGGTCAAGGAAATTCTTATCCTCTCTTGCTGACAACTTTATCATCCAAAAGGTAGGGGAGAAGACATGGGGAACTGCTACCTTGGATCTAATCCTTATAAACAGGGAGGAAATGGTTGAGGAGGTAAAAGTGGTTGGGACCCTAGGAGGTAGAGACCATGCTATTTTAGAATTTTGGATAACTAGAGGAGGAAGACCTGTGAAGACTCAGACGTCAAGGTTAGATTTCAGAAAGGCAGATTTTAAGGGATTCAGAAAAAGAATTGGAGGGATCCAATGGCTGGATATCCTTAAGGACAAAAATGTCCAAGAAGGATGGGAAATCTTGAAAAATGAAATTCTCAAAGCACAATTGTTAACAATTCCGAAAAGAGGGAAGAATAGGAAGCATTTAAGGAAACCAGGATGGATGAACACAGAACTTAAGCACATACTAAAAAGGAAGAAAGAAATGTTTATAAAATGGAAAGAGGGAGGCACATCTAAAGAATATAATGCTGTCTGCAGAACCTGCAGGGCACAAATCAGATTACCTAAAGCTGACAATGAATTGAGTCTTGCAAGAGACATCAAAAGCAATAATAAAGGATTTGGGGCATATGTCAAAAGTAAAAGAAAAGTCAAAGATGCTATAGTATTTTTACAGGATGAAAATGATGAAATGGCAAGACAGGATGTTGAGAAGGCTGAACTTTTAAATTCCTATTTTGCATCTGTTTTCTCTCAGAAAGGAAATGTAACATCAACTGTTCTTCACTGTCCTATTAAGGGAATAGAAGAATCCAGGATATCTATAAACAGAAAGCTAGTGAGGGAACACTTAGCTAACCTAAATTAATTCACGTCTCCAGGTCCTGATGAATTACACCCCAGAGTACTGAAGGAGATTGCAGAAGAAATTTTTGAACCCCTCTCCATAAACTTTGAAAATTCGTGGAGAACAGGAGAAGTCCCAGAAGACTGGAGAAGAGCAAATGTTGTTCCTATTTCCAAAAATGGGAAGAAGGTGGACCCAGGAAACTATAAGCCGGTGAGTCTGACTTGTATACCAGGAAAGATCTTTGAACAAATTATTCAACAACATGTATGTCAGTACCTGGATAAGAATGAAGTGATTAAACAGAGTCAGCATGGGTTTGTAACTAATAAGTCATGTCAGACTATCTTAATTTCCTTCCATGACAGAATCACTGATTGGGTGGATCAGGGAAATGCTGTAGATATAGTATATCTTGACTTCAGCAAAGAATTTGACAAAGTTTCTCACACAATCCTTATTGAAAAATTGACTATGTATGGAATGGATAAGGCAACTGTTAGGTGGATTCATAACTGGCTTAGTGATCGTAAATGGCTGCACATCCAGTTGGAAGAATGTCTCAAGTGGGGTACCACAGGGCTCTGTCCTGGGTCCTGTATTGTTCAACATCTTTATCAACGATTTAGATTAAGGAATTGAGGGTAAACTGATTAAATTTGCTGATGACACAAAGCTAGGAAGGATAGCTAAGGCCTGTTTCACACTTCCGTTTTTGTGTCCGCCAAACGGATCCGTTTCCGTTTTTTTGACGGAAACTGATGCAAACGGATCCGTTTTTAAAAAAAACGGATCCGTTTTTTTGACGGATCCGCGGTAACCACTAATGGAAGTCTATGGGACAAAAAAACGGATCCTGCAAAAAAATGGCGGATCCGTTTTTTTACGGAAACCAACGGATTTTGACGGATTTGAAAAAACGGAAGTGTGAAACAGGCCTTATACTAGAGAAGAGAGAGAGGATTCAGAAAGATATAAATAAACTGGAGCAGTGGGCAGCAACTAACAGAATGGTTTTTAACAGGGAAAAATGCAAAGTACTACATCTGGGCAATAAACATGAAAAAAGCATATACAGAATGGGAGGAATAGGGCTAAGCAACAGCACATGTGAAAAAGACTTGGGTATACTAATAGATCACAGACTGAATATAAGTCAACAGTGTGATGCAGCAGCAAAAAGGCATTGCAATTCTAGGATGTATTATCAGAAGCATATAGTCTAGATCATGTGAAGTCATTATAGCCTTCTACTCCTCTTTGGTCAGACCTCATCTGGAATATTGTGTCCAGTTTTGGGTGCCACATTTTAAAAAAGACATCAACAAACTGGAGCAAGTTCAGAAAAGAGCGACCAGAATGGTGACCGGTCTGCAAACCCTGTCTTATGAGGAAAGGTTGCAGGATTTGGGAATGTTTAGCTTGCAGAAGAGAAGACTGAGAGGAGACTTAATAGCTGCCTACAAATATCTCAAGGGCTGTCACATTGTAGAAGGATCATCTTTATTCTCATTTGCGCAAGGAAAGACTAGAAGCAATGGGATGAGACTGAATGGGAGGACACACAGATTAGATATTAGAAATCAATGAGTGGAACAGGCTGCAACGAGAGGTGGCGAGTTCTCCTTCAATAGAGGTCTTCAAACAGAGGCTGGACAGACATCTGTCTGGGATGATTTAGCGAATCCTGCTTTGAGCAGGGGGTTGGACACGATGGCCCAGGAGGTCCCTTCCAACTCTACGATTCTATGATCTCAAATAACCACCTAGAATGTTGGCACGACCCTGGCTGCTGCTGCAGGATCTCGGGCAGCAGTTTAGCTGAGCTTCAGGGATGACAATCTCAAAAAGTTGACAAATATTGACTAATAGAAGTGTAATAATCCCTTAAAAGAAGTAGACGTCTTGCATTCCTCCAACGCATGAAAGATTTTACAAGTTATTTTTCATGATAAAATTAAGTGGAAAAGGAAAGGTTCATCCCTTTTTGCTGTCTTCTTTCCACCCTCCTCATAAAAGTAAAATAAAATTCTCTGCAAAGCTCAGTCTCGGGAATGCTGAGTTGCAACAATGCTGCTAGAAAATGCTCATTGCTGAGACAGGTGTATAAAGACACCCTTGGATCTCGCTTGGATCGCTGCTGTATAGACATGCAGAAAATTTACTGTTGAATTAACTGGGTTAACTGAATTATTCTGAATTTACTGAGTAAACTCTTGCCATTTCTCGCGCGCACTCGGGGGACTCATTCGTTGTTGTGTACCGTACACTTCTTCAAATGAAAGCATTCAAAAATTAAGTGCGGTTTGCAAGATTGATGAAGAAACCATATGCTCCCTATTAAACGGAGAAAGGCAAAAAAAAAAAGTATAATTACGTCGTTTAATGTACTTAGCAAATATTTGGAATTAGTCTATGGAAATCCACCAAAGTGATTAGGAATTATGATGTGCCGTGAGATAACATAGAGGGGGCTTTTTTCTCCCGCTTTTCTTTTTTCGACATGGCAAGAAATGGGCATGAGAAGAGATATGTGGCAGTTTAATAGAATGATCATAATAAAAAAAAACGGCAAATTTACAATCAGACAGAAATGTGATCATTTCCAAAAGAAAAAAAAACATTTTTGCAAACATTGGCACAGTTGATACTTTGAGAAATGGAGGAAAAACAAGGAGTTTAATTACTTAGTCAAACAGTTTATGGATGTTCTTGCAAAAAGTGACAAAGAACTTGGCTTAATTAAAGTGCTGCAGGGTCCACGGTACCTAAGGGCTGGATTGAGATGCGGATATTGGCAGACATGGATTTCCTTCTGTGATAAGTAAGTTCTCTATTGAAAGACGATCGCTGTCAAACACATGACCTTAACCTCGGTGGAAACATTATCTTCTCTTCTTGTTACAGTGTCCTGGTAACACATACTTAAAAATAATTTTTCTCCAGGCACGGATTGTGTGTGTATTTAAATATAAATATATATATATATATATATATATATATATTGTGCATCACTGAAATAACACAAACAGTACTGCAGATCACATAAAAAGCGCTGCAGTCCAACAACTGAGCTAACTCTGGGTTTCCGCCTCTGCTCCTGGTTTCTGTTATTGTCTGCATCGTTGACATCACATAAACAGCGCTGCAGTCCAGAAACTGAGATCAGCGGCTCTTGAGCGCCATAGACAATAAGACACACCAGGAGCAGCGGCATAGACTCAGCGCTGGACCCGATATATATTCTATACTCACCCTCCTCGAGTCCAGCGCAGAGTCTATGCCGCTGCTCCTGGTGTGTCTTACTTTCTACGGCATTCAAGAGCCGCAGAGCTCAGTTTCTGGACTGCAGCGCTGTTTATGTGATGTCAACGATGCAGACAATAACAGAAACCGGGAAGGTGTGTAAAATGCTTTTCTAAACAAACTGCGGCCGGGAAACAGGTTTTCTGAAACCGGAAAACTCCTTTAAATTTTAATAGATTTAATATTTACAAATGGTGTGAATCGGTCACAGATGGCAGAAATTAGTTAAACGGGTATTCCTGAAAGATGGAGTTACCACTGAGCCACGTGATGGGTGACAACTAGTGATGAGCGAACGTGCTCGGATAAAGTGTTAGGGTTATCAGACCATGCTCGGGTGCCAACCGAGTGTCTTCAGCGTGCTCGAAAAATATGTTCGCGTCCTCGCGCCTGAATGTCTAGTGACTGTTCAACAGTGGCAACACGTGCAGGAATTGGCTAAAAATTGGAAATCCCTGCATGTGTTGCGGCTGTTGAACAGCCACGAGACATGCAGCTGCGGGGACTCGAACATATTTTTCGAGCACGCTGAAGTCACTCGGTTAGCACCCGAGCATGGCCGATAACACCTTATCCCAGCACATGGACTGATCACTAGTGACAACTACTAGATCAGTGGGTGTCTGATCAGTGAGACCCCACCGACTGTCAGAACAAATGATCTTGAAAGTTGCCACGGTCTAGTGTTAGGCTGCTCTGAAATTGCCAAAGAGTGCAGTGCTCTGACGATCTTTGGAAGACTCCATCAAACTAGTAAGTTCTTTTAATCGAAAGACCTAATTTGGCACAACAACATTGTAAGATTACAGAGTTTTATTTGCGGCTTTCCAACTTTCACTGCGATCTACAAGGTCCAATAAAATTATGACGTAATGAGCGTCCATTTATTTCAATGAATACAAGTGGTCTTGTTGCAACCATTCCACTGGCCTTTTGTCACGGGGCAGTAGGGGGGAAATAGGAGACATGGAACCAGGGCCCCTGAACTGCCCCTAAGACTAAGGGGGTTCCTTGATTTTCCTTAACTTGGGGGTACACTTAAAGGTAGTGAGGCCCAAGTCTCCGACCTGTCTCTATCTCCTGTTCAGCCCTGAGCTAAACACCCAACCCCCTCCCCAGCGGGTGGGACAGGGAATAAAGTAAACTGCACCAAAAACAAGGGAAAGGGTCATACAGACACCTCGGGGTTAAATAATCTGAAAGACAAGACTTAGCTTGCTCTGCTGCAATGCTCCAGGACAGCAGAGTTAGCCACTTGAAAACAGCAGACAACTGAAGATCCACAGAACTCTGTCAGCTCCTGAACTCCAGCTGGGTTGCTCTCCAAAGAGAAACAAAATCACCACCAGTTAGCTGGTGCACCTGGTGAGCTTATGTAGGAAGGTGGGAGTGGTGTCCGCCTGCATAGATAATTAATCACAATGCAGTAGCACCAGTGGCCACCGGGGGGAAAGACTCACCAGAAGACCAACTAATGATGCAGTAACACCAGCGGCCACCTGGGGCAAAAACTAATATTAACCCCCGATGGCCTGAAAGGAAAAAAGTTTTAATATGAGAGCCCGTATCTGCCACAGATCCAAAAATGGATCGTGACACCTTTATTCACGCAGATAAAGTGAGATGAAAGTCATGAAGAGGATCTCCTCCTAAAACACTAGAGTACAAAAATACCTTTGCGGAAGGAGGCTAAAAATTTGCACCAAATGCTGCACTGAAATCTGTACATTATGTTAAAGTTCACTCATTGCATAGCAATTTTTTTTTAAAAATCCTCTATACGTATCCAGAGATATGGGCCATTTTATTTAGTGCTAATTTTTATGGTCTGTATGAAGTGGGAGTGACTCACAGGTTCCTCTGGGGCGTGTCTTTCGGTTGCTCTGCATAATTACCCTGTGAGCCATGCCCCTTTAGTCAAGACTATAAAAGCTGAACCTAAATAAAAAAAAGCCCATATCTCTGGAATCGTATGGCGGACTTTAGAAGCCCAAAAACCGGAATTCCCATGGGAGCAGCGGGAATAAAAAAAATAATAACAAAAACTAACCACTTTCACCTAGTGGCAGATCCTCTTTAAATCAGTGGTGAAAATCTACAAATTTTTGCAACAAATAGGATGTGCTTTTATGCATAATAAATTGAACTCCTCGATCCTATCAACACAGGGGAAGAAAATCAGACAGCAATCATCTAATGTTTATGTTCAACATAAGTTATCCATACAGAATATGATTTAGCCCTCAGTATACAGATACAGCCCTAATAGTTTATAGTCCTATGAAGACTAAAGTCATTTTGGCTCAGAGAACAAGAACAATTTTATTATTTTGCTCAGCAATTCAAAGGTCATTAGGGCTGTTATGGTCTTGACTATATCAAATAAGTAGAGTAAAGCAATCAAGATTCGAAAGACAATGGTCCAGAAGCCATATTGGCAGTCTATGGCTGCTTGACCAGAAACCAGATAACCGCCTCCTACCTACGAAGATCCTGAGAACCGCCTCTGATTAGTAGGCCAGACACAATGTTATAACTGCAGCATGACACTGCGCCAGGCGTGTTAACCATAGGAGGCGTTGGGGATACTGTCTGACAGGTCAAAGGAGGTTTGCAGGGCCCTTGGCTGGCTGCGACGGACTACCAACATGGTCCTGCAAAACTTTTTTTTGTTCAACACTGCATGTAAGTATATATTATTTTTTGGGACTCTAAGTTTACTTACGGTGCTTTAAAAAAAAGTTTACTTATAAAAAAAGAATAGTAATTTTTTTGGCAAGTTTTTAGCTTACATTAAAAGGTTAAATTGAGTGCAGCAGGTGATTCTACTGTTCGAGCATTGGTGTGACCGTGTGTTACAGCTGTCGGTCACTGATGACAAGCACAGCGGTCACAAGTCCTCAAAGTGATGCTGCTCATAGTGGTAAAGGTATTACAAAAAAAACAGAAAAAAATTTACAAAGTTGAATACCTAAAACAATAATATTTCATGATGCGCAAAACTAGCAGACAATATTAAAAACAAAAAAAGAAGACTAATTGAAACAAAAAAAAAGAAAACACTTTGAAGGATCTATGCAAAAGGGGTAAGGTACCTCTTATTCTTCTAAGTATAAACCTAGCAAATGTTTTTGCTATTCGCACCTAAGAAATGACGAAAATCCAATGGAGAATGAAAACCTACATGATTTGCACAAATATAAAAGTGCACAGCGGAATTGTAGTGACCAGTGAAAAAGGAGGAACAAAGATTTCAGACCAAAAGACCTTGAGATTCTAGGAACTTGATGCAATTTGTGCACTAAGTCCTGACATGAACTCAAACAGACCATTAAATTCCTCATACATTTCGCTTTTCAATGGCACCCTAGGAAAAGGTCTGCGTCTTAATCATGTCACCATTCCAGACACGGTGTTCTTCCTACAGTGTCCTGCTCGGATTGACTATTTCGAAAAGGGTGATGCTAATAGATTTTTAGTCGATTTTTTTGGTTGAGGAGATATGGAGACATGGCAGCATACAGCTGTAACGTGTCTATAGCACTATTATTATTAACTTCATACCTGCCATATTTTTTGGATAAGCAGTAAGTTACATTAATTTCACTTGCTATTTATCTGTTACTCTGTCCTAGTTCCAGCAACAGGTGTAGCATCTCTCTCCGGACGATCCTGCCACCACTGCAACCGGACGTGTTCAATTGACGTCATCCATCTAGGTCATTAAACCTGGCAAGGCACGAGGTTTTTGGCGTCCCTGCCACTCTATTTCATAGCGCCAATATCCCTTCACTATTGTGGTGCCAATGCTGCTACACCGGCTGCCGTTGCTCCATCTCAGCTGCACCATTTGCAGCTGTTCAACTTTTCCACCCTGCTGCACCAGCACCAACTGTCTGTTCTATCTAAGAACTGCATATCCAGATCAGGGGCTTCGAAGATCCACAAGGTGAGACATAACATTAGTTTTGTAGCACACCATGACATATGACAATAGTAATTCTGATCATCAAGTCAAAGGATAATTAGTTTAGCCATTACAACACACAGTATAATGCCTGGTGGGAGCCCGAGAGCTTTTCCAGTTCTTAGAATCTGGATGTCATTTACCATCTTCTTAGCTCTGGCACAAGGAGAAAAACAAGAAAAGCGCTCCATGTGTGAATGAGTATTGAAAGGCAAAGCTCAGCTCACCTAAGCTAGTTGTGTTGCGCAGGCGCAGGAGTTCAAGCATATCCACCAAGGGGCTGCGGCACCGTCTGCCGGTTACGAATGTCTAAACACGGAACTGAGCAAGACAGAGAAAAGTTGCTGTGTCGTCCGGGCTCTGCTGTGGATGGAGACAAGTCAAGGTAGTAAAAATGTTTTCTTGGGTACCTGATGAAGGGCAAAGAGAAACAAAACGCGTAGTCTAACAAAACGTTTCCCCTATCTTGACTCTGCTCATCTCCATCCACGGCAATGACCTGACGACACCGCAACATTTCTCTGTTTAGCCCTGGCACAGCACTGAGTATAAGCTTTGCCTGGAGTTTTCATTTCCGTGATGTTATTTTGAGGCTCAACAATTTTAGAGATTTGAGCTCCTTGCCCAGCCATCTCTCCACAGCTCTATACATGTAATTAGGACAGCTCCAAAGCACACGCAGTAGTCCTGGGGTTGTCCTCTAGAGCTGCATCTGAAGGGTAGATGCAGAGCCCTTATCAAGACTGCCATGGTATTAGGAACAAGCAAGTACAAGGAAGTTGGACTGTGCAGAGGCAGAGCGACGTACGCCTGCAAATGAGCGAGACTGGGGGCGCTGTGTGGATGGCATAGGATGTGTCAACTACATGAAGGTAAGAAGGACAATGGTGATTTTGGGGAGGAAATAGGCGTAGAACAAGACCAGCTAGCCCACTGAACCGGAATATGCCGCATGGAGGGGCTTATAAAAAATAGATTTTTTTTAACTTATCGTAAAATCTGTTTCTTGTACTTTTTGTTGGGGGACACAGGGACATGGGATAGTCGGCTGCCACCTTAAAACTGACATTATTATTGCAATTAAATTGGCTTCTCCCCAGTAGAGTATTCCCTGCCAGCTGGAGCAGGCTTTCTCAGTTTTGTGAGAAAGAAGTACAAGGAGAAAAAAAATAATGAAGGCAAGAAGAAACATAACTGTACGCCCAACTGGGCAATCAAGAGAGAGAGAGAGAGATGTCCCCCAATAAAGACTACGAGAAACAGATTTCACAGTAAGAAAAAAAAAAAAAAAAAAAAAATCGATTTTTCTCGTTTATCTTATTAGGGTACACAGAACCATGGGATGTCCTAAAACTGTTCCAAGGGTGGGACAGTATTAAATCTCATACCGTCACCACCTAGTCTTCCACCACAACTTAAGCGGAAGTCTGGACTACTACCGCCTGCAATATCTTAATACCAAGGCTTGTATCTGCTGAGGCAAAAGTGTGGCCCTTGTAAAACTTTGAAAAAGTATGCACCGAAGCTCAAGTAACTGCTTTACAGAGCTGCAAGGCCAATGCCTGATGAGGAACCGACCAGGAAGCTCCTACCACTTGCATGGAGTGTGCCCTAATCCTAAATGGGGCCACCCTGGCTTTAGCCTTCTAAGCCTGGACAATAGCAGACTTGATCCAGTGGGCAATGGTCGCTTTAGAAGAGGTGTGACTTTATGAGGGCCCTGATGTATAACAAAGAATCCGAACAGCTCTAACAACGTCGAAGCTGTGCAGAGCCTGCTCCCTAGGATGTGATGGTGCTGGACAAAAGGAAGGTAAAACAATATCTTCATTAAGGTAAAAACTCGAAACCACTTTTGGTAGAAAAGACCTGATGAATAAGGTAAGAGAAGCAACAACACAGAGCTCCGAGACCCTCCTAATAGAAGTCATAGCTATGAGGAACGCTACCTTATAAGAAAGAAATAGTGCAGAAATCTCTGTCTTTTGAGGCTCCAAAACAAGATTCAGATCCCAAGGGTCCAAAGGGGTCCAATAGGGTGGCTTAACATGTGCCACCCCTTGGAGAGAAGTTTTAACTTAGGGTAAAAATGTTAAATCCCTCTGAAACCAAACAGCCAGGGAAGATCCCTGACCCTTGAGGGAGTTAAGAGCCAGCCCTGCTTCCAATTCAGACTGTAGGAAGGAGAACAGCACTGGCAAGGCAAAAACTATAGGTGAAATACCGGAAGACTGACATCAGCGAAAATAAATCATCCAAGTGCGATGGTAGACTCACAAGGAGGATGGCTTCCGAGCTGTAATCATAGTCTGGATGACTAATTCAGACACACCTTGCTGCCCTCAAAATGGCAGCTTCAACAGCCACGCTATCAAATTGAACACCGGTTAATTAAGTTGAAAGAACGGACCCGGGTACAGAAGGTCTGGGCGGTCCAGAAGAGCCCATGGGACATCCTCCCAGAGAATGATCACATTCAAATAAAAGGCCCACTGAGGTCAATCTGAAACAAAGAGAATGACTGGAACACTTTCTGCACTGATCTTTTGGAGAAGTCTGGGTAGAAGTGGCAGATGTGGAATGAGATAAGGCAGAGTGAACTGGAACCAAGAGATTACCAGGGCGTCGACTGCGATTGCCTGTGGGTTCCGGGACCTTGTCACAAGTTTTGGCACCTTGTGATTTAGTATGGATGCCAATAGATCTACATCCAGTGTATGTCACTGCCAACAGATCTACCTGAACACCTCTGGGGGAAGAGCTCACTCTCTCCTGCGGGTAGCTGCTAGTGAAAAGTCTACCTCCAAGTTGTCTACTTCAGGAATATGAACTGCAGAGATTAGAGGAACCTTTTCCTCTGCCACTCCAGAATCCCTGGGCCTTCTGTCATGGCTGATGGGCTGTGTGTGACCACTTCGCGATTGATATAGCCCACAGCCGTGGCTTTGTCTGAATGAACTTTGCTTGAAAACCCCTGGAGCAGGTGCAGCCAATGTCAAAGACGCAGACGAATAGATCGGAGCTCCAGCATGTTGATTGGGAGCAGCCCATCTTCCCTGCACCAAACCTCTTGGTCCGTCAAGTGACAAAAAAATTGCTCCCCAGCCGGTCTATAAAGAGTAAAATAAATAAATGTCTGCCCGGTAGTTTTCAAGCCCTGATGGAAGACTGAAGATATGATCTCTTCTCAAAAAAAAAAAATCGATGACTGAGCAGTGTCAAGCACCATTCGCAGAAACGGTAGCCGCTTTGTTGAAACTAAAACAGACTTTGTCCTTAAATTTAGAATTAGTCACACCGAGCCACCTTTTTTTTTGAGATAACGAATAGGCTTGCTTAACATAACCCCCTTGAAGAACTCTTAAGTGGGGACACTTACAATCACCCCTGCTTGAAGTATGGATATATCGTGTAGTCAAAAGTGGCTCTTAAGCTGGGAGATACTGGAAGACGAGAGGAAAAGAAACAATCGTGAGGTAGAGCAGTGAACTCTATTCTGTAAACCGAAGAGATGACCTCCCTGACCCAAAGATCGTTGAATGCCCCCCCAGCCATGTCTCCTGAAAAAAGAGAAGGTGGCCACCCACCCGGCTAGAAACCCCGAGTGGGGGTCGCCCGTCAAAAATCGGCTTCCCTACCATCTCTGGACCTGGAGGATCTAGATCTTGACCCAGAAGGTTGTTTTGGGAGACCATGGGTCTAAGGTGCCGACCTGACTGGTCTGGCGCAGGAAACTAGGGAAAGGGACGGACCTGCAAGGCCCCATGACTCTGAAAGGGACGGCTGGCCCTGGACTGAGGAAGCAGGGTGCTTCTACTGCCTGGCCTGCTGCGTCTGAAATAATCTTATCTAACCTGATCTCAAATAAGCGAGACCCTTGGAAAGGTAGGCCCTTCAAAATTTCTTTGAAGCTAAATCCACCCTCCATACCTTGAGCCACAGCATGTGGCAAATTGCGACGCAATTACTTGCCGCCTGGGCAGAGCACTACGCCACATCCAAGGATGCTGAGCAAAGCAGAAATACTTACCTGCCTGTGCAATTTGATCAGTGATCTCAGTTAATCCCAGATTCTGGGAACCGGCAAACAAACTCTGTTGCAAATGCCCAGTGATTGGCCTGAACCTCCTGCCCGCAAAATGACCCAGCACTTCCCCGCTAGCTACTGCAATCCAGAAGCCACCGCTGCGATGACCCACTCCCGCCCACCGCCAGTCTAACCCTGACCAACTAAGGCCAAGGGAACAGCTGGACAAGTAGGACCCCCAGCAGCAGCACGTGCCCTCTGCACAGCTCCTGGTAACCACCACATTAGCACCATAGAGAAGAGAGGGACGGGAAACTGGCTTACGACAGGGAAATACTTACCTGTTTGAAGCTCCGGATCCGCTTATCTTCTTCTCTATATATGCGGCTATGTAGGGCGGCGGCAAGAGCTAGTTGGCTTACAGACCTCTGTTCCAGTACCTGTTTCAAGGTACGCTGGTCCGGCCACACCAACGCGAGAAAATACGGACTGAGCAATTACAGCCTGTACTCTCCGTCACTACGTGGTTGAAACAGAGTGCACAATTACACTCTATTACCCTGAGACATCCATCTGAAAAACAAAAACCCAAGTGGTTAGCGCCTAACCTAAGACAGATCTGAGACAGACCTTGCCTCCAATTTAACGAAACTGAAGAAGCCTGCTCCAGCAGGCAGGGCATAGTGTGCTGGGGAGGAGGGAATTTTATTTAACTGTAATAACAATGTCAGCCTCCAGGTGGCAGAAGACTATCCATTGGTTCTGTATCCACCCAGTAAGACAAACGAAAAAGGCATATTTTGGGATATACTGAGGTGTTTGGGGACTTTTATGCAGGTTGTTAAGACTACTGAAAAAGAGGCAGTAAAGGTGATGGCCTCAGTTTATAGTGGGAAAACCTGGTGTCAAGTTCCCTTTAATATGAAATAAAAGCAACAATGTATGTAAATTAAGACTTCAAATAGAAGATGACAATTCTGGTTCCTTTGAAAAGATTAAAAGAAATAAAGATGCTAAAAAGTCATGATAAAACACCCCGCACACAATAAGCATTAAAACAATATCCAAGAAAAAGAGTGTGAAATCTATAATTTTCTCCAAAATATAAATAAACATCTCGTACCCGCCTTCTCCTTACAGCAAATATGCTTGAGAGTTTTTAAAGAAAGATTAACAGATTATTTTTTTTTCTCACAAATGAATAGCGCAGTAATCACCCCGAGCTTCTGGGGAGTGCAGATGTTTGACTAAAACAGAGTAATGAACACTGCGTTCATGTGAGCACAAAATGTGTTGAACAAGGCAAGTATTAATTTTAACAGTTTCATTTTTAGTCTGCCGAAGAACATTTCGGTTTTTATTTTCCCTCTAATTAGCATGGAGCTGCCAACTATAATACAATATCATTTTGAGAATTAAACTATAATGTAATGCAGGTTTCTATTAGCTAAACTGCGGCGGTAAAACGCAGAGTTGAATTTTCTAAGTACAGTATGCAACGCAAGCAAATGGAATTGTGGAAAAAAAGAGAGACTTCGTTTTGACTTTTAAAAGGGTTTTTTTTCTATTAATGCATGTAGATTTTATAATATAGCTTCACTGATTAGGACCAGAGATGAGAGGCACTTGTAAGTAGGCTTGGACTGGCCCATGGGAAGACAGGTGAATCACCCGGTGGGCCTCCAACCCCTATATAAAGAGTAGATGGCACAATAAACTTGATTCTCTATGAACAGACAAAAAAACAGCATCTTATCATTAATTTAACAAACTACCGAGTGTATTAATAAATAGAGGCATTGGTAAAATTGTGAATTGGGGGTAAAGTAATATTTTCATGTAGCTCAACAGTCGGCCTCCAGAGCCAAAGTTACCAGTGGGGTACTGACATCCCAGGCCGACAGTGCTTACAAAACGCATATTTTGCTTTGACGGACAGGTGGCACATACTTCTTTTACATGGACAGTCATTTATCTAAATATTGATCACTGAGAAGTAATTTTCTGGGGGTTGGCTCATATGTTAAAAGGTAACTAATAATAATAAAAGTCTTTTAAAATAAAATTAACAATACTATAAAACACGAAAACATTATACTTGTATACATACGGAAACAAAAAAAAAAAAATCTATCCAGAAACAAAAATTTGTCATATATAAACTCATAACTCTTACGAATAGTTGAGGGACAATTCCAAGACCAGGCCCCGTTCTAGAAGACATAGAGACTATGTATGGCACCTACAAATATTCCATTTCCACATTAGCAAACCTTTTAGGGTTACTGGGCAGCCACCGGAAAAAGACTGCTGGAGGTTTCAGCAGCTAGACTCCTCGTGACTGACTGATCATCAGTGTGCCTTAACTTTGGCAGAAAATAAGCCACATTTTGCCACAATTTGTTCCACTCAATCTTTAGACCTATTATACTTTTTTAAAAAATTGTTTGCACCTTACTGGAAAATAGTGTTCAGATATGTGCAAAGGAAGGGGTCTTTGTAAAATGCAACAAGGTGTGCCAAATTATGGGTGGTAAAAAAGGCAGTAATGCAAAGAAAACCAACTAATATATTGTGTCACATAAAACCCAAGATGCACGAAATGTATAATTTATTTATTATGCTTTGCCTATATAGCGCCATCAATATCCACAGCGCTTTACACACATCATCATCACTGTCGAAATCTAGATTCCCTATCAGTATTTCTTGAGTATGGGAGGAGACCGGAGAAGCTGGAGGAAACCCACGCAAACATGGGGAGAACATACAAACTCCTTGGAAATGTTGTCCTTGGTGGCATTTTTGCGCTCAGGGCCCTAATGCTGCAGCAGTGCTAACTACTGAGCCACCGTGCTATTCAGTCTGTCTAATTTGCTCTTGAAGGCTGTCACTTCTTCATGTTTTACTCTCTATTTTGGGTTTTGTTTGTTGGTCATGCAATTTTCAGTGTTGTGCAGACGTTTCTTTTTCC
Organism: Dendrobates tinctorius; assembly: GCF_039654945.1. Lineage (NCBI taxonomy): Eukaryota > Metazoa > Chordata > Amphibia > Anura > Dendrobatidae > Dendrobates > Dendrobates tinctorius. Next base: position 9,926,654 of record NW_027361677.1, read on the forward strand.
TCCTGTCTTTGAGCTGTCTAGGGGCTGGACAGGATTAGCAAATCTGCCCTTGGTTGTCTTCATCCGTTGCGGCTGCCAGCTTCTTTGGCAAAATCCAGGAGTGGATTCATGTGGAATGGTACCTATAAAGGACTTGACCTTGTACTTCCTGCAGGACCAATTTTTGGCTTTGGTTTCAAAGATTGCATGTGTGATTCCACCCCAAAGAAGTTTCAGGTGTTCATGGAGAAAATAGATGGGTCCAAATTAAGCAGGAGTCCTTGCTTCACATGTATTAAGGATTGCCTCTACGTTTCTTAGCACCCTCTAAGCTACGACACATGAAACCTTTACAGCCTGAATGGCCTTGCCTCAACATTTCAAACCATGAAATTAACGTAGAACGATTTATGACCCCAAAAATCTCCTGAGCACTGAATCACAGCAAACTATACTTCTTAACGAGGACCAGAGGCACCAAGTTTGGAGAAGAGATGTTGCTTTTATAAGTGGCTATTATAATGGTTTATCGTCTGCCCATTAATACGAAACGATAGAATATGAAGCGGCTTAAAGATGTTATTTTACGAGAGGACAGTGAAGATCTACAGAGTAGCCAGAGAATCTATGGATTCTCAAAGGGGTAGGATCTTGAGGCGATAATGTTTTGCAAAACCTTCTAATGAATTTCAAGTGACTGGCCTGCAAGTCTCCAGAGGCAGCAATGACCCGAGGCAGGCTGCTGTTCACGCCACAATTGTGCTTGAATGAGTTCTAATCTGACCCTACAGTAACAATCCGGCTAAAGCAGAGCAACAAGAAATGCAGGGTGTAATGTGGTCCTCGCAGAAACAGGCGAGTCCTCAAAAGTGACAGAAATGATACTTCTGGCCATAAAAACGGAATGTTGCTGGCGGCTTTGTCACCAGTTTGCTAGGCAGTGTATCTCAAAGCAGAATGTCAACTCGGTTGGCAAAGTTCATAGAACCAATCCGTTTGATCTAAATCATTGAATTTTACGAGATTCAGATGTCGCAAAGCTTGGTTTGACTTTACAGATTTCCTTGATAAGACAAACTGCGGTGTTTCACATTTCATGGGCATAAATTAATGCAAATACCGATTTCAGTGTTTATTCCCGGACATCTGTCACATCAGTTGTTGTGAGAAACTAGTCCCAGACTAGTCCTAGAGCCATGAATGCCGGACCGGTTTACAAAGTCTCCACTTTGGATTTATGCAAGTTGTTTTATGCCTGATATTGATATATGGAAATCCAGCCTCAGAAGAGCCCCTTAAACTTCTGTTAAACTATTTCCCGTGGGTTACGTCTCGGCGCTTGTAGTCTGTACATTCCCCACTCTCTGATGTCCAAAAAGAACCATGAAAGGTGAAGCCCTATGCTTGAGCATTCTCAGCAACCAGGCCTAGACATATCAAAGCTTCTTACATTTCTTTTTTTAATGCTTTTTCTGATGACTAACGACCATTTAAGGTGGTGATAAATCCAAAAGACAATAAAAAAAGAATGTGGGGCAACATCTGAAAGTTCTGATTGCCCTGAACATGGAGATAGAAATGACTGATGCCAAGAAAACTGTTTGGGCACTGACATGAGAACGTGGCCTTCTGACCATCTTTTAACATTTACCAGTTGAAAGTGGACAGAGAGGAGGCAGATGTTTGGGTGGGTCTAAAGTTCAACACTTCGGATAGCTCAGTCTGAAGTGTTGCTCTATTCTTACATCTGCGAGGCCACCCCTTAACCACCAAGCCATTTTGTAGGTTAAGGACCAGGCCTAAATTTTGAAATCGGACCACTGTCACTTTATCTGCTTATAACTCTGGAACGCTTCAACGGATCCTGCTGATTCTGACACTGTTTTTTCGTGACATATTGTACTTCATGTTAGTGGTAAAATTTCTTCGATATGGCTTGCGTTTATTTATGAAAATATGGCAAAAAATTTTAAGATTTTGCAATTTTCAAACTTTTAATTTTTATGCCCTTAAATCAGAGAGATATGTCTCAAAAAATAGTTACTAAATAACATTTTCCACACGTCTACTTTACATCAGCACAATTTTGGAACCAAATTTTTTTTTGTTAGGAAGTTATAAGGGTTAAAAGTTGACCAGCGATTTCTCATTTTTACAACAAAACTTACAAAACCCTTTTTTTAGGGACCACCTCACATTGGAAGTCACTTTGAGGGGTCAATATGACAGGAAATACCCAAAAGTGACACCATTCTAAAAACTGCACCCCTCAAGGTGTTCAAAATCACATTCAATAAGTTTATTAACCCTTTAGGTACTTCACAAGAAGTGAAGCAATGTGGAAGGAAAAAATGAACATTTAACTTTTTTCCCCCCAAATTTTTCTTCAGACATAATTTTTTTTATTTTGTCAAGGGTATCAGGAGAAAATGAACCACAATATTTGTTGTGCAATTTCTCCTGAGTACACCAATACCCCATGTGTGGAGGAAGACCAATCTTTAGGCGCACGGCAGTGCTTAGAAGGGAAGGACCATCATTTGAGATTTTGAATGTCAAATTGGCTGGAAACAAGATCGGACGCCATGTCGCGTTTGGAGAGCCCCTGATGTACCTAAACAGTGGAAACCCCCCATAAGTGACCCCATTTTGGAAACTAGACCCCCCAAGGAACTTATCTAGATGTGTGGTTAGCACTTTCAACCCCCAAGTGCTTCACAGAAGGTTAGAACGCAGAGCCGTAAAATTAAAAAATCATATTTTTTCCACAAAAATGATCTATTAATCCCCAATTTTTATTAGCCCAAGGATAAACGGACCCCAAAAGTTGTTGTACAATTTGTCCTGAGTACGCAGATACCCCATATGTGGAGTGGATCCACTGTTTGAGCGCATTGCAGAGCTCGGAAGGGAAGGAGCGCCGATTTGGAATGTAGACTTTGATGGAATGGTCTGTGGGCGTCATGTTGCGTTTGCAGAGCCCTTGATGAACCTAAACAGTAGAAACTCCCCCACAAGTGACCCCATTTTGGAAAATAGACCCCCCAAGGAACTTATCTAGATTTGTGGTGAGCACTTTGAACCCCCCAGTGCTTCACAGAAGTTTATAACGTAGAGCCGTGAAAATAAAAAAATCATATTTTTTTCAACAAAAATGATTTTTAATGAGCTATCATTTTTCCATATTCCGGCCGACAGAGTCATGTGCAGGCTTGATTTTTGCGGGACGAGTTGACGTTTTTATTGATACCATTTTCGGGTACATAACATTTTTTGATTGCTTTCTATTCCGATTTTTGTGGAGGCAGAATGAACAAAAACCAGCAATTCAGGAATTTTTTTTTTCTCCGTTCCGCGTGTGGTAAAATTAGTATGGCAGCTTTATTCTTCGGGTCACTACGATTACAGCGATACCTCATTTATATCTTTTTTTTATGTTTTGCCGTTTTTTTACACAATATAAACTTTTATAGAAAAATAATTATTTTTGCATCGCTTTATTCTGCGAGCTATAACTTTTTCATTTTTTCACTGATTGCGCTGTATGGTGGCTTGTTTTTTGTGGGACAAGATGACGTTTTTAGCAGTACCATGTTTATTTATATCCGTCTTTTTGATCGCGTGTTATTGCACTTTTTCCAAGCGGAATGATGATACCGCTTGGAAAAAGTATAATTTGCAACTTTTTTGTGGGATTTTTTTATGGCGTTCACTGAAGGGGTTAACTATGGTGAAATTTTTATAGATCGTATTTTTTCGGACATGGCGATACCAAACGTGTATTTTTTTTATTTTATTTTTTTACATAAAAATGTGTATTTTTAGGGGAATTTTTAGGGAATTTTTTAAATTATTTTTAGTATTTTTTAATATTTTTTTTTTACATATATTTTTAAAAAGTGTTTTTTTTTTTACTTTGTCACATCATGGGACTTTCACTTTCGGTATATTACATTGCAATGCTCCAGCATTGTAATGTAATATGCCTATGCTGAGAGCTGCTGAGATGGTCTCACCAGCTCTCCGTAGCTGTATGACCCGGAGGTGTCATGACAACCTCCGGGTCATCATAGCACAGGTCGGGCCCCGCGATTACATCGCGGGGATGCCGAACTGAGGCAGAGGGAGCCCCCTACCCTCTGCCTCCCCCCTGAATGCTGCGATCGCGCTCGATCGCAGTAGTGAGGTGGTTAACAGCGGGGGGGGCGCTCCCAGCTGTCAGTGCAGGACGCTCAGCCACTGCAGCGCTGAGCTACTGGCACTGATCATCGGGCAGGAGATGCTGACATTTTAGCCTCTCCTGATCGATCGCTGCTGTGTTTGGTCAGTCACATTGACTGACCAATCACAGCGCTTGGGGGTGCAGGGACCGACTGCAAGTGTCCCTGCACCCCTTGCCGTGCCGGTCAGCTGTCATAGACAGCTGTCAGCACTGAACTGTTTACACGCAGTGGCAGTTCAAAGCCATGACGTGCAGAGTCCGTCATGTTGCTGGAAGTTACCTCCTGCCATGAAGGACTCTGCACGTCAGTGGACATTAAGGGGTTAAGGGTATTCCGTGGAGAAAATGCAGATGATTGTCCATGACAGAAAAAAAAAACGAAGGAAAAGACATGGAAGAGGCTGCCAAACGCCGGTTTTTCCCCGGTCTATTTTCCTGCCTTTAGCTGCACCGATATCAGAAAGACATAATTTGGAGTACAGATGATAGCAGTGCTCCTTTGAGCAAGCCCCAACTCTGGGGATATGCTGCTGCAGGAGATTGTTTTGATAAGCACAATACTCAAAGGAGGAGACAGGAGCTGACCCATCACTGCCATCATCTGTACTCCAAACAGGTATGAAGTAATGTCAATGGAGCTAAGGCAAATAAATTGGGGAAAAGCAGGGGCATTGACATCACTTACATGCATTTTTTTTTAAGAAATAAAGGCAAATCCCCTAATAAAGAAACTTGCAAAGTTTAATAACTTCCTATGCTGGACAAAATAAAAAAATAAATAAAAAATTACTATTTTAAACTTTTGGGATGTTGCTGCTCCTCTTACGACCCAGTTAGGTAAAGCAAGAGTATCCTATGTATTGGAGGTGTTTCAGGATCACCTTTTCCTCGGCACCTCATCACAACTGCTGTTGGCTGGGGAGGCAGTAGGGCCACTTTCCGCGCACCCCCCCATATGCCACTATTAAAATGGCACTAAGTTGGCAATATTAAACAAGAAAAAAAAATATACAAAAATAAGGGTCCTGCAAGCGGACATTTACGCTAACAATTACGCTACATCCGAAGGCTGACTCCTTTGCAAAAAAAAAAAGAACATTTTTAAGCAATACAAGTGGAGCAAAATTTCAAATACAATCAATTTGGTAACAAGACATTTTCTTTTAATTTACATCCTTTCATTTCCTGTCCTCCATTTTGCTGCCTCAGGTTGCCTCATTAAAAGCAGACCCCTGGGTGTTTACTTAAGAATAAGCAAATTAACATAGGGAAAGACCAGGGAATGGAGAGAGGAAGATAATAGAGCCACTCAATTATACATTCAATTAAAGGAACCCTAACCACACACTTTATTTTCCTCCATTTATTTACCATGTGTTAATATTAATATAGCGCTACCTTGCTGCTCATCTTTGCGCAGTGTCAATATTTTCCTTTTTTTAAGTTTACTGGTAGAACTCAACTTTTTGGCAATCCATTGTGTCTGGTGTGAAAGCCCTTCCTTTAGAAAGCTGCCAGCTGAGAATTTGACCAGCAGGTATCCTGCCTGACTCTCCCGTATGCGGGAGCGCTCCTGTGTTCTCTATGAAAGAGACGCTGCCAGACATCTCTGGCGGTGCCTTATCCAACTCTTTAAAAACGAAAGGATCAGCAGTCCAAAACTGGACAAGCCGAATCCTTATCTTCTGTTGGGGGGAAGAGTTGGGAGCCTCTAAATACATTAGACTGTTGGCCGAACCGGTCGATATTGGCCGACAGTAGTCAAAAGGTGCATGGAGGACTTAAAGAGAACCTGACAGTGATACATGTAGCCCAAACCATGAACAGCATGTATCGGGCCTTGGCTGTACAATCACCAAGTATGTTTGTCTCAGAAATGCTATGATGTTTCAGAGAAAAGTATATTTTTGGTACTCACGGTAAAATTTGTTTCTTACAGTCTTCATTGGGGGACACAGAAATCATGGGATAGTCTGCTGCCGCCTTGAGGCAGACACTATTAATACATCTAATTGAAAATTGTCTCCTCCCCTGCAGACTATATCTCACCTGCAAGCATCAGGCTCTTCAGTTTAGAGAGAAAACAGTAGTAACTCAAAAAGGAAATACAACATGAAAGGAAATAATCCAATTACCTGTTGACAGCAAAACAAAGTAAATGCATGTCCGACAGGACAACCAAGGGTGGGTGCTGCGTCCCCCAATGAAGACTACAAGAAACTGACTTTATGGAGAGTACCAAAAAATCTACTTTTCTCATTCGTCTCATTGGGGAGGACAGAAACCATGGGACGTCCTAAAGCTATCCCTGGGGTGGGAATGAAAAAAATAAATATTATACGGTTACCACAGAAGTTTTCCACTCTTGCTGAAGCTGCTGCCTGCGAAACTGCTGACTGCATTAATTTCCCGCCCAGACTTGCATATGCAGAAGAAAAGGTGTGAACTTTATAAAACCTAGAAAACATCTGCTCCTATACGATGCCTTACAGAATTGCAGAAATGATGCCTGGAGAAGAACAGACCAGGAAACGCTTAGGCCTGTTTATCACTTCAGTTTTTTGACGTAAGTCAAAATCCGTCATTTGCAAAAAAAACGGATCCACCATTATTTTTGGCGGATCCTTTTTTGCCATTGACTTGCATTGCGGCGGATTTTGACGGATGGTCATCCGTTGCATCCGTTTTTTGACGGATCCGTCATAATTTTGTCATCCGCCGTCTTGAGTGAACGGACTAAGAAACGTTTTTTGCGCACGTCGAAACAGCGGATAGCAACGGATCCGTCGCTGTCCGCCGTGCTTTATAATGTACGCCTAAGGGCGGCGGATCCGTTGGCAACCGTTAATTGACGGAATACGCCAACGGACCTGCCTTTCCATAGTTAGCATGCCCGGAAGAATTTCCTTTCATGATTTTTACCCCAAATTCAGGTCTGGCAGCAACAAAATTCCCCCCCCCCAGAGTCGTGTTGCTTTAAATTTCTTTCACTTGCAACTTAAACGGATCCGGTGGCATCCGTTTGTCACAAAACGGAAACGGATCCGTTTTTTCACACTCTGGCGGATTTTGACTGACGTAAAAAAACTGAAGTGTGAAACAGGCCTTACAGTCTACGCAGTGTTCCCAAATCCTGAATGGGGGAGAACTGGCACCTGTCTTAAAAGTCTCCATAATGGCTGATCTGATTCAACGAGTAATGGTCACCCTAGAGGCAGTCGAACCTCCGCCAGAGCATACCGGGATGACCAGAAGACACCCGGAATAGAGCTCTGAGAGACAGATAGAGAAGCAGAGCTTTGACTATGGCAAACTATGGGACAGCCTCTCAAGAAGATGACAGGTGTAGTACCTAAAAGCAAGGAGAGAAATCTACTTATTAAAGTGAAAAGGCAGAGAATCCCACTAAGGGGAAAAAAGGAGCCGCCACACTACTGTCCCAGAGAAGGAGTTCACTAAAAAAGAGAAAGCAATAGAAAGCCACAATAGAAGGTTCTCTTTGATCGGTAAAAGTGGTAAAGAAGACAGGCGACAAGCTCCACTAGAGATCTCCACAAGTTCACCTGCCTGGATCGGCAGCCCAGATCCATGGCCTACAAGTTAAACTCTGCTGAACCAGGAAAGGCAAGATAGGAACCTGGCTCTTGGAAGTCTGCCCTAAGTCAATCTATGCATGCAAAAAATGTAAAAAGGATGATATTGCCATCCCTCGTCCTCTCAAGACCTCCTTCTCTCCTCCACACTTATTCGCTCCTCACCCAACCGCCTCCAAGACGTCTCCCGAATAGCCCCCATCCTTTGGAATTCTTTGCCCCAACACGTCCGGCTATCAACCACAATCGGATCCTTCAGACGGAACCTGAAAACCCATCTCTTCAGGAAAGCTTACAGCCTGCAATGATCCCCGCTGCCCCTCACCACTACTGGAGCTACCGCCTCACCATCACAGGAGCTGCTGCAACCCCCCAACCTACTGTCTCCTTCCCCACCATCCTATAGATTGTAACCCCGAAAGGGCAGGGTCCTCTCTCCCCTCTCTATCAGTCTGTGATTGTTAGTTTGTTTACTGTAAGTGATATCTGTACTTTGTACAGTATGTAACCCCCCCTTCTCATGTACAGCGCTATGAAATCAATGGCACTATATAAATAAAAAGATAATAATAATATTGCCATGCGAACGCTGCCGTTTTCATCTATGAAGTAGCTGCTATATTAAATAGCAGAAAAGTGACCCTTAAGGCCCATGTTCTAAAGCCTTAGACAGGCAAACTAAACATGAAAGGCCCAGTCTTCCCAACTGTGGACCCGACAATCCTGCCGGTAAAGTAAGTGACCAAAAACTGTAAAGAAGAGGACAGCTGGTGCCTGGGGCATCTGCCACAATGAACAGGAGTTCTGGAGTCAAACTGCAGAATCCTAAGAAGAACCAGCCTTGAAAATATTAAGAACGAGTAAAGCGAATCCTGCCCCAAGGAAAACGATTCCTTTGGAATGTGGAAGAACCCATACATCTGTCCCGATCCATCACCTACCAGGGGAAGCACTACAATAAACTGAAGAGCCTGATTGAAGACAGTGACTGGCAAGCCTCAGTCTATACGCAAGGGTGATGAGGAAAGGCCTCCAAAATGGCGGCAAGCTAGTGGATAAGACTTGGTGGCAAAGTGCTTTATTTTCTGCAAATCATCTAACATGTGGAATAGAGCAAAAAACACACGTGACATGCACAAATGTGAACACGTCGATCAGACAATGCTCACACCACCCACTGAGATACAACAAGAAAACACAGAATGACAGATTTGCAAAAATACTCTGCAGTCACTGCTTCAATAGGGGTTACCTTGACGTGGTGGAGCAGCTTGGTGTACATTTTTTTGTGCAAAAAAGCATATCGACTAAATACCCTGTATTTGTTATCCGGCACTTGCTGATTAGTGCCATTTTTTATTGCAGAGTATTTTTGCAAATCTGTCATTCTGTGTTTTCTTGTTGTATCTCATGTGGAATAGAGCGTTGAAAGGTTATCAAGTAGGGCAAATGGATAAGTGAACACCATGAAATGTATGTAGGGAGGCCACCAGAACATGTGTCAATAAGAAACTTTGCCTTAATAAAGGTCTTAAAAAGGTTGTCCACCCATTTTTGTTTGGATGACCTATCCTTAGGCATCAGCTGATTCCGATGGCGGAGACCACAGACCGGAAATACTCACTTGAGGAGCTGGAAGTCTTCTGGTACTATCAGGAGATGGCCAGCTCTGCAAGTGTTTCCGGACAGCAGCCGCCATTGACAACGATAACAGCTGAACAGCAGGGGTGCCGGATGTCGGACCCTGACCGATCTTACATTGATGACCTATCCTAATGAAAGGTCATCAATGCAAAAATAGTGGACAACTTCTTCTGGTCCAGCATCCACGTCAGTAACGGGTGGCAGCTGAACCACAGCAGTGCAAACTTCCATGGCTGCCATGTGTATACAGGCATCGTGATTACTAAACTCGGGCAGCATAATGTCATCGCGTAAGGTTCACTTAGGCCTTACGCGATGACATGGTGTGAATTGGTGAACACCGTAAAAACAAAACCCCCAAAATAATTGGAATTGCTAATTATTCCACATTACACCCCCTGGAATTTTTTATTCTGTTACTCAGTACATTGTACAGTAAAATAGTGTCATTCAAAACTACAACTTGCCCTGCAAAAAAACATGGATTTTTGTGAGTACTCACCGTAAAATCCTTTTCTCCGAGACGCTCATTGGGGGACACAGAGACTGTGGGTGTGTGCTTCTGCCGTCTGGAGGCCGACACTAAGTGTACAAAAAAAGAGTTAGCTCCTCCTCCGCCGCATACACCCTCGCCCCTAGGCCGGGCGTAACTCAGTTTAGTGCATAAGCAGTAGGAGAACGCGCCTTAAACTCAGGCAAGAAACTATATGTCTGAAAAAGGGGGCCACCCTAAACTTTGTACAAGGATTTGTATAACTCAAAATAAGTAAATGCCAACTGGCTGATAGGGTGGGTGCTGTGTCCCCCAATGAGCGTCTCGGAGAAAAGGATTTTACGGTGAGTACTCACAAAAATCCATGTTTCTCCTTCGTCTCATTGGGGGACACAGAGACTGTGGGACGTTCTAAAGCAGTCCTCTGGGCGGGATCTTAGCTCACCCAATCCATGCTAATTTGCGCCCCTGATTAGAGGTGCGCAACTGCTGCCTGGAGAATCTTTCTTCCCAGGCTTGCATCCGAGGATGCCTGGGTATGTACGTTATAATGTTTGACAAACGTATGCAAACTGGACCAGGTAGCTGCTTTGCACACCTGCTCCGCTGAAGCCTGGTGTCGCAGTGCCCATGAGGCACCCACTGCCCGTGCCGAGTGAGCCTTGATCCCTGCCGGAACCGGCGTGCCACTGATTTGATAAGCTTCTTGGACCGTCAGGCGAACCCATCTGGCCAAAGTCGCTCTGGACGCAGCGAGCCCCTTCCGCCGCCCCTCTGGAACCACGAATAGAGAGTCTGTCTGGCGGAATGGCGCTGTCCTTGTCACATACCTTCTAAGAGCTCTTACCAGATCCAGGGTGTGCAAAGCCTTCTCTACCCTGTGCACCGGTGCCGGGCAAAACGAGGGTAAGACAATGTCTTCGTTGATATGAAATGCAGACACAACCTTCGGCAAGAAGGGAGGAGCTGGCCTTAAAACTACCTTATCTTTATAAAAGGTCAGGAACGGCGGTTTACAAGATAAGGCCGCCAATTCCGAAACCCGCCTAATAGACGTTATAGCTACTAGAAAAACGACCTTTCTGGACAGGTAAGGTAAGGAGACCTCTTGCAATGGTTCGAAAGGAGCCTCCTGAAGGGCCCTGAGCACCAAGTTCAGGTCCCATGATTCCGTCGGCGCCTTATAGGGGGGTACTAAATGTGCGACCCCCTGCATAAACGTCCTAACCTGCCAGACGGAAGCGACTTTTCGTTGGAAAAGCACCGACAGGGCCGAGATTTGCGTTCTGAGCGAACTCGGAGCCAACCCTGCGTCCAGCCCTGCCTGTAGAAAAGCCAGTACGTTGGGGATCGAAAAAACCAGAGGAGCCACTTCACGATCCCTACACCAACGGAAAAAAACTTCCCAAGTTCGATGATATACTCTCGCCGAGGAAGGCTTTCGGGCACTCACCATCGTGGCCGCCACATCGCGCCTGAATCCTGCCTGTGTTAACAGCCAAGATTCAATGGCCACGCCGTCAAACACAGGGCCCCTAAGTTCGGATGGCAGATCGGCCCTTGGGACAGTAAGTCCGGCCGATCTGGAAGACGCCAGGGTACGTCCACCACTAGTTGGACCAGATCTGCATACCAGGCCCGCCGGGGCCAGTCTGGGGCCAGCAGAATTGCTGGAACCTTCTCTCTCCTTATTTTCCTGATAACTCTTGGAAGCAGCGGCAGCGGGAGGAACAAGTACGGGAGACGAAACTGGCTCCACGGGAGCACCAGAGCGTCTGCTGCGATTGCCTGCGGATCGAGGGATCGAGCGACAAACCTTTGTACTTTGGCATTCTCTCTGGATGCCATAAGGTCCACGTCTGGTGTCCCCCACCGTTGGCAGATCTGCTGAAAGATCTCGGGGTGCAGGGACCATTCCCCTGCCGCGACCCCCTGTCGGCTGAGAAAATCTGCCGCCCAGTTTTCGACTCCTGGAATGTGCACCGCTGAAATTACCACGCGGTTCTTCTCTGCCCAACGCAGTACCAGTCCGACCTCGCGCATGGCTGCCTGGCTGCGCGTGCCCCCTTGATGGTTGACATATGCTACTGCTGTAGCATTGTCCGACTGGATGCGCACCGGCCGGTGTCTCAGGAAACACTGGAAATGTTGCAGGGCCAATCGTATTGCCCGTATCTCCAGAATGTTGATCGGGAGAACTATCTCCTGAACGGACCACCGCCCCTGGGCTATGTGACTCTGGAAAACTGCTCCCCAACCTTGCAGGCTTGCATCGGTCGTCACCACCAACCATTGTTCCGGGGGAAAGGGTTTCCCCTGGACCAGAGACGAGTCGCGAGTCCACCACCGGAGTGAACCTCGTACCAGCGGAGACAACTTGCACCGATGACTGAGAGACAGCAGCCTCCGGTCCCATGCTGTCAAGAGCGCATGCTGAAGCGGACGGAGATGGAACTGGGCAAACGGGATTGCTTCCATCGCCGCCACCATTCTGCCCAACACACTCATGCCGTACCGGATGGATCTGGTGCCCGGCTGTAGAAGGTTCCGTACCCCTTGCTTGATTTTTTGCGCCTTGTCCTGAGGGAGGATCACCAGCCCCCGGGAGGTGTTGAAAATCATGCCTAGGAACACGATTCTTTGGGCTGGAACCAAGGACGACTTGCTCCGATTGATCAACCAGCCCAGACGGGCCAGGGTATCCAGAGTGATACTGACATTGTCCTGGCACTCCTGAAACGACGGCCCCTTTACCAAAAGGTCGTCCAGGTAAGGTAACACCGTTATGCCCCGTGCATGCAGGATGGCCATAACCACCGCCATTATCTTTGTAAAGACTCTGGGGGCAGTGGCTAAGCCGAAGGGCAGAGCCACAAATTGGAAATGACGTCCTCCGATCGCAAAACGCAGGAACCTCTGGTGTGGGGGAAATATCGGAATATGCAGATATGCATCCTGCACATCGATCGAGGCCAGGAATTCCCCTGGATCCATGGCTGCAATGATCGAGCGGAGGGACTCCATCCGGAATCGCCTGACCCTGATGAATCTGTTCAGGATCTTTAGATCCAGTACTGGCCTCACAGTCCCGTCTTTTTTGGGGACCGAAAACAGATTGGAGTAAAACCCCTGCGACTCTTCGCCCTGCGGCACTGGGGCGATGACCCCTTTGCGCTGTAGCGTCATTATAGCCTGTAACAAACTCTCCGCCTGCGAATCTGTCTTGGAAAGTCGGGAACGGAAGAATCGCTGTGGTGGCCGTCCGACAAACTCTATCTTGTACCCGGACGATATTAGTTCTGCCACCCAAGTGTCGCGTGTCACTGCGACCCAAACGTGGCTGAACCCTAGTAGGCGTCCGCCCACTCTGTCGTCCGTAGGTACGGAGCGCCTCCAGTCATTTAGCTGGAGGTTTTTGGGACCTGGCCCCCCTCGCTCTGGGCAAACGGCCTCGGCCTCTACCCAGCGGATTGGCCCTGTAAGAGGCTTGCTTTTCCCTACTCTGGCCATCGTTTGCGGAGGAGTATGCCCTGGCCGAAGTCCCCCCCCAGGGGCTACGAAAGGGTCGAAAACGCCTCTGCGTTTGCCTGAATGCCGGGCAACTTCTCTGCTGCGGGAGGAAACTACTTTTCCCCCCTGTGGCTTCTGAGATAAGCTTGTCCAGCTTCTCACCGAACAGCCGATTGCCCTGAAAAGGCAATGAGGTTAAGGATTTTTTAGAGATAGAATCCGCTTTCCACAGTCTCAGCCATAATGCACGCCTAATGGCGATCGCATTCGCTGCCGCAACAGCCGAACACTCGGCCGCGTCCAGTGAAGCGCTGACAAGATAATCACTCGCTCCTGATATCTGATTTGCCACCTCCAAGACCTCCGCGGGCAGACCCCTGTCTTGGAGGGCCTTATACAGAGCGTCCCCCCACGAAACCATGGCTTTAGCCACCCAAGTTGCCGCAAAGGAGGGGGCCAGAGCCGACCCTGCTGCCTCATATACCGAGCGGGCAAGCCCGTCCATGAGGCGATCAGTTGGGTCCTTTATAGAAGAAACACTGGGTATCGACAATAGCGATCTTGATGCTAAACGTGATACCGGTGGGTCCACTACTGGCGACTCTACCCAACCCTTATGGAGCTCAGGAGGAAACGGATACTTTGCTTGCAGCGCTTTTTGCATTGCAAAACGCTTATCCGGGTGTTCTCTATGTTTCTGGACTAGCTCCTCAAACTCCGGATGCGTGGCAAACCTTCTATGTGGTCGCCTGGATTTCTTGAAAGAGACCTTGTGACCTGAGGCTGTGGGCACCTCGTCCTCGATCTCTAATGTCTGGTTGACTGCCTCAATGAGACTGTCCACCGAGTCCTGGAACCCCAGGCTTTCTAGATTCCAGGCCTCCTCCTCCTCTCCTTCATCCTGATCGCTCCCTGAGCTCAGCGACGGGGAACGGGATGCCCTAATACCCGCCGCCGAAGCCCCGGAGGGCCCGGCCGACGGGGAACGAGCCCTTTTGATATGAGCTTGCCTGGTACTGGAGCGACCTCTAATGGTTGGAGGGTCCTGAGACGAGGACGAGCTCTCTTCCGCTGGCAGACCACCATCCTTGTTCCTGCCCGGGCCTTGAAGGGATTCAATTGCCCTTGTGAGGGACAGCATAGAATGCGATAAGGACACCGCCCATTCCGGGGGGTCCTGACCCCTGGGTTCAGAAACAGTGGGGGGCTCCTGGGCGCGCTCCGACTCGCAGGCTTCACAATATTTACCCGCCTGTGCCTTTGGCAGCCTGACCCCACAGGACACGCAAACCGCGTAAAGGAAAGAGTGAGCTTTCCCTTTGGCAGACATACTTGCACAGGCTGAAGGCAGGGTAGAAGGAGGAGGAGGGTAACCCCTTCCCTGACAACCAGTGCGGTTCTCCAAACGGAGTTACACTCACCCACCGGCAGGGTCCCACTCCTGTTTGAAGTACCCCGGGAAGCTCCGGATGCGTGGACGCGAGGTGGTAGGGCGGAAGTCTCCTCTCCGGGACCTGTGCGCCCGCCGTTTTCCACCCCTTGACCCCCAGGCCTCCTGCTCCTATACAGCGCGTCTTCCCGACGTCAGTGGGCGGGACTTCCGGCTACCACCGGAAGTCGGCGCGCGGCCTCGCGCGATAGTCACGGACCTCCTCCTGCAGCGGGGCCGCGGCCGCCGGCGGGCTTCCGGCCGCACTCCGGTACACGCGGTGTGCGGCGTCCGGTTGCAACGCCACTCTGGCTACCGTTACACACCGGGGCAAACTTGCGGTGCGCTCCAGGAGCGGATCCCCCAAATATTAAAGGTGAGCAGGGCCATCCGCCGTGGGCTCCATCCCCGGCAGGGGGGGGGGGGGACTTCTGGTACCGGCTTCTTCCCCCTGTACTCGCCACGTCCACAAACTAGATCGGCTCACCTGCGCCTCCAATTCAGCCCCTGGACTCACTACCAAGGGGTGGAAGGGGCCTCCATACATTGTTGTTGTAGGAGAGGAACAACGTGGAGGCTGACCCCTGGTTCTGCTCACACGTGCTCGCCTGATGAAGTTATGGGGAAACCGAATCCTCTTATCAGGACGCGTTGCCCCTCTTTTAAAAAAAAAAAAAAAAAAAAAAATAGTTGTCTGGCAAAAAGTCCCAGATGTGTCCCTCGGTGCGGGAGAGGACACGTGGAGGGTTACTCACACGTGGTCGCCCGTTGATGATTTGGGGAGATCGGATCCTCTCTATAGGATCCGTCGCCCCTGTCTTATCTTCATAGAAAAAAAGGGAAAAGAAAAAAAAAAAAAAAAAAAAATCTAGTCTGGAGCTCCAGACTGCGTGTGCCTCCATCAGACACTAAGCAAAAACTGAGTTACGCCCGGCCTAGGGGCGAGGGTGTATGCGGCGGAGGAGGAGCTAACTCTTTTTTTGTACACTTAGTGTCGGCCTCCAGACGGCAGAAGCACACACCCACAGTCTCTGTGTCCCCCAATGAGACGAAGGAGAAAACAAGCCCTCGCAGGGATATTTCGCGCTACTCGAACCGTGGAAGCGCTCGAGTAGCGCGAAACGGCCGTTGTCAGCCATTTGACACTCTTGTTATCACATCCCCGACGTGACATGTAATTATGTGTCAATAAATCTTCACTATTATCTCGCAGAGTGCGACCTTCTTTCTTTGGAAACCACAAGTGATTTGTTATGAGGTCAAGCACCCGGGAATCCTCCATGTGAGCTCACCGCCTGCTGCAAGCCACGGATCCTAGCACGGTAACAGCGGTGCCGCCCGCTTCTTCTTTTTTATGAAGATATTAAAGTGTCTATGGATTTATATTTCAAAGACCTACACGACCTTATATGCAGTTTGGGGAATGGTGGTGTGTGATCTTATTAACAGATTCCCTTTGCAACAACCTTCCATTAGCCAAAAGATACAGTGCCTAGCGAAAGTATTCGGCCCCCTGGAACTTTTCACCCTTTTCCCACATATCATGCTTCAAACATAAAGAAACCAAATGTAAATTTTTGGTGAAGAATCAACAAGTGGAACACAATTGTGAAATTGAACAAAATTTATTGGTTATTTCAAATTTTTGTGGAAAGTCAAAAACTGAAAAGTGGGGCGTGCAATATTATTCGGCCCCTTTACTTTCAGTGCAGCAAACTCACTCCAGAAGTTCATTGTGAACTTCTCTGAATGATCCAATGTTGTCCTAAATGACTAATGATGATAAATATAATCCACCTGTGTGTAATCAAGTCTCCGCATAAATGCACCTGCTCTGTGATAGTCTCAGGGTTCTGTTTGATGCACAGAGAGCATCATGAAGACCAAGGAACACAACAGGCAGGTCCATGATACTGTTGTGGAGAAGTTTAAAGCCGGATTTGGATACAAAATGATTTCCAAAACTTTTAAACATCCCACGGAGCACTGTGCAAGCGATCATATTGAAATGGAAGGAGTATCACACCACTGCAAATCTACCAAGACCCGGACGTCCCTCTAAACTTTCATCTCAAACAAGGAGAAGGACTGATCAGAGATGCAGCCAAGAGGCCCATGATCACTCTGGATGAATTGCAGAGATCTACAGCTGAAGTGGGGCAGTCTGTGCATAGGACAACAATCAGTCGTACACTGCACAAATCTGGCCTTTATGCAAGAGTGGCAAGAAGAAAGCCATTTCTCAAAGATATCCATAAAAAGTGTTGTTTAAAGTTTGCAGCAAGCCACCTGGGAGACACACCAATGTGGAAGAAGGTGCTCTGGTCAGGTGAAACCAAAATCGAACTTTTTGGCAACAATGCCAAACGATATGTTTGGGTAAAAGCAACACAGCTCATCACCCTGAACACACCATCCCCACTGTCAAACATGGTGGTGGCAGCATCATGGTTTGGGCCTACTTTTCTTCAGCAGGGACAGGGAAGGTAGTTAAAATTGATGGGAAGATGAATGGAGCCAAATACAGGACCATTCTTGAAGAAAACCTGTTGGAGTCTGCAAAAGACCTGAGACTGGGACGGAGATTTGTCTTCCAACAAGACAATAACCCCAAACATAAAGCAAAATCTACAATGGAATGGTTCACAAATAAACGTATCCAGGTGTTAGAATGGCCAAGTCAAAGTCCAGACCTGAACACAATCGAGAATCTGTGGAAAGAGCTGAAAACTGCTGTTCACAAACGATCTCCATCCAAGCTCACTGAGCTCGAGCTGTTTGCCAAGGAATAATGGGCAAGAATTTCAGTCTCTCTATGTACAAAACTGATAGAGACATACCCCAAACAACTTACAGCTGTAATCGCAGCAAAAGGTGGTGCAACAAAGTATTAAGTTAAAGGGGACGAATAATATTGCACGCCCCACTTTTCAGTTTTTGAATTTCCACAAAAATTTAAAATAACCAATACATTTCGTTCAACTTCACAATTGTGTCCCACTTGTTGCTGATTCTTCACCAAAAATTTACATTTGGTAACTTTATGTTTGAAGCATGATATGTGGGAAAAGGTTGAAAAGTTTCAGGGGGCCAAATACTTTCGCAAGGCACTGTAGGGGGTCCTGAGTCCAGCAGAGGGCATATGGACATGGTGCTAAAAGGAAAAACCCTTTAAACAGCAAATGTCAAAGAATACTGAATATACATGCTGCAATATACAAACTTCTTCAGACATCTAACAGTTAACAGGTTCTTTTTTTGAGAGATCATTGTGTTAACAAAGTGAAACAACTTATAATAGTCCTGACTGCCTGCCAAGCTCTACTGTAGTGTATTGGGAAGCGAGGAAGAGAGGGGGACGGAGAGGACGCTTTCTACTGTCTTCTGAATGACTTGATGAATGTCAGCTGAAATCTTTGGCACAACTGTGGATAATTATCGTCAAAATAAAAAATATATATATATATTGCATATGATTTTTTATATACACAATGATTTATTTAGATTTTACAGTTTCATTTCAATGATTAAAACCTACCCATAGTACGTTAATACATGTCTAACATCGATAGATGCAAACAAAAACCGGAAATCTTTAAAGAAGTAGTCTCGGAAACAATGGTCATGTCTATTTTTTCTAAAAGTGAAGACATCTCGTAAAACATAAATTTGTAACAGTAGACTGCAAATTTTAAAGCAAAATATCGTGTTTAGGTTAAGAAATAAAAAATTTAAAAAAAAAGACATCCTGCCTCTCCCTTTTGTGTGCAAAACTGGCACGTGTTGTTCTTGGACGTTAAGAGTGGTGGAGAAAGCCAACAAAAATGAATTAAGATGACTAATGTGTAGATTCTGTTTCTCGTCCAACCAAGCCCTAATGTGAAAACCAGTTTTGAATGTTGTTGGCACGGTCCCGTCTCACTGTCCAAGCAGAAAGAGCAATAATTCTCATGTCAAACGCAAGATCTGAAAACGTCTTGAAGGCCTTTCAAACGGCAGGGTCCATGTGAAGAACACGAGACTTCCAAAAGACATCTATCGGAAATCAAATTTCTGTCGACTACCATGGTTGACGTGAACACGTTACAAAAAAAAAAGACACATGGCCAATATTAAAACAAGTAGGTTGAAGTAGTCACAAGAGGTGAACAATCGTGGAGATTGAAAGCCAACAAAAACATGCATGAAGTATGTAGACCACCGTGTAGGATGTCGGAGAAAATAGTTATCCTTTAATAAGTCCTTCAACATCCCACCAAACTGTGTATAGTGCTCTTACAGTATGTTGGGAACCAGTAATATGCCAAACTGGCTGGACAATCACAAGAGCGTGGTACAGAGCCGATCACAGCCAGGGGGGACAGTACCCAAGTACCCAATGAAGCTCATCTGCCCCTTTTTTCAGCACCTGGACTCATAATGATCAAAACCTGTTGAAAAGTCAGTATAACAAGTTGCAATCCTAAAATTACCCATTACGAGACTCTTGCATAATATATATATACTGCTCAAAGAAATAAAGGGAACACTACGGCCCCCTCCATGTCTCCTGGTAGCGCCTTCAGCCTCTGGACACTACGCTGATGGCAGACACAGCAAACCTTCTTGCCACAGCTCGCATTGATGTGCCATCCTGGATGAGCTGTGCTACCTGAGCCACTTGTGTGGGTTGTAGAGTCCATCTCATGCTACCACGAGTGTGAAAGCACAACCAACATTAAAAAAAAGTGACCAAAACATCAGCCAGAAAGCATTGGTACTGAGATGTGGTCCCCACCTGCAGAACCACTCCTTTATTGAGGGTGTCTTGATAATTGCCAATAATTTCCATCTGTTGTCTACTCCATTTACACAACAGCATGTGAAATTGATTGTCAATCAGTGTTGCTTCCTAAGTGGACAGTTTGATTTCACAGAAGTTTGATTTACTTGGAGTTATATTCTGTTGTTTAAATGTTCATAATGATATATATATATATATATATATATATACCCACACAACAGTGCAAGCAAGGGATTTGGTGACAGCTGTACACTACTACTGGGGGCCATGATCAACAAAAAAAAACTCATCCTGCAGTTGAGCTGTCACTCCCTGGTCTTTACAGGAGGGGCTCGTACTCAGCACTTCCTGTGGTATAGAGAAATGATCGCTGAAATGATCAATTGTTCCCAATCACTGACCAGTGTAAAAAGCTCCAGGTATTTATAACAACAAATGATGAAATGCTTGTTTGAGTAAATGAAACATCACAAAGGAAATGCAGCAACCAATCAGTTGTCAGCTGCAGGGACGGATCTACAGGAGGAACTGCGGCAACCAATCAGTGGTCAGCTGCAGGGATGGATCTACAGGAGGAACTGCAGCAACAAATCAGTGGTCAGCTGCAGGGACGGATCTACAGGAACCGCAGCAAACAATCAGTGGTCAGCTGCAGGGACGGATCTACAGGAGGAACTGCAGCAACCAATCAGTGGTCAGCTGCAACGACGGATCTACTGGAGGAACTTCCGCAACCCATCAGTGGTCAGCTGCAGGGACGGATCTACAGGAGGAACTGCAGCAACAAATCAGTAGTCAGCAGCAGGGACGGATCTACAGGAACTGCAGCAACCAATCAGTGGTCAGCAGCAGGGACGGATCTACAGGAGGAACTGCAGCAACCAGTGTTCAGCAGCAGGGAGGCTCTACAAAAGGAACACCAAGACCTCAAGCCACCATAATAACATGCTGCTTTCACAATGAAAAAGGGGACTGCATGGCTGCGTTCCTGAAAACATGGGAAGGCTAATTACAAATCCATCTGATGGAGTTAGATTATCTTAAAACTTTTTCCTTAACTCACAAGATGTCAATTCCTTGTCATGCCCAAGGCAAGAATTTTAAAATACTGATACATGGGTGCAGATACCCTGAGCTTGTTCTAAGAATCTACCCATTGGCACTTAATATTTGTTGGGAGACGTGGCATAGATGTTGGTAGTACAGTGACTCACATCTGCTAGTCCAGTGCACTCTTACAACCTCTTTGGCGAGCAGTTTTCGAAATATACCACCGGTGACAGATATCCGGTAAGTTCCGACTCCTCAGAATGGTCTCCTTTCGTTCTTATCTGGTTCAATTTTGTCAGCTAAAAAGTGCTTTCTTCCTGCAGATCGCTCAGTAATCCCCAGACATTGGGAATCAACAACAGTTTCCTCCAGTATGGAGTGGATCAACTGGAACTCATGGAGACCCTTCTGGAGGAGGATTGGCCAACCGGGAACAGATCACAAGAGTCAGGTTTCCATGGTCATCCGTCAAGGATGGACCTCCTATTTTAGTCCTGTTTACTAACAACATGCTACATCATATTGCAGCCCTCTGAAGATAATCCCCTGAGGGATCAACATGGACATGCCTGGCTCTGCTCACTTCTCCTTTTGCATGTGAGATTGTTCTCCTAGCCCTACCTTATCCTCTTCCTCCCCTCCCAATATTCTTCTTCCTCAACCCTTCTTACAGTTTAGCTTTCACCCTTTTTTTGTCCCTTGTTTCATATTTCAGATGCTTTTATTACGTGCTATATTAGGTTAAACATGAAGCCCAAAATCTAATATATTGTCTATTTCTCACACTGCATCTATCAGGCACTGCACTAGGCCAACCCACGAGGTTCTAAGCTCAATTTATCCTTAAGCTGCTATTTCACTACCAGTTTTATTACAAATAAACTGTGTGCGCAATTAAATTTTGTATTGCTACTGGGATTTATAGTCCCTTATACTTCTGTTTGTATATGTTAAAAAATAAAATAAAAATAAATAAATAATAATAATAATAATAATAATAACAAAAAATAAAAAAAAGGGGTCAGGTTAAACTTAGAATGGATATTATAACGCTAATTTCTCAAACCTCTTTCTCCAAAAACAGTGCCCCATGAATAATAAAGAAAAAAAAACATTTCCCACATGTCTACATTACATCAGAACAATTTTGGAAATGTAATTTTTTTTTGCTAGGACGTCATAAGGGTTAAAAGTAGACCAGCGATTTCTCATTTTTCCAACCACAATTTACAAAACCATTTTTTCAAAGGGACCACCTGACATTTGAAGTGAATTTGAGGGATCTATGATAGAAAACACACGAAAGTGACACCATTCTAAAAACTGCACCCTTCAAGATGCTCAAACCCACATTCAATAAGTTTATTAACCCTTCAGGTGCTTCCCAGGAATTTGTGGAATGTGGAAGGAAAAAAATGAACATTTTACTTTTTTCACAAAAAATTTAATTTGGACCCAAAATTTTTTTATTTTCACAAGGGTATCAGGATTAAATGGACTCCAAGAATTGTTGTGCAATAACTCCTGAGTACGCCGATACCCCGTATGTGGGGGGAAATCCACCGTTTGGGTGCATGGCAGGGCTCAGAAGGGAGGGAAAACCGTTTGACATTTTGAACGCAAAATTGGCTGGAATCAATGGCGAGCGCCATGTCGTGTTTGAAGACCCCCTGATGTAGCTAAACAATGGAAACCCCCCCCCCAATTTTAACACCAACCTTAACACAGCCCTAACCCCTAACCCTAATCCCAACCCTAACCACAACCCCAACACAAACCTAATCCTAACACCACAATAGTAACCCGGCACAACCCTAACCCCAACTCTAACCCAATCCTAACTCTAACCCTAGCCCAAACACTAACCCTAGCTGCAAAGAATGGAAAAAAAATACATTTTTATATTTTATTATTTTTACCTAAGTAAGGGGGTGACAAAGGGAGGTTTGATTTACTATTTTTTTATTTTGATCACTGTGATGGGGTGATCTTCCAGGAAGAAGACACAGAGGGCCAGGGGGATGGAGCCTGAGGGTTTGGAGATGGCGAAGGCACTGGGAGCTGGGGCGGTTGGGGTCCAATTTCTCTCTCCTCTTATGGTAGATCATATCTGATAAGAGAGAAAGGAGTGGGAAATCTGACTTTTTTTTTTTCGTTCGCCGTTATTTGGGGAATAACGGCAATCACAAGACTGGGTACGGTAAAAAACGTCTCGAATCACGTTCTCTGGGGTCTCGGCCACCCCTGGTGGCCAAGACCCCAGAGATTTTCCGACGCTGTGGGGCGCTATACACTTATTTCTCATCGCCGTTAAAAAGCGTCGCTGAGGAATAAGTACCCTTAACTGCCACCGTTAAAAGGCGTATCGGCGGTCGTTAAGGGGTTAAAAAGGTTTTCCAATTTTGGAAAATCCCGGTTTCCCCCGGGGGCTGCAGCGCTGACATCATGACGACAGAGCTGCAGCCAATAATTGACCTCGGAGGCTCTGATTGGCTCATGCCTGCTACTTGAGCACAGCCTCTGAGCTCACTGGCTGCCGTGCTGTCGACAGACACTGAGCGCAGCGGTGGAGAGTCAGCGCTGGACCTGGGAAAGGGGAGTAAAAGTCCTTTTTTTTTTTTTTTTTTAATTGTAAAAGGGCATTTCCAAAACCCTCCCAAAAAACATTTTAAAGGGAAGGAGGTAAACTAGGTCCAATGATGTGAACGCAGTCCAGCACTATAATCTTCGTATACTCGTAAAATAGTTAGCCCAAGCCGGTGTGCGTTGCTAGACCTTATTGTTTGTGAAAAGTGGATCATTTTCCAGAAACGTTAGGAGACGTAACATAAGCCACATGGATAGCAGGACAGTAAATTCATTTTTACTCACTTCAGCCCAAAAATACAGAATCTACAGATGAATCCGCCTGCGCCAGCCAAGGAGTGTTTAACACACGCTTCTACAAATCACTGAAAATCTGAGCAGACAGCAGCAAGACGGCCTGCCAGCAAAAATCAGAAGGCAAGCTGGACCTGGGCTTATATCCCGACCGATAATAATTTAACCCCATCTGCACTGGCGATGCTTGGAAACTCAACATGGAGTCGTTAGGTGTCTCGATACAAAGCGGTATCCCTTATCCCAACGTTCAACTTTTTTTTTGCTCGTACTTAATCCCCGTGCTGGGAATCTGAGATGTCCTTTTTTTTTATTTCTTTTCGAGAAAGAAACTCAGGCCAGAAAAACAAAAAGGGTCTGGATAATTAATATGAACGATCTACAGGCTGCATGGGAATGACCTGAATTATGATGCGGGGAGACGAAAGCTGGAGTCAGACTTCTTGGCAAAGCGATTACTAATCGCTAAGTGGTAAATTAAATATTAGGAAAAGGAAAAATGGACCGGCGGCACCTGGAGGGCAAAGGGTAAGATGAGCAGATTTAGGGTAGGTTATCAGGAGGGGGGTGAGGAAAATAGGATACGCTCATTGACAGTAAATGATGCCAAGAAACTGTTCCCACCAGCATTCGACAAGAGCGTATTTTTTGTCACTCAAGTGACGCTTTTTCGCTTCATTAGATCTATTTGGATCAGGAGTAAAAATGGACGCTGGTATTGTCTGGAAACGGCTGAAGCTTTTGTTTAAAGAATAACTATCAATTTTTAAAAAAAATAATTTACTGTCCTTTTAATTGGAAGCAGATCGGTGGGCATTAGTGTCCTGAGATCTCCGCTGATTGTTCAAAAATTCCCCAAGAGGTAGACAGCTCAGGAGATAGGAGCTCCTGCCTAACCACACACACCTCCTGCCTAAGGCCTCTTTCACACTTCCGTTTTTGACCATCAGTCAAAATCCGCCAGGTATTGAAAAAAACGGATCCGCCATTTTTTTTTTGCAGATCCGTTTTTTTCCCCATTGAGTTGCATCACTGGCAGATTTTGACGGATGGCCATCCGTTGGATCCGTTTTTGTGAGGATCCGCCAAATTTTTTTCGTCCGCCGGCATGCTTGCAACGTTTTTTTTGTTGTTGGATCCGCATTTTCCATTGCGCATGCCCGGAGAAAGGAAGTCAGGGAGAAAATTAACCCTGAAACTGGCGGACGAAAAAAATTCTCTCTCTCTCTCCCCGGCCAGCGGTTCCTTTAAAATTCTTCATTCTGCGGATCCGTCACAAAACGGATCCTGTGGCATCCATTCACATCAGTTAGGAACGATGTGAATGGCTTTTCCGCCTTTTTGGCGGATTTTAACTGACACAAAAAACTGAAGTGTGAAAGAGGCCTAAGCATGCACAGCTAGGAGAAAGGAGCGCACACCTCCTGCCTAAGAGCGCACACCTCCTGCCTAAGCATGCACAGCTAGGAGAAAGGAGCGCACACCTACTGCCTAAGAGCGCACACCTCCTGCCTAAGCATGACCAGCTCAGGAGAAAGGAGCGCACACCTCCTGCCTAACCACACACCTCCTGCCTAACCATGCACAGTTAGGAGAAAGGAGCGCACACCTCCTGCCTAACCATGCACAGCTAGGAGAAAGGAGCGCACACCTCCTGCCTAACCACACACATCACCTGCCTAAGCATGCACAGCTAGGAGAAAGGAGCGCACACCTCTTGTTTAAGCATGCACAGCTCAGGAGAAAGGAGTGCACACCTCCTGCCTAAGCATGACCAGCTCAGGAGATAGGAGCACACACCTCCTGCCTAAGCATGCACAGCTCAGGAGATAGGAGCACACACCTCCTGCCTAAGCGTGCACACCTCCTGCCTAAGCGTGCGCACCTCCTGCCTAAGCACACACACCTCCTGCCTAAGAATGCACAGCTCAGGAGAAAGGAGCGCACACCTCCTGCCTAAGCATGCACACCTCCTACCTAAGCATGCACAGCTCAGGAGGAAGGAGCACACACCTCCTGAAAAGCGTGCACACCTCCTGCCTGAGCGCGTACACCTCCTGCCTAAGCATGCACAGCTCCTGCCTAAGCATGCACAGCTCAGGAGAAAGGAAGACACACCTCCTGCCAAACCACACACACCTCCTGCCTAAGCATGCACAGCTAGGAGAAAGGAGCGCACACCTCCTACCTAAGCATGACCAGCTCAGGAGAAAGGAGCGCACACTTCCTGCCTAACCACACACAGCTCAGGAGAAAGGAGCGCACACCTCCTGCCTAGGCGCACACGAAGCATACACAGTTCAGGGGAAAGGAGCACAAACCTCCTGCCTAAGCGTGTACATCTGCTGCCTGAGCGTGCACACCTCCTGCCTAAACATGCACAGCTCAGGAGAAAGAAGCGCACACCTCCTGCCTAAGAACGCACACCTCTTGACTAGGCTTGACCAGCTCAGGAGAGAGGAGCGCACACCTCCTGTCTAAGCATGCACAGCTCAGGAGATAGGAGCGCACACCTCCTGTCTAAGCATGACCAGCTCAGGATAGGAGCGCACATCTCCTGTCTAAGCATGACCAACTCAGGACATAGGAGCGCACACCTCCTGTCTAAGCATGCACAGCTCAGGAGATAGGAGCGCACACCTCCTGCCTAGGCATGACCAGCTCAGAAGATAGGAGTGCACACCTCCTGTCTAAGCATGCACAGCTCAGGAGATAGGAGAGCACACCTCCTGTCTAAGCATGCACAGCTCAGGAGATAGGAGAGCACACCTCCTGTCTAAGCATGACCAGCTCAGGAGATAGGAGCGCACACCTCCTGTCTAAGCATGCACAGCTCAGCAGATAGGAGCGCACACCTCCTGCCTAGGCATGACCAGCTCAGGAGATAGGAGCGCACACCTCCTGTCTAAGCATGCACAGCTCAGCAGATAGGAGCGCACACCTCCTGCCTAGGCATGACCAGCTCAGGAGATAGGAGCGCACACCTCCTGTCTAAGCATGCACAGCTCAGCAGATAGGAGCGCACACCTCCTGTCTAAGCATGACCAGCTCATGAGATAGCTACCTGACCCTGTACTAATCCCTTCAGAATGTATCTATAGAGACGGATCCTTTGTTTTAAATTTAAGTAATAAAAGTTATATTTTAGCAGGGTTTTTTTTCTTTTGGTTTACTACTCATAATCAGGTCCCTAAATTTTTAACCGTTTGACTTTTACAGGCTCTTTGCTTCCTGTGGTCATAAATCAGCTGAGAGGAGCTCTGGAAAAGACAGTTAAGAGTATTACAATCTCGCCACCAGACTGAACAGCTCTGTTCAGTAAAGTCAGACCATGAGCTTCCTGTGTGCTACGCATGCAGCTCTGCTCGCTCCTCGATGCTACGCGTGCAGCTCTGCTCGCTCCTCGATGCTACGCGTGCAGCTCTGCTCGCTCCTCGATGCTACGCGTGCAGCTCTGTTCGCTCCTCGCTGCTACGTGTCCATCTCTGTTCGCTCCTTGCTGCCACGTATGCACCTCTGGTTGCTCCATGCTGCCACGTATGCACCTCTGGTTGCTCCTTGCTGCCACGTATGCACCTCTGGTTGCTCCTTGCTGCTACGTGTGCAGCTCTGGTGGCTCCTTGCTGCTATGTGTGCATCTCTGCTCGCTCATCGCTCCTACGTGTGCAGCTCTGTTCACTCCTCGCTGCTACGTGTGCAGCTCTGCTCACTCCACGCTGGTACATGTGCAGCTCTGCTAACTCCTCGCAGCTACATGTGCATCTCTGCTTGCTCTTCGCTGCTACATGTGAAGCTCTGCTCGATCCTCGCTGGTATGTGTGCAGCTCTGCTCACTCCTCACTGCTACATGTGAAACTCTGTTCACTCCTCGCTGCTACGTGTCCATCTCTGTTCGCTCCTTGCTGCCACGTATGCACCTCTGGTTGCTCCTTGCTGCTATGTGTGCAGCTCTGGTGGCTCCTCGCTGCTACGTGTGCAGCTCTGCTTGCTCCTTGCTGCTATGTGTGCATCTCTGCTCGCTCATCGCTCCTACGTGTGCAGCTCTGTTCACTCCTCGCTGCTACGTGTGCAGCTCTGCTCGCTCCTCGCTGCTACGTGTGCAGCTCTGCTCGCTCCTCGCTGGTACATGTGCAGCTCTGCTCACTCCTCGCAGCTACATGTGCAGCTCTGCTCACTCCTCGCAGCTACATGTGCAGCTCTGCTCACTCCTCGCAGCTACATGTGCAGCTCTGCTCACTCCTCGCAGCTACATGTGCAGCTCTGCTCACTCCTCGCAGCTACATGTGCAGCTCTGCTCACTCCTCGCAGCTACATGTGCAGCTCTGCTCACTCCTCGCAGCTACATGTGCAGCTCTGCTTGCTCTTCGCTGCTACATGTGAAGCTGTGCTCGCTCCTCGCTGCTATGTGTGCAGCTCTGTTCACTCCTCACTGCTACACGTGCAGCTCTGCTCGCTCCTCGCTGCTAAGCATGCAGCTCGGCTCCCTCCTCGCTGCTTCGTGTGCACCTCTGCTCGCTCCTCACTGCTACGTGTGCAACTCTGCTCGTTTCTCGCGGACAGGTGTAGAAGCAGGTATAGTCTTGCCCCTTAATCACACCAGACTAGCGCATGCTGCAATAATCTCCACATGGGTAATGTCAAAAATTGAGAATGTGTACTAGCGCAATGGCTAACACGGAGTCCGTGTGTAGTCTGTTCTCCACATGGACCAAAAAACTCCCATGTCTGAAGCAGTGTAAGACTGAGCTGCCAAAGGGCCCACCAGTAACATCGACTCCAGGGCCCCACTTTTCAGCTACACGCAAATATGACTTTATTCTCATTCACAAACATCTACAGCAATAAAATAGGTTGATTGTTGAATAAAAAAATGTTGCCTTTGTCAGTACATCGTGAATCAAGTGTATTGTGCCAAGTACTGCTCATATAAGACGGTGGTCGCTCGTTCATGCACCACGGCCCACCGGAGGATTCTCCTCTTCTCCGATGGGCCAGTCTAAGCCTGGTCTGACGTCCCCTAAGGCATCATTCTGACGTCCGTTTGCGCTTTTCTGCAGACCGATATCAGTGAATGGATATAAAAATGGAGACGTGTCTTGTTTGTGATCCGAGCCATGGATCAAACTTGCCAACTGCAATTAAATGGGTCCCTTGCAACTCTGACAGCACATGGATGCCTACCGGATCTGTGTAGCATATGATGGAGTATGCCACATTTTTTTCCGCATTCGCAATGGTCAATGGAATCATAGAATCATAGAATCGTAGAGTTGGAAGGGACCTCCTGGGCCATCTGGTCCAACCCCCTCCTCAAAGCAGGATTCGCTAAATCATCCCAGTCAGATGTCTGTCCAGCCTCTGTTTGAAGACTTCCATTGAAGGAGAACTCACCACTTCTCGTGGCAGCCTGTTCCACTCATTGATCACTCTAACTGTCAAAAAGTTTTTTCTAATATCTAATCTGTGTCTCTTCCCATTCAGTTTCATCCCATTGCTTCTAGTCTTTCCTTGTGCAAATGAGAATAAAGTTGATCCTTCTACAATGTGACAGCCCTTTAGATATTTGTAGACAGCTATTAAGTCTCCTCTCAGTCTTCTCTTTTGCAAACTAAACATTCCCAAATCCTGCAACCTTTCCTCATAAGACAGGGTTTGCAGACCGGTCACCATTCTGGTCGCTCTTTTCTGAACTTGCTCCAGTTTGTTGATGTCTTTTTTAAAATGTGGTGCCCAAAACTGGACACAATATTCCAGATGAGGTCTGACCAAAGAGGAGTAGAGGGAAATAATGACTTCACGTGATCTAGACTGTATGCTTCTGTTAATACATCCTAGAATTGCATTTGCCTTTTTTGCTGCTGCATCACACTGTTGACTCATATTCAGTCTGTGATCTATTAGTATACCCAAGTCTTTTTCACATGTGCTGTCACTTAGCCCTATTCGTCCCATTCTATATATGCTTTTTTCATTTTTATTGCCCAGATGTAGTACTTTATATATGCTTTTTTCATTTTTATTGCCCAGATGTAGTACTTTGCATTTCTCCCTGTTAAAAACCATTCTGTTAGTTGCTGCCCACTTCTCCAGTTTATTTAAATCTTTTTGAATCCTCTCTCTCTCTCTTCTCCAGTATTAGCTATCCCTCCTAGCTTTGTGTCATCAGCAAATTTA
Source organism: Dendrobates tinctorius (assembly GCF_039654945.1). Lineage (NCBI taxonomy): Eukaryota > Metazoa > Chordata > Amphibia > Anura > Dendrobatidae > Dendrobates > Dendrobates tinctorius. The sequence continues at coordinate 9,956,411 of NW_027361677.1, forward strand.
ATCAGTTTACCCTCAATTCCTTCATCTAAATCGTTGATAAAGATGTTGAACAATACAGGGCCCAGGACAGAGCCCTGTGGTACCCCACTTGAGACATTCTTCCAACTGGATGTGCAGCCATTTACGACCACTCTTTGGGTCCGATCACTAAGCCAGTTATGAATCCACCTAACAGTTGCCTTGTCCATTCCATACTTAGTCATTTTTTCAATAAGGATTGTATGAGAGACTTTGTCAAATGCTTTGCTGAAGTCAAGATATACTATATCTACAGCATTTCCTTGATCCACCCAATCAGTGATACCGTCATAGAAGGAAATTAAGTTAGTCTGACATGACTTATCAATTACAAACCCATGCTGACTGTTTAATCACTTCATTCTTATCCAGGTATTGACATACATGTTGTTTAATAATTTGTTCAAAGATCTTTCCTGGTATAGAAGTCAGACTCACCGGCCTATAGTTGCCTGGGTCCACCTTCTTCCCCTTTTTGAAGATAGGAACAACATTTGCTCTTCTCCAGTCTTCTGGCACTTCTCCTGTTCTCCAAGAATTTTCAAAGATTATGGAGAGGGGTTCAAAAATTTCTTCTGCTATCTCCTTCAGTACTCTGGGGTGTAATTCATCTGGACCTGGAGACTTGAATTCATTTAGGTTAGCTAAGTGTTTCCTCACTATCTTTCTGTTTATAGATATCCTGGATTCTTCTATTCCCTTAATAGGACAGTGAATAACAGTTGATGTTGCATTTCCTTTCTGAGAGAAAACAGATGCAAAATAGGAATTTAAAAGTTTAGCCTTCTCAACATCCTGTCTTACCATTTCATCATTTTCATCCTGTAAAAATACTATAGCATCTTTGACTTTTCTTTTACTTTTGACATATCCCCAAAATCCTTTATTATTGCTTTTGACATCTCTTGCAAGCCTCAGTTCATTTTCAGCTTTAGATAATCTGATTTGTGCCCTGCAGGTTCTGCAGACAGCATTATATTCTTCTTTAGATATGCCTCCCTCTTTCCATTTTATAAACATTTTTTTCTTCCTTTTTAGCATGTGCTTAAGTTCTGTGTTCATCCATCCTGGTTTCCTTAAATGCTTCCTATTCTTCCCTCTTTTCGGAATTGTTAACAACTGTGCATTGAGAATTTCATTTTTCAAGATTTCCCATCCTTCCTGGACATTTTTGTCTTTAAGGATATCCAGCCATTGGATCCCTCCAATTCTCTTTCTGAATCCCTTAAAATCTGCCTTTCTGAAATCTAACCTTGACGTCTGAGTCTTCACAGGTCTTCCACCTCTAGTTATCCAAAATTCTAAAATAGCATGGTCGCTACCTCCTAGGGTCCCAGCCACTTTTACCTCCTCAACCATTTCATCCCTGTTTATAAGGATTAGATCCAAGGTAGCAGTTCCCCTTGTTTTCTCCCTTACCTTTTGGAAGATAAAGTTGTCAGCAAGAGAGGATAAGAATTTCCTTGACCTGTTAGTTTTGCCTGAGAGAGATTCCCAACAAATGTCTGGATAGTTGAAATCTCCCATGACAACCATGTCATATTTTTTGGAGAACTTGGCCATCTGATGCATAAAGAGTTCATCTATATCTTCGGCTTGCACAGACGGCCTGTAGTAAATGCCTACAATGGTGTCCTTTCCATTGTTCTATCCTTGTATTCTTACCCAAACAGTTTCCACAGTTTTGGACTGTCGTTCGGATTGGGTCTATACTTACAGAAGAAAAAAACTCACCCAATAATCTGCTGTAATAAAAAAACCCCACTTATTTATCTTAAGTGAGAAAAAGGAGAAGAGAGAATCCTAAAACTCACCAGAAGGAAAAGAAAACGAACATTCATAGTTAAGAACATAAAGGATATGTAATAAAAAGTGGAAAATTCTCATAATTAATAAGGCTTTGGTGTTGCTGTACATAAAAGTTTCAGGGTTAAACAGTCAAAGTCGCTTTAGTTTTTTTTTCCAAAGTAAAAAGATTCTAGAAGTAAGTGTCAGCGAGTCCTGAAGAGTAACACTGCCCTCTAGTGGCCGCAGAGCAGTACTGCATGAGGCAGAAAATCAGCTTGAGATACAGTAGGGTTTATGGAATTCATAATGTGAAACACAATCACCTCCCGAGTCTGAATCTTACATCCCCCGTGAGCTTTCAGTGCGAGAATTGAAAACATTTATTTTCCAGCAGTTTTATATCCGTCACCGTGTGCGGTTCATACAAAAGAACTGATCTTAGAACTTATAATAGTAAGAGACAAGCGGCGAAAGGAGGAAAAAAAAACAAGAATCGGGGTGGGGTGCTCCTCCTCCTCATCATCTCACGGATTCAAGCCACTAGTTCTTATCATCCGGGAAGCTGGACCCTCAGGTAACCGAAATATATAAAAAAATACAGGTCTTCCAAAAACAGCGCCATACATGTGCACAGGTTGTGTCTGCTATTGCAACTCAGCTCTATTGAAGGTCACTGCAATACCTGACACCACCTGGGGACAGGTGTGGCGCTGTTTTTGGTATAATAAAAAAAAAAAACACCAGGTTTTTCTAATCCTTAAAGGGAATCTGTCGGCAGAAAATGACTTTCCAAACCAAGCACAGGCGCTCGGTGCACCCTCAAATTCTCACGTAGCTTATTTCCAGGTTTTTGCACTTGCGGAGTCTTTAGTGCTGCTATTTTTCGTGTCTGTAGTTGACAACCACATTTGACTATTGGCTATGAAATTTCTGCTGCACGACTTATCTTTAGAATTGTCCAAAAAAGTCATTTAAAAGCAGTCTGTCAGAAAGAAATGACTGTTCAAACCAAGCACAGGTGCTTGGTGCACCCTCAGTGTGGCCAAATAATTTGATGCACCATTCTATCTACTTCTTTACCATCTATTGCTCCTGTAAAAAGCCAGAGCTGTCAATCAAAAGAAGACGAGGGCAAAGAAAGATGCAAAACATGCAGGTTGGATGAGGCGCCAAACTAAGGGTGCACCGAGCGCCTGTGCTTGGTTTGAACAGTTATTTAGTGCTGGCAGACTCCCTTTAAATTACATTTTTTTTAAGCAATTCTAAAGGTAAAAAAAAATAAGCTGTTGTTGAGAAAACATTTTGTAGCCAACAGGCAAATGTTGTTGTCGACTACAGACATGGGGAAAAAAATAGCACTAGAAAAACGCTGCATATACCAAAAATAAGTATACGAGTCTCCTTACGCCAGCTTTGCACCCTCCATGAGGAGAAACGTTCCCCTTTAGGACCCGTCAGAGGTTTCTCATCTAGAAAAATCGGACCTCCTGCTTTGCACTGATGAGATGCAAAGGCTCCGAAACACGTGTCTGGAAATGGTGCCTCTGGTTTGACATCTTATCCTTAACCCTCAGAGCTTTTTTCGGTTAAAAACAGCTGACATGTCCCGGAAAGATGTGGGCTCACCCCCGGAGCCCACATCGAAGGGAGGGAGTCTGACATCGGCGTACTATTTTGTCTTATTTTGCTTTAATTATTGTATTGTTAACGTTGTTACTTATGACTTTTGTGTTTCGAAACTGTGAGGCTGTGTGCACACGATGCAGATTTGCAGCGGTTCCGCAGCGGATTTTACCGCGCAGAAACGTTGCATTTCTGCATTGTGATGTACAGTAGCCTTTAAATCCATGTAAAAAAAAAACGCTGTGCAGACGCTGCGGATTTTTCCCGCGGTACAAAATCCGCAGCATGTTACTTCTTTTGTGCGGTTTTCCATCTCCCCTGTCACCAAATCCGCAGGGGGAAAACCGCGATGGAAAACCGCACGAAAACCGCATGTAAAATGGAAGAAATCCGCAGGAAAAATGCAGGTCATTTAACCTGCGGATTTCTTCCATTCTGCGCGGAAAAATCCGCAGGTCCAAAAAGTACGTCTGCACTCAGCCTTAAACTGTAAAGTGCTGCGGAATATGTTGGCGCTATATAAATAAAGATTATTATTATTACGCCCGATTTCGGAAAGGGGTTAATGTGGAATTTTCATGTGGAAAGGCTTGTTAAAGGGATGAGTCTCCTTACGCCAACTTTGCACTCTCCACAAGGAGAAAGGTTCCCCTTAGGACCCATCAGAGGCTTCTCATCTAGGAAAATCAGATCTTCTGCTTTGCACTGATGAGGAGAAAACACTCTGAAATATGTGTCTGGAAATGGAGCTTCTGGTTTGACTTCTTATCTTCAGTCACGCAGCAAGGCTCGTTCAAGGGAAGAGTCTCCTTATGCCAGCTTGGTACTCTAAGGAGTGGCTAATCATCCAGGAAAATCAGATCTCCTGTTTTGCACTGATGAGTGACAAACACTCTGAAACAAGTGTCTGGAAAAAAATGGAGTCTCTGGTTTGAATTCTTATTCTTAGTCATGCGGCACGGCTCGTTAAAGAGTCAATATTGACTTTTAGGATTGCTGACCCCATTAGAAGTTTTATTCCTCATCCTCTCTAAAGAGAATATATAACCTACGTGAGAAATCATTGTAACGGAAACCCCTGCTGCTTTGGAAGAGTTAATAAGAAAAGTGATCCATTTTTTCTTAATATTACAGTCCCCAAACATAACTTATCTCAGGATTTCAGTCTGGCAGGGCTGACACCATCCCGGTGCCAAGAGTCAAAAGCATTTTGGAAAGCAGCAGACTTCTCAGGGAGCAGAGGAGAGGAGCAGCATTAAGTGGGTCTTTGGCAGTGATTAACAGAGACTCCGGTGGCTTGGCATTATGCTCAATATTTGAGCAATAGTCAAATTCAGCCACCTGTTATACAGCCTGGCGGTGAGAGAGAGAGATCACTATGTATTCAAGACAGGGATATTAAGCAAAAAAAAAAAAATAATGTTATTCTTTCCGAACGCTCTCTCTGCCTGTGTGTTTTCAAAGGAAAGTAATTCTGTTCATCGTGTGTCAGTCATCTCTCCTAGAAACGTTCATACTCCAGAGCTGAATGCACACAAACCCTGGAAGGGTCCTGACCGCGACTTTACTGTAACATATGCTCCTGTGTGCTCCGCTCACCCCAAGACTTCAAAACTATGGGGCAATTCATCAAAGTGTGGTCGTGTCTGAAAACTCATCAGTCTCGAACAAGAAGTCTCGAGGAATAGAGAGATTCTAGAAATGGAGGTCGTATGACAGCGCTGCACCGTGCAAACTAAAACTGGGACGAGCGCTCACCTTTCAAGGAACCTATATGGGCCATAAAAGGGTATGGGGTGGGGGGGTTATCCACCTTTGGGGACATATTTTTCCCTATTTAAACTTAAGTAATTTTTAGCTAAAAATATGTTTTTGCAATCGGGTTCCATTAAAAATGTTGCATCATTTGCCTTCTGCGTTCCACTTGTATATTGGTGGCTGCAGAATGGAGTTAACTGAGACTCCGTCAGTGAGCTCGCTATGACAATTCCGGTGGGAAAGTATTTGATCACATCAAAGTTAAATGTGCAGGGAAACAAAGAACTTAAAAAAAGTCAAATTGTGCAAAATGTTTAATGAAATCTAGTGACAAATATCACATTTAGCCCTAAATACATGAATTTAAGTTAAAAAAAAAGTCCGAAGAGGTGGATAACCCCTCTAAATACATGTAATTTTGGCTAAAAAGTATATTTGCAATTGTGTTTCATTAAAAATTTTGCCCTTTTTGTCTTCTATAGCCTCTGTGTTGCACTTTGTCTATTGCTGGCTGCAGAATGGGTTTACTGAGAATCAGTCAGTGAGCTCCTTTGGACGGACAACTCATAACATAAGCTTCACGCACCCGAAATTCAAGTTCCAAGTACGGACCGCAATGTTTAGAGTGGACGGGGACTCCTGGTCCAAACTCAATGGTCTATTAGGCAGCTATGAGACAGTGGAGTTTGAGTTAAGAGACCCCCGAGCCAGTCTGGACATTGCGCTCCGTACTTGGACCTTGAACTTCCTTCTCCTTAGCTTTTTTCAGCAGATTTAAGATCAGATGAAAGCGGAGCTGAACTTCGTGGTCATAAATCAGCTGAGAGTTTGTCAGAAGAAGGAATACAAGAGTCAAAAACTCTACTGTTAGAACAAGCTCACTGACAGGCTCTCGGTTAACTCATTCTGCAGCCAGCAATACACAGAAAACAGAATGATGCAGGATTATCTCTGACACTCCCATAGAGAAGCGATGAAGTGATGGCGCAGAGCAGTGATCTCGGTTTTGGTGGGGGTCTTGTGCTTTAACCCCCCCCCACAGATCTGCAAGTTATTAATGATCCTGTGGAAAGGTGATCAATATACATATTTGTAAAGGATTGTACAGCATTTAAAAAAAAAACATGGCTGCTTTCATTCCACAAACAGTGCTGCGCCTGTCTACAGGCTGTGTTTGGTACTGCAGCTCAGCCCCAGTCAATTCAATAGAGATTAAGTGCAGTACCAGGCACAGCCTGTGGATGGATGAGGCGCTATGGTTGACTAATTAAAAATGCAAATAAATTTATATAATTTAAACAATGTGATTTTCTGGATTTTATTTTTGATATTCTATCTCTCAATGTTAAAATTAACCTACCCTTAGAATTACAGACTGTTCATGTCTTTGTCAGTGGGCAAACTTACAAAATCAGCAAGGGATCAAATACTTATTTCCCCCACTGTAACCACCAAACACCTCTACACCAAGCCATGCAGCATAACCTAGCTCTGACAATGTGTGTCAGTCAGGACCCAGGTTATATAGGGGATAGAAGTGGCTAACCGTGCTCAGCTGAGAGCTCAGACTGCCAGATCTCTCAACATGGCCGATTAACCCCTCAGATGCTGCTGTCTTCTGGCTCCTCTCCTTCGCGGTGACCCCGTGACAATATCTTTATATTCATAATGATGTTGCCCTAAACAAAACTAAAGGTTATATTTTCCTTAGAGAACTCCTCACCTATCCCGGTGTTTGCGCCAGTGACAATAACCACTTTGCCAGTCAGATCGCACCCCTGGAGAATATCCATGGCGGTGGTGTTTGCATCATACTTCTGCCTCGTGTTCATCTTTGCTGGCTGATCCTCAACGGTAAAGGCGACTCTGGGGTCTAGGTAAGTGGTCCTCTTATTCAGGTGACTGAAAAGAGAGAAAAGCAATTGCCAAAGTAAATCTGAAAATAAAGTACATCAATATGTGATTTCAAGGTCGGTACATGGGAATATGTTTTTGAGGAGTTCTTCGCAGAAGATCCACTTGAAAACTAACTAAAAAAACTCAAGAAATACTCTTCCTATACATTTCTGTTGTAAAATGAGTTGCTGGTCATATGTTTAGGCTTTTGATGCTTTTTTTTTCCGCTTTTTTTTTTTTGGGGGGGGGGGGGGACACCTGATGGGAGAAAATAAAGTGTGCGTGTCTTCTGACTTCTTTGAAATGGTTTCAGGAAATGGAAAGAAAATCCTCTAAGATATTCCCAAAGAAGGAGCGTCTCCTGAAGAGGGTGTCCACTTGAAAAGATGCTAAATAAACTTGCCTAAAAATTTCTGTGTGCCCATATATTAACTGTATGTTCACACTGAAGTTTATTTGCTTTTTTGAGTTTTACACAAGAAATACTTGATTTTTTTAAATAATGTCAAGGGTGCCAACACTTTTGGCCACGATTGTATATTTATACTCACTCAACAAAATAGATCTGCCCATTTTCATCAGTTTCTTGTTCCCAGCCATAGGGGAGATCTGCAAGAGATGACAATATATGTATTATCGAATCATGGTCTAAGACAGACAAGAGATCCTCTGTGGGACCTTCACTGTTGGTGTATGTGCACATTGGAGGTTTGTTTTAGGAGTTTTTGCATCACAAACTGAGAGGTAACTCTCCAATTCATCCTAAAAAACTTGGTATTCCTACTCATTTTCTGCTCTGAAAACTGAAATCAGTTGATGCGCACGCTGAATTTTCAACAACATTTTTGGAGCGGAAAATGAATGCTTTACTCACCCTTCCCGGGTCCGACGCCAAGCTTCCGCCGCTGCTCCAGGTGTCTATTATCGTTTGTCACGTCGACATCACAGCAACTAATAAAGGCTCTGGCCGAGTTGATCGGTGAGCTCATGACTGACTGCAGCATCGTGAATGTGATGTCAGCCCCGCAGACATAAGGAGCAGTGGTGGAGACTTAGTACTGGACCCAAGAAGGGTGAATAAAGCAATTTTCTTTTTTTACCCGGAGCCAGGGGGCGGAGATTACCCATAGGCTGAGTGTGTTACTAACCTCCGGCGATCCTCCTTCGCTTTCCTGTTTTTGGGTGCTCCCACTGGGTTTTTTCATCCAAGTGGCTATAAAAAAAAAAAAAAAGATAAATTGTTTGTTTCCTATCACATTGTGTAAAAACCACTAAGGATATAGCAGAATGCACAGGACAGGCAAAACCACAATGACCCCGATTCATCAAGCAGCTTCCTGGCGCAAAAAAGCTTACGCCAGAAACACAGAAATTCCGTCTGACAGCTGTGAGATCTTACCCCAGTGCACAATTCATCAAGACAGTTGTCCAAAATGCGGGTGATGATGGAATGGGGCCCATGTTCTCAGAATTAAAGTGATATTTTCCATCCTCACAAATGGATATTGTCGGATAGGACTTTTGAAATTTACTACTTGTTAAAATTTGCAGCCGTTCTTCAGATATTAACATTTTTTCCTTTTCTTTACAGCTTGTTGCCTTGGAGACCGACCACTGCTGCTGTCTAGCTTGTACGCACAGTGGTGAAGCTGGCCGAGATTCAGACGTAACAAGACGCTACAGCTATCCTGGCTAGTTTCAAAAGCTCTAAAGAAAACAGCTTGTAAGCACTGCTGTCTAGCAACGGTGGTCGGTCTCCAAGGAAACAAGCTGTAAACAAAAGAAAAGCGTTAATATCTCAAGAACTAATTAAAACTTTAAATAAATTGCAAAATTGCTTGTTTTTACAAGAGCTAACCGACAATACCCACTAATGAATTTTGGAATAACCCCTCGAAGACTCATTTTTATAATGTACACGTAGATACGACCTCGAAAAAAGTGAAAATTTTTTGATTTTAGACTCTAGCGCTGCAGTCACAGGAGGAACAATAAGGTCACATGCCCCTCTAGGAGCGTTGTATCTGTGAGCCACGAGTCACAGGAGGAACAGTAAGGTCACATGCCCCTCTAGGAGCGTTGAATCTGTGAGCCACGAGTCACAGGAGGAACATTAAGGCCACATGCCCCTCTAGGAGCGTTGTATCTGTGAGCCACGAGTCACAGGAGGAACAGTAAGGTCACATGCCCCTCTAGGAGCGTCGTATCTGTGAGCCACGAGTCACAGGAGGAACAGTAAGGCCACATGCCCCTCTAGGAGCGTTGAATCTGTGAGCCACGAGTCACAGGAGGAACAGTAAGGCCACATGCCCCTCTAGGAGCGTCGTATTTGTGAGCCACGAGTCACAGGAGGAACAGTAAGGCCACATGCCCCTCTAGGAGCATCGTATCTGTGAGCCACGCAGTCACAGGAACAGTAAGGCCACATGCCCCTCTAGGAGCAATGTATCTATGAGCCACGCAGTCACAGGAGGAACAGTAAGGCCACATGCCCCTCTAGGAGCATTGTATCTGTGAGCCACGCAGTCACAGGAGGAACAGTAAGGCCACATGCCCCTCTAGGAGCATTGTATCTATGAGCCACACAGTCACAGGAGGAACAGTAAGGCCACATGCCCCTCTAGGAGCCTTGTATCTGTGAGCCACGAGTCACAGGAGGAATAGTAAGGCCACATGCCCCTCTAGGAGCGTCGTATCTGTGAGCCACGCAGTCACAGGAGGAACAGTAAGGTCACATGCCCCTCCAGGAGCATTGTATCTGTGAGCCACGAGTCACAGGAGGAACAGTAAGGCCACATGCCCCTCTAGGAGCATTGAATCTGTGAGCCGCGAGTCACAGGGGAACAGTAAGGCCACATGCCCCTCCAGGAGCATTGTGTCTGTGAGCCACGCAGTCACAGGAACAGTAAGGCCACATGCCCCTCTAGGAGCGTAGTATCTGTGAGCCACGCAGTCACAGGAGGAACAGTAAGGCCACATGCCCCTCTAGGAGCATTGTATCTGTGAGTCACGTAGACACGAGGAATAGTAAGGCCACATGCCCCTCTAGGAGCATTGTATCTGTGAGCCACGCAGTCACAGGAGGAACAGTAAGGTCACATGCCCCTCTAGGAGCATTGTATCTGTGAGCCACGAGTCACAGGAGGAACAGTAAGGCCACATGCTCCTCTAGGAGCCTTGTATCTGTGAGCCACGAGTCACAGGAGGAACAGTAAGGCCACATGCCCCTCTAGGAGCATTGTATTTATGAGCCAGGAGTCACAGGAGGAACAGTAAGGCCATATGCCCCTCTAGGAGCCTTGTATCTGTGAGCCACGACTCATAGGAGGAAAAGTAAGGCCACATGCCCCTCTAGGAGCGTCTTATCTGTGAGCCGTGCAGTCACAGGAGGAACAGTAAGGCCACATGCCCCTCTAGGAGCGTTGTATCTGTGAGCAACGAGTCACAGAAGGAACAGTAAGGCCACATGTCCCTCTAGGAGCGTTGTATCTGTGAGCCACGAGTCACAGGAGGAACAGTAAGGCCACATGCCCCTCTAGGAGCGTCGTATCTGTGAGCCACGAGTCACAGGAAGAACAGTAAGGCCACATGTCCCTCTAGGAGCATTGTATTTATGAGCCAGGAGTCACAGGAGGAACAGTAAGGCCACATGCCCCTCTACGAGCGTCGTATCTGTGAGCCACGACTCATAGGAGGAACAGTAAGGCCACATGCCCCTCTAGGAGCGTCTTATCTGTGAGCCGTGCAGTCACAGGAGGAACAGTAAGGCCACATGCCCCTCTAGGAGCGTTGTATCTGTGAGCAACGAGTCACAGAAGGAACAGTAAGGCCACATGTCCCTCTAGGAGCGTTGTATCTGTGAGCCACGAGTCACAGGAGGAACAGTAAGGCCACATGCCCCTCTAGGAGCGTCGTATCTGTGAGCCACGAGTCACAGGAAGAACAGTAAGGCCACATGTCCCTCTAGGAGCATTGTATTTATGAGCCAGGAGTCACAGGAGGAACAGTAAGGCCACATGCCCCTCTACGAGCGTCGTATCTGTGAGCCACGCAGTCAAAGGAGGAACAGTAAGGCCACATCCCCCTCCAGGAGCGTTGTATCTCTGAGCCACGAGTCACAGGAGGAACAGTAAGGCCACATGCCCCTCCAGGAGTATTGTCTGTGAGCCACGCAGTCACAGGAGGAACAGTAAGGCCACATGCCCCTCTAGAATTGTATCTGTGAGACACGCAGTCACAGGAGGAACAGTAAGGCCACATGCCCCTCTAGGAGCGTTGTATCTGTGAGCCACGAGTCACAGGAGGAACAGTAAGGCCGCATGCCCCTCTAGGAGCACTGTATCTGTGAGCCACGAGTCACAGGAGGAACAGTAAGGCCACGTGCCCCTCTAGAATTGTATCTGTGAGACACGCAGTCACAGGAGGAACAGTAAGGCCACATGCCCCTCTAGGAGCATTGTATGTATGAGCCACGCAGTCACAGGAGGAAAAGTAAGGCCACATGCCCCTCTAGGAGCGCTGTATCTGTGAGCCACGAGTCACAGGAGGAATAGTAAGGCCACATGCCACTCTAGGAGCATTGTATCTGTGAGCCACGCAGTCACAGGAGGAACAGTAAGGCCACATGCCCCTCTAGGAGCATTGTATCTGTGAGCCGCGAGTCACAGGAGGAACAGTAAAGCCACATGTTCCTCTAGGAGCGTTGTATCTGTGAGCCACGAGTTACAGGAGGAACAGTAAGGCCACATGCCCCTCCAGGAGCATTGTCTGTGAGCCACGCAGTCACAGGAACAGTAAGGCCACATGCCCTTGTAGGAGCGTTGTATCTGTGAGCCATGCAGTCACAGGAGGAACAGTAAGGCCACATGCCCCTCTAGGAGCATTGTATCTGTGAATCACGTAGACACGAGGAACAGTAAGGCCACATGTCCCTCTAGGAGCGTTGTATCTGTTAGCCACGAGTCACAGGAGGAACAGTAAGGCCACATGCCCGTCTAGAAGCCTTGTATCTGTGAGCCACGAGTCACAGGAGGAACAGTAAGGCCACATGCCCCTCTAGGAGCATCTTATCTGTGAGCCACTCATATCTGTGAGCCACGACTCACAGGAGGAACAGTAAGGCCACATGCCCCTCTAGGAGAGTCTTATCTGTGAGCCACGCAGTCACAGGAGGAACAGTAAGGCCACATGCCCCTCTAGGAGCGTTGTATCTGTGAGCAACGAGTCACAGGAGGAACAGTAAGGCCACATGCCCCTCCAGGAGCATTGTCTGTGAGCCACGCAGTCACAGGAAGAACAGTAAGGCCACATGCCCCTCTAGGAGCGTTGTATCTGTGAGCCACGCAGTCACAGGAGGAACAGTAAGGCCACATGCCCCTCTAGGAGAATTGTATCTGTGAGCCACGCAGTCACAGTAGGAACAGTAAGGCCACATGCCCCTCTAGGAGCGTTGTATCTGTGAGACACGCAGTCACAGGAGGAACAGTAAGGCCACATGCCCCTCTAGGAGAGTCTTATCTGTGAGCCACGCAGTCACAGGAGGAACAGTAAGGCCACATGCCCCTCTAGGAGCGTTGTATCTGTGAGACACGCAGTCACAGGAGGAACAGTAAGGCCACATGTCCCTCTAGGAGCATCTTATCCCTGAGCCACGCATATCAGTGAGCCACGCAGTCACAGGAGGAACAGTAAGGCCACATGCCCCTCTAGGAGCGTTGTATCTGTGAGCAACGAGTCACAGGAGGAACAGTAAGGCCACATGTCCCTCTAGGAGCGTTGTATCTGTGAGCCACGAGTCACAGGAGGAACAGTAGGGCCACATGCCCCTCTAGGAGCATCGTATCTGTGAGCCACGAGTCACAGGAGGAACAGTAAGGCCACATCCCCCTCCAGGAGCGTTGTATCTGTGAGCCACGAGTCACAGGAGGAACAGTAAGGCCACATGCCCCTCCAGGAGCATTGTCTGTGAGCCACGCAGTCACAGGAGGAACAGTAAGGCCACATGCCCCTCTAGGAGCGTTGTATCTGTGAGCCACGAGTCACAGGAGGTACTGTAAGGCCACATGCCCCTCTAGGAGAATTGTATCTGTGAGCCACGCAGTCACAGGAGGAACAGTAAGGCCACATGCTCCTCTAGGAGCGTTGTATCTGTGAGCCACGCAGTCACAGGAGGAACAGTAAGGCCACATGCCCCTCTAGGAGCGTTGTATCTGTGAGACACGCAGTCACAGGAGGAAAAGTAAGGCCACATGCCCCTCTAGGAGCGTTGTATCTATGAGCCACGCAGTCACAGGAGGAACAGTAAGGCCACATGCCCCTCTAGGAGCGCTGTATCTGTGAGCCACGAGTCACAGGAGGAATAGTAAGGCCACATGCCACTCTAGGAGCGTCGTATCTGTGAGCCACGCAGTCACAGGAGGAACAGTAAGGCCACATGCCCCTCCAGGAGCATTGTATCTGTGAGCCACGAAATCACAGGAGGAACAGTAAGGCCACATGCCCCTCTAGGAGCATTGTATCTGTGAGCTGCGAGTCACAGGAGGAACAGTAAGGCCACATGTTCCTCTAGGAGCATTGTATCTGTGAGCCACGAAATCACAGGAGGAACAGTAAGACCACATGCCCCTCCAGGAGCATTGTGCCTGTGAGCCACGCAATCACAGGAACAGTAAGGCCACATGCCCCTCTAGGAGCATTGTATCTGTGAGCCGCGAGTCACAGGAGGAACAGTAAGGCCACATGTTCCTCTAGGAGCGTTGTATCTGTGAGCCACGAGTTACAGGAGGAACAGTAAGGCCACATGCCCCTCCAGGAGCATTGTGCCTGTGAGCCACGCAATCACAGGAACAGTAAGGCCACATGCCCCTGTAGGAGCGTTGTATCTGTGAGCCACGCAGTCACAGGAGGAACAGTAAGGCCACATGCCCCTCTAGGAGCATTGTATCTGTGAATCACGTAGACACGAGGAACAGTAAGGCCACATGCCCCTCTAGGAGCGTTGTATCTGTAAGCCACGAGTCACAGGAGGAACAGTAAGGCCACATGCCCCTCCAGGAGCATTGTCTGTGAGCCACGCAGTCACAGGAGGAACAGTAAAGCCACATGCCCCTCTAGGAGCGTTGTATCTGTGAGCCATGAGTCACAGGAGGAACAGTAAGGCCACATGCCCCTCTAGGAGAATTGTATCTGTGAGCCACGCAGTCACAGGAGGAACAGTAAGGCCACATGCCCCTCTAGGAGCGCTGTATCTGTGAGCCACGCAGTCACAGGAGGAACAGTAAGGCCACATGCCCCTCTAGGAGCGTTGTATCTGTGAGACACGCAGTCACAGGAGGAAAAGTAAGGCCACATGCCCCTCTAGGAGCGTTGTATCTATGAGCCACGCAGTCACAGGAGGAATAGTAAGGCCACATGCCACTCTAGGAGCGTCGTATCTGTGAGCCACGCAGTCACAGGAGGAACAGTAAGGCCACATGCCCCTCCAGGAGCATTGTATCTGTGAGCCACGAAATCACAGGAGGAACAGTAAGGCCACATGCCCCTCTAGGAGCATTGTATCTGTGAGCCGCGAGTCACAGGAGGAACAGTAAGGCCACATGTTCCTCTAGGAGCATTGTATCTGTGAGCCACGAAATCACAGGAGGAACAGTAAGACCACATGCCCCTCTAGGAGCATTGTATCTGTGAGCCACACAGTCACAGGAGGAACAGTAAGGCCACATGCCCCTCCAGGAGCATTGTATCTGTGAGCCACGAAATCACAGGAGGAACAGTAAGGCCACATGCCCCTCTAGGAGCATTGTATCTGTGAGCCGCGAGTCACAGGAGGAACAGTAAGGCCACATGTTCCTCTAGGAGCGTTGTATCTGTGAGCCACGAGTTACAGGAGGAACAGTAAGGCCACATGCCCCTCCAGGAGCATTGTGCCTGTGAGCCACGCAATCACAGGAACAGTAAGGCCACATGCCCCTGTAGGAGCGTTGTATCTGTGAGCCACGCAGTCACAGGAGGAACAGTAAGGCCACATGCCCCTCTAGGAGCATTGTATCTGTGAATCACGTAGACACGAGGAACAGTAAGGCCACATGCCCCTCTAGGAGCGTTGTATCTGTAAGCCACGAGTCACAGGAGGAACAGTAAGGCCACATGCCTGTCTAGGAGCCTTGTATCTGTGAGCCACGAGTCACAGGAGGAACAGTAAGGCCACATGTCCCTCTAGGAGCATCTTATCCCTGAGCCACGCATATCAGTGAGCCACGCAGTCACAGGAGGAACAGTAAGGCCACATGCCCCTCTATGAGCGTTGTATCTGTGAGCAACGAGTCACAGGAGGAACAGTAAGGCCACATGTCCCTCTAGGAGGGTTGTATCTGTGAGCCACGAGTCACAGGAGGAACAGTAAGGCCACATGCCCCTTTAGGAGCGTCGTATTTGTGAGCCACGAGTCACAGGAGGAACAGTAAGGCCACATGTCCCTCTAGGAGCGTCGTATCTGTGAGCCACGAGTCACAGGAGGAACAGTAAGGCCACATGCCCCTCTAGGAGCGTCGTATCTGTGAGCCACGCAGTCACAGGAGGAACAGTAAGGCCACATCCCCCTCCAGGAGCATTGTATCTGTGAGCCACGAGTCACAGGAGGAACAGTAAGGCCACATGTCCCTCTAGGAGCATTGCATCTGTGAGCCATGCAGTCACAGGAGGAACAGTAAGCTCACATGCCCCTCTAGGAGCGTTGTATCTGTGAGCCACACAGTCACAGGAGGAACAGTAAGGCCACATGCCCCTCTAGGAGCATTTTATCTGTGAGCCACGAGTCACAGGAGGAACAGTACGGCCACATGCCCCTCTAGGAGCGTTGTATCTGTGAGCCACGCAGTCACAGGAGGAACAGTAAGGCCACATGCCCCTCTAGGACTGTTGTATCTGTGAGCCATGAGTCACAGGAGGAACAGTACGGCCACATTCCCCTCTAGGAGCGTTGTATCTGTGAGCCACGCAGTCACAGGAGGAACAGTAAGGCCACATGCCCCCTAGGAGGATTGCATCTGTGAGCCACGCAGTCACAGGAGGAACAGTAAGGCCACATGCCCCTCTAGGAGCCCCGTATCTGTGAGCCACGCAGTCACAGGAGGAACAGTAAGGCTACATGCCCCTCTAGGACCATTGTATCTGTGAGCCATGAGTCACAGGAGGAACAGTACGGCCACATTCCCCTCTAGGAGCGTTGTATCTGTGAGCCACGCAGTCACAGGAGGAACAGTAAGGCCACATGCCCCCTAGGAGCCTTGTATCTGTGAGCCACGCAGTCACAGAAGAAACAGTAAGGCCACATGCCCCTCTAGGAGCCCCGTATCTGTGAGCCACGCAGTCACAGGAGGAACAGTAAGGCCACATGCCCCTCTAGGACCATTGTATCTGTGAGCCACGAGTCACAGGAGGAACAGTAAGGCCACATTCCCCTCTAGGAGCATTGTATCTGTGAGCCACGAGTCACAGGAGGAAAAGTAAGGCTACATGCCCCTCTAGGAGCCTTGTATCTGTGAGCCATGCAGTCACAGGAGGAACAGTAAGGCCACATGCCCCTAAAGGAGTGTTGTATCTGTGAGCCACGCAGTCACAGGAGGAACAGTACAGCCGCATGCCCCTCTAGGAGCATTGTATTTGTGAGCCATGCAGTCACAGGTGGAAACTTACGGCCACATTCCCCTCTAGGAGCGTTGTATCTGTGAGCCACACAGTCACAGGAGGAACAGTAAGGCCACATGCCCCTCTAGGAGCGTTGTGTCTGTGAGCCACGCAGACTCAGGAGGAACAGTAAGGCCACATGCCCCTCTAGGAGCGTTTTATCTGTGAGCTACGCAGACTCAGGAGGAACAGTAAGGCCACATGCCCCTCTAGGAGCCTTGTAACTGTGAGCCACGCAGTCACAGGAGGAACAGTAAGGTCACGTGCCCATGTAGGAGCGTTGTATCTGTGAGCTACGCCATTTTGGTAAAAACTATAAAAATTTGCACTAAATGAAGATGGCGGATTTAAAAAAAAAAAAAAAAGGAACAAAAAGTGGAATATTCAGGGGAGCAACGAGAATCAAATAAGAGCAAACTCCGTCCGTTTTTCTTGCACATGAAAAAAACTGAACATCTGAATGAGGCCTGATAAGGGCCATGCGATGAGTGAACGTGCACAAATGACGAAGATATACTTCACAGCTCAAACTTTAGAAGTTTGGGCTTTGTAGTTTGTTTGATATGTATAGAAAAGTAGATGTAAAATCCAAGGATGAAATGTACAGATGAGAAAATAGTAAATCAGCCCTGTCTATGTACTATGTATATTAGTAGTGTGCACGTGATAGTTCACTACATACTGCCCATTCTTACAAACCGTGCCCTCTAGGCATGCTCTTACTTGGCATAGTAAACCCATCCATCCTTGGTGTTCCTCTCCTCCCATCCGGGCGGCAGCTCATCCTCGCTGTCGGTATCGTCCAGGCCTGCGTACTTCAGAGCTGCCATGGCACTGCGGCTGCTAATGTAATGTTATTATTGATTAATAATGGAAATCAGTTCAGCAGCTGCTATTCTTACACTGACTTCACATGTACCGCCATTCTACCACTAGAGGTCGCCACAGCTCAACAAATCAGCCCGAGGACTTGTATAAAATTATGACAAGGAAGAGAGAGAAGGGAATAGAGACAGAAGAGAGAGAGACAATAGAGAGATGAGAGCAAGACGAAAGCGAGACGAGAGAGAGAAGAGAAAGAAAAGAGAGGAGAGAGGAGAGGAGAGAGAGAGGGGAAAGAGGAGAGAGGGAAGAGAGAGATAGGAGAAAGAAAAGCAGGAGAAGAGAGAAGAGACAGTGGACAGAGTAAAGAGAAGAGAGAGGATAGAAAAAAGAAGAGGAGAGAAGAGAAGAAAAAAAGGAGAGAAAGCATAGAGAGAAAAGAAGAGAGAAGAGAAAGCATAGAGAGGAAAGGAGAGGAGAGAGATGAGAGAGTGGATAGAGGAAAGAAAAGCAGAGGAGAGAAGAGACAAGAGGAGAGAGAAAAGGAGAGATAGAAGAGAGAGAGAAGATAGGAGGGAGAGAGGAAAGAGAGAGGAGAGAGAAGAGCGGTAGAGACAAGAGGACAGAGAGGAGAGAAATAATAGAGACAGAGGAGAGAGACAAGATAGAGAAGAGAGAGGATAGAGGAAAGATGGGGAGAGAGAAGAGAAGAGAGAAAAGGAGAAAGACAAAAGGAGAGGGAGAGAAAAGAGATGAGAGAAAGGATAGAGAGGAGAGAAGAGAGAGAAACAGGGAACAGGAGAGGAGAGAAAGAGAAATAAAGGAGAGAAAGAAGAAAGAAAAGAGATGACAGAGAAAGAGTAGAGAAGATAGAGGGAGCAGAGAGAGAAGGATAAGAAAGAAGAGAGTTGACAAATGAGGAGACAAAAGACAGAAAAGAGAAGTAACATTTAAAAAAAAAAAACAGCAAGCAGTTGTATTGCACATTTCTGCAATTCCATGCATGGCCAAAAACTGCATTGTGGAACCACAGTAATCCCTTTTTCCCATCAATGTGGCATTGTGTGCTCATTTTTTTTATGTGTACCGAAATCCAGGGCCCCACAGTGCCATGACGTCACTTGAGAACCGATGTCTCATGCGTGACATCAGCCTAGTAATCACTAGTTGCCGGCATTTTAGTGCCAGCTGAGGACATTCGTACCCACTTGGAACAGCCGCCAGGGTACCGATGTGGCAAATCCACGGAAGTCTGCAATCGGCCAATATATGAAAAGCCAATGACCCACTTCTTTTGACAAGCTCAAAACAAATGACGGTCTCAATTACACACGTTTTACAAATAATATTATGAGGATGTATAATATATATACATGACGGAGATAAGTAATAATATTATGGGGGATGTATAATACACAGGACGGTGGATAAATAATATTATGGGAATGTGTAATACACAGGACAGGGTATAAGCAATAATACTATGGGGAATGTATAATACACAAGACAGGGGATAATGTTATGGGGATGTATAATACACATGACGGAGATAAGAAATATTATGGGGGATGTATAACACACAGGATGGGGATAAGTAATAATATTAAGGAGGCGTATAATACACAGGATATTATAGTATGGGGGATGTATAACACACAGGACGGGGATGATATGTTATGGGGGTGTATGACAGTAAATAACAGGTAGCCATCCTCCTCCGCTCAGGCACTTGCTCTGCAGTAGTCCTGCCTTTATTCCAGGACGTGTCCTGCCTCCCTGTCATGGCTGCTCAGCACTGCATTCATAGGAGCTGAATAGAGAAGGCACTTGCCTTTAGAGGACGCTGGCTGCAGCTCCAGACTGTCAGCTCCTGGGACAATGGCTGCCTATCCCTGTATTATCTGCGTGCAGGAGAGCAGGACACAGCCTGGCTGACAGCCGCAGCCTCACTGGGCTCTGTGTATACACAAGATTCACATGGACCGCTCTGCGCACTTCCTGTGTTTCCTCTCATCTCTTCCCCCCGGCTACACTCGCCCTGCTGCTCTAGTTCCTGTTCTCTGTGTTGCTGGTTGTTATGGTGACACTTGTACCATGAGGCAGCGACAGGGTGCACTGGTCACTGATAGCCTGCAAGTGACTGCACACACAGCACGTGATTATATACAGCTGACCAGGGCGAAGGGAAGCACTTGCCCGTAGCAACCAATCAGTAATCAGCTTTCATTTCCCAGCGGCTCTTTAGAAAATTAAAGCAACGACCTTATTGGTTGCTATGGGCGACTGTTGCACTTTGTATACAGTTGGCACACTATGGCCTTGCAAATGCCACATGAATACCCAGCCTCATACATGTCCTGTAAGGGAGCGTTCACACTGCTTTCAGGCGCTCACGTCAGGGCTTGTGTCTGAACCCCCCTCTCAAAATGGGGTCTGGACTCACGCATCAATGTGACTGACTGACAGCCGCAAAACATGCAGCTGCGGAGACTCGAACATGTCACTCGAGCGCCCGCGATACTCGGTGCATACCCGAGCACCCTCGGCAAACTGGAGTAGCGAGCATGCACTCATCACTAGTAGCAGCGGCACGTAGTTATGTTTGGCTACGCAATTGTGTGGCGACATGTAGTGCAAGCCTAACGGGTGTAGAGATGTCCCTCCTGGGATTTTGAGCCCCATGGCAGCTGCATTGCCTGATCAGGGTCAGGGAACTGATGTAAATTTGTAAGGAAAGCCAATGGAACAGAATAAACATGGGAAAAACATACCTAGTAGTAAAAGCAGGACAGGCCATGCCTTCCAGATGTCTGGAGTCTGAGGCGGAATGTCGTATTCCGCCATAATACACATGTACCTTGCCCCTTGTCTGCTGTGGGCAATAAGACCATTGTACAATATGATTCACAGGAGCTTGCACGTGGGCAAACACGAGTAAACGCCACTTGGACAATTATTTCTAACCACCTAACAAAAACTATACTGCAGAGCATAATGCCAATGTGAAGGGTTAATACTAAAGTCAAAGCTGAAGTATATCCATTCTCTGAAGGTTTCGTTTCTTCATTTTTGTTGCTGTAAGATACATTTTTGTAATTGGCAAGGGCTGTCATGAAACCAGACTGTTCTCATCAGGTGCAAAGATAAGGGAGGCGGGGGTGTAAAACTCTGAAGAATATGCCACTATACTACTTTCTATGACGGACATATATGTAGTTTCCAGTTTTCTTGCAATATTATTGGCTTACAAAGTGAAGCATTACCATGATGCTATTGGTACTTGAGAACCTTGCATAATTAAGCAAAAGATTATAAAATAAGTGACTAAAATAAAGGGGCTTAGTGATCTGTCTCGATCCTCCCGTACAGAGACCCCCGTCTCCGTGTGGTCATTTGAGTTGCTAGCAACACTGGAATAATTTGGAAATCACTGGCTCAACCGTGAAGGGTTAATTTAGCCCTCCCAAAATAGCTACCTCAACACCTTTGAAAAAAAATCCTAAAGACCCCCAAAACACTTCTAAAAAACGGTCTTCAGATTTCTCTATTGACTTTCAGCTAAAAGTCGCTAGAAAAATGCTGTAAAAAAAGTTTTTCTTGGGAAGAATTTTTGAGGTCAGTTTCACTTTTGTCCTCTGTGTCGATATTTGGTGCCAGTTTATCAAAGTGTCGCACAATGTTTGAGAAATTTGGCACATTTTTTAGACTTAGTAACTGCCACCACCCTCGTACGGGAGCGATTTTGCTCATGGACCTGTTGAGTTCGATGAACTCAAATAAAAATGATGGACTTAGGGGAAAATAAAGGATTAAAAATGGTGCCCAACTTTTCTAAATGTAACTAAAAATGAGCCAAAAGTCTGACGTAAAACATATAAACCCCTCTTTAGTTTTCTGAGAAAAACAACTGGGAACATTTTCTAAACTTGTACAGTAATTGTTACAGCGGCTCATGGTCTTTGATAAATTTGGCCGATCTTTAGACCCTCTCAATTAACTTTATTCCACCTATTCTTTTAATTTGCATCCCCTGTTTGGGTTTACATTTTGGCACAAATTGAGTGCACATTTTTGTTTTTTAAGCCAAGGGGGTGAGGCTTAGTAGCCATGACCAAGAGTGAGCATTCATAAATATATACATACAGTGCCTTGCGAAAGTATTCGGCCCTCTGGAACTTTTCAACCTTTTCGCACATATCATGCTTCAAACATAAAGAAACCAAATGTAAATTTTTGGTGAAGAATCAACAACAAGTGGAACACAATTGTGAAGAACAAAATTTATTGTTTATTTTAAATTTTTGTGGAAATTCAAAAACTGATGAATGTCATCCACTCAATGCCGTCTTTTATTCCCCATTGACTTGCATTGGGGTCGGGTTTCGGACAAAACTCCGACTTTTTTTTGCCCTAGTCGGACCAGTTTCATCCGACTCAAATTTTGTTTCATGAAACCCGATCCGACCAAAGTCGCTCAACTCTACTTGCCACTCTTCCATAAAGGCCGGATTTGTGCAGTGTACAACTGATTGTTGTCCTATGGACAGACTGTCCCACCTCAGCTGTAGATCTCTGCAGTTCATCCAGAGTGATCTTGGGCCTCTTGGCTGCATCTCTGATCAGTCTTCTCCTTGTTTGAGATGAAAGTTTAGAGGGCCGGCCAGGTCTTGGTAGATTTGCAGTGGTATGATACTCCTTCCATTTCAATAAGATCGCTTGCACAGTGCTCCGTGGGATGTTTAACCCCTTAACCCCCAAAGGTGGTTTGCACGTTCATGACTGGGCCAATTTTTACAATTCTGACCACTGTCCCTTTATGAGGTCATAACTCTGATACGCTTCCATGGATCCTGGTGATTCTGACATTGTTTTCTCGTGACATATTGTACTTCATGTTAGTGGTAAAATTTCCTTCAAATAACTTGCGTTTATTTGTGAAAAAAATGTAAATTTGGCGAAAATTTTCGCAATTTTCCAACATTGAATTTTTATGCCCTTAAATGACAGAAAAAACTCTCATTTTTGCAACACCATTTTATTTTTACGGACCTCATCACATTTGAAGCCACTTTGAGGGGTCTATATGATAGAAAATACCCAAAAGTGACACCATTCTAAAAACTGCACCCCTTAAGGTGCTCAAAACCACATTCAAGAAGCTTATTAACCCTTCAGGTGCTTCACAGGAATTTTTTGAATATTTAAAAAAAATGAATATTTAACTTTTTTTCACAAAAAAAATACTTCAGGTTCAATTTTTTTATTTTACCAAGGGTAAAATGAGAAATTGGACTGCAAAAGTTATTGTGCAATTTGTCTTGAGTACGCTGATACCTGATATGTGGGGGGGAACCACTGTCTCGGCACATGGCAGAGCTCAGAAGGGAAGGAGCGCCATTTGACTTTTTCAATGCAAAATTGGCTGGAATTCAGATCGGACGCCATGTCACGTTTGGAGAGCCCCTGCAGTGGCGTAGCGTGGGGGGACGGGGGCGGTCCGCCCTAGGCGGCACGTGTGTGGGAGCGGCGCGGCAGCAGAAGCAATTCCTCTCCTCTGTGGGAGAAGCGCGGAGCCTGGACTCACTGACTGTACATTTCGGCCTGCGGGGCTGTGCAGTGAGGGGGTAATGCAGCCTCTTCTTCCCACCCTTCCTCCATCCTCCTCCGCCGATCGGGAGCCGCTGTACCCCTGCTACCTAGCAGCTTCTCCCTCCTCCGCCCTATTGATGCTCCCGGGAGGAGGAAAGAATATGGCGGTGCTGCTGCCCCGGCTGGGAGCGAGAGGAAAATGGTAGGACAGTACTGCAGGGGGTGAGGTGGGATACTGGGGAGCATGGTTTGGGGGCGACTTGTGGGAGAGGCTGCTGGGTGCACCGCGGCCATTACCGGAGAATGCACCACCAACATCTGTACGGGAGAAGCCACAGACAGCTGTCACATGCCACATAGACATCACACCACAGGTGTCCTAATACAATAATCATCCCCCATATAAGTGTTCTCGTACATCCCCCCATATATACGTGTCCTCGTACATCTCCCATATATGTGTCCTCGTACATCCCCCATATCCATATATACGTGTCCTCGTACATCCCCTATACGTGTCCTCGTACATCCCCCCATATACGTGTCCTCGTACATCTCCTCTCCATACACTTTCTGGTTTTTTTCTGTCACATTATTAAAAATTATTATTAAAAAAGCCATTAGGTCTTCATCCAGCATCATCAAGCTAATACATATATATAGAGAGAGAACTGCAAGAAGATGAAAGTCTAGAAATGTAGAAATAATAACAGCAGAGTTAGTAGCAGACTAAAAATGAGATCTTTAAGTGTAGTGTGGGCTCTTCGGATGCTTCCGGATTATCAACGACCAAAGGGCGCAAATTTTTCGACCGCCCCGGGCGCCACAAACAGTTGCTACGCCACTGAGCCCCTGATGTACCTAAACAGTGGAAACCCCCAACAAGTGACCCCATTTTGGAAACTAGACCCCCAAGGAACTTATCTAGATATGTGGTGAGAACTTTGAACCCACAAGGGCTTCACAGAAGTTTATAACGTATAGCAGTACAATTAAAAAATCATATTCTTTGCACAAAAATGATCTTTTCACCCCCAATTTTTATTTTCCCAAGGGTAACAGGACCCTAAAAGTTATTGTGCAATTTGTCCTGAGTACGCTGATACCCCATATGTGGGTGTAAACGACTATTTGGGCGCATGGCAGAGCTCGGAAGGGAAGCAGCGCCATTTGACTTTTTTGCCTGGAATTGAGATTGGATACCATGTCGCGTTTGGAAAGCCCCTGATGTACCAAAACAGTGGAAACCCCCCACAAATGACACCATTTTGGAAACCAGACCCCCTAAGGAACTTATCTAGATGTGTGGTGAGCACTTTGAACCCCAAAGGGCTTCACAGAAGTTTAGAATGCCCGGGCGTGAAAATAAAAAAAATCTTATTTTTTCCACAAACATGTTCTTTTAGTCCCCAATTTTTTTATTTTCCCAAGGGTACCAGGAGAAATTGGACCCCAATAGTTTTTGTCTAATTTGTCCTGAATACGCTGATACCTCATATGTGGGAGAAAACTACTGTATGGGAACACGTCAGGGCTCGAAAGGGAAGTAGTGACGTTTTGGAATGCAGACTTTGATGGAATGGTCTGAGGGTGTCATGTGCGTTTGGAGAGCCTCTGATGTGCCTAAACTATTGAAACTCCCCACAAGTGACCCCATTTGGGAAACTAGACCCCCCCACGGAACTTATCTAGAAGTTTATGACGCCCAGGCGTGAAAGTAAAAATATCATTTTGTTTCCACAAAAATGATATTTTTTCCCCCATTTTTTTATTTTCCTTAGGGCAACAGGAGAAATTGGACCCCAAAAGTTGTTTTGCAATTTGTCCTGAGTAGGCTGATACCCCATAGGTGGGGGTAAAACACTGTTTGGGGGCATGGCAGAGCTTGGAAGGGAAGGAGCACCATTTGACTTTTTCAACGCAGAATTGGCTGGAATTGAGATCAGACACCATGTTGCGTTTGGAGAGCACCTGATGTGCCCAAACAGTGGAAACCCCCAATTCTAACTCCAACCCTAACCCCAACACACCCCTGCGCTGCTGTGGGGGGCTCAGGGAAGCACGGAGGGAGCCCCCTCCCTGCCGATGCTTCCCTTTAACCCCCGGTACACCGCGATCGTGTTTGATCGTGGTGTGCCAGGGGTTAACGTGTCGGGGGCGGTCCGTGATCCCCCCTGACACATTGTGCCGGGTGTCAGCTGTGATAATCAGCTGACACTCGGCCGCGATCAGCGGCGTTCACTCTGTGAGCGCCGCTGATCGCTGTGTACTATCCAGTCCCTGGGAATTAAGTCCCAGGGCACATGGACGGGATAGTACGTCACATGACAGAAAGGGGTTAAAGTTTTGGAAATCATTTTGTATCCAAATCCGGCTTTGAACTTCTCCACAACAGTATCACGGACCTGCATGTTGTGTTCCTTGGTCTTCATGATGCTCTCTGTGCTTCATACAGAACCCTGAGACTATCGCAGAGCAGGTGCATTTATACGGAGACTTGATTACACACAGGTGGATTATATTTATCATCTTTAGTCATTTAGGACAACATTGGATCATTCAGAGATGCACAATGAACTTCTGGAGTGAGTTTGCTGCACTGAAAGTAAAGGGGCCAAATAATATTGCACGCCCCACTTTTCAGTTTTTGAATTTCCACAAAAATTTAAAATAACCAATAAATTTCGTCCAACTTCACAATTGTGTCCCACTTGTTGTTGATTCTTCACCAAAAATTTACATTTAGTATCTTTATGTTTGAAGCATAATATGTGGGTAAAGGTTGAAAAGTTCCAGGGGCCGAATACTTTCGCAAGGCACTGTATACTTTTAATACATCCCATGACCCAGGTTTTAACTTGAAGCTAAGCAGTCTATATGTAAGGCCGGTGTCACACTTGCAACTGCAATACGAGAAACTTGCGCGAGTCTCTCGCATCAATACCTGGCACTGCCGCCGGCACTCGGGACCGGGAGCGCTCAGCTGCATAGAAAGACATGCAGCCGCACATTCCGGTCCCAAGCCAAAAATAAAGGCGATTACACCAAAACTTGTATGGATTTTAATATTTTTTTATTTACATATAAATGATGATGTTATTATTACACAAGAGAATGGAGCAGATAATGATGGTGATGACTCCGCTCCTCAGGCCTCGGCTTACGGTGGTGGTGTTTTTGGAAATCCAGGTCTAGATCACACATGACGGAGAGGCAAATAGCAGGGATTTATGAAGTGTGATGCATCTAGTTGGAGTTTTCCTTGATTTCTCTAGGATGTTCATCTTACCACACCACGTTAATCATATGACCTTTTGTCTGTCCATGATTTTATTGGTGAAGGAGCAGCACTTCCTTCGCTCTGACCCAGGGGCAGACACTGACAGCTTGGGGCCCCTGTGCAAGAAATGTGTCTGGGCCCCCTTCCTTTTAAGGCAACAAAGCTACATATCTACTATATAATCGTCTAATTCTGTCTGTCTGTAACGGAAATCCCGCGGCGCTGATTGGTCGCGCCAGGCCTGGCGCGACCAATCAGCACATTGGAACGACGCACGCCTCTGCGGTGCACAGAGAGAGAGAGAGAGACCAATCAGCGACAGGCGGGATTTCCGTTACAAACAGAGAGACAGACAGAATTAGACGAATATATAGTAGATACATTTCTGTATGAGGAGAAATATATATAGAGAGAGAGAGAGAGAGAGAGAAGAAATATATTTATACTGTATATATACACGTCTGTATGAGGAGAAATATATATATATATACACGTCTGTATGAGGAGAAATATATATATATATATATATATACACGTCTGTATGAGGAGAAATATATATATATACACGTCTGTATGAGGAGAAATATATATATATATACACGTCTGTATGAGGAGAAATATATATATATATACACGTCTGTATGAGGAGAAATATATATATACACGTCTGTATGAGGAGAAATATATATATATACACGTCCGTATGAGGAGAAATATATATATACACGTCTGTATGAGGAGAAATATATATATATATACACGTCTGTATGAGGAGAAATATATATATATACACGTCTGTATGAGGAGAAATATATATATACACGTCTGTATGAGGAGAAATATATATATATATACACGTCTGTATGAGGAGAAATATATATATATATATACACGTCTGTATGAGGAGAAATATATATATATACACGTCTGTATGAGGAGAAATATATATATATATATACACGTCTGTATGAGGAGAAATATATATATACACGTCTGTATGAGGAGAAATATATATATATACACGTCCGTATGAGGAGAAATATATATATACACGTCTGTATGAGGAGAAATATATATATATATACACGTCCGTATGAGGAGAAATATATATATACACGTCTGTATGAGGAGAAATATATATATATATACACGTCTGTATGAGGAGAAATATATATATACACGTCCGTATGAGGAGAAATATATATATATACACGTCTGTATGAGGAGAAATATATATATACACGTCTGTATGAGGAGAAATATATATATATACACGTCTGTATGAGGAGAAATATTTATATATACACGTCCGTATGAGGAGAAATATATATATATATACGTCTGTATGAGGAGAAATACATATATACACGTCTGTATGAGGAGAAATATATATATACACGTCCGTATGAGGAGAAATATATATATATACACGTCTGTATGAGGAGAAATATATATATACACGTCTGTATGAGGAGAAATATATATATATATACACGTCCGTATGAGGAGAAATATATATATACACGTCTGTATGAGGAGAAATATATATATATACACGTCTGTATGAGGAGAAATATATATATATACACGTCTGTATGAGGAGAAATATATATATACACGTCCGTATGAGGAGAAATATATATATATACACGTCTGTATGAGGAGAAATATATATATATACACGTCCGTATGAGGAGAAATATATATATACACGTCTGTATGAGGAGAAATATATATATATACACGTCCGTATGAGGAGAAATATATATATACACGTCTGTATGAGGAGAAATATATATATACACGTCCGTATGAGGAGAAATATATATATACACGTCTGTATGAGGAGAAATATATATATATACACGTCCGTATGAGGATAAATATATATATACACGTCTGTAGGGAAGAAATATATATACACATCTGTATGAGGAGAAATATATATATACACGTCTGTATGAGGAGAAATATTTATATATACACGTCTGTATGAGGAGAAATATATATATATACACGTCCGTATGAGGAGAAATATATATATACACGTCTGTATGAGGAGAATATATATATACACGTCTGTATGAGGAGAAATATATATATATACACGTCTGTATGAGGAGAAATATATATATACACGTCTGTATGAGGAGAAATATATATATATACACGTCCGTATGAGGAGAAATATATATATACACGTCTGTATGAGGAGAAATATATATATATACACGTCCGTATGAGGAGAAATATATATATACACGTCTGTATGAGGAGAAATATATATATACACGTCCGTATGAGGAGAAATATATATATACACGTCTGTATGAGGAGAAATATATATATATACACGTCCGTATGAGGAGAAATATATATATACACGTCTGTATGAGGAGAAATATATATACACATCTGTATGAGGAGAAATATATATATACACGTCTGTATGAGGAGAAATATTTATATATACACGTCTGTATGAGGAGAAATATATATATATACACGTCCGTATGAGGAGAAATATATATATACACGTCTGTATGAGGAGAATATATATATACACGTCTGTATGAGGAGAAATATATATATATATACACGTCTGTATGAGGAGAAATATATATATATACACGTCTGTATGAGGAGAAATATATATATACACGTCCGTATGAGGAGAAATATATATATACACGTCTGTATGAGGAGAAATATATATACACATCTGTATGAGGAGAAATATATATATACACGTCTGTATGAGGAGAAATATTTATATATACACGTCTGTATGAGGAGAAATATATATATATACACGTCCGTATGAGGAGAAATATATATATACACGTCTGTATGAGGAGAAATATATATATACACGTCTGTATGAGGAGAAATATATATATATACACGTCTGTATGAGGAGAAATATATATATATACACGTCTGTATGAGGAGAAATATATATATATATACACGTCCGTATGAGGAGAAATATATATATACACGTCTGTATGAGGAGAAATATATATATACACGTCCGTATGAGGAGAAATATATATATACACGTCTGTATGAGGAGAAATATATATATACACGTCTGTATGAGGAGAAATATATATATATACACGTCTGTATGAGGAGAAATATATATATATACGTCTGTATGAGGAGAAATATTTATATATACACGTCTGTATGAGGAGAAATATATATATATACATCCGTATGAGGAGAAATATATATATACACGTCTGTATGAGGAGAAATATATATATATACACGTCTGTATGAGGAGAAATATATATATATACACGTCTGTATGAGGAGAAATATATATATACACGTCCGTATGAGGAGAAATATATATATATACACGTCTGTATGAGGAGAAATATATATATACACGTCTGTATGAGGAGAAATATATATATATACACGTCTGTATGAGGAGAAATATATATATATACGTCTGTATGAGGAGAAATATTTATATATACACGTCTGTATGAGGAGAAATATATATATATACATCCGTATGAGGAGAAATATATATATATATATACACGTCCGTATGAGGAGAAATATATATATATACACGTCTGTATGAGGAGAAATATATATATATACGTCTGTATGAGGAGAAATATTTATATATACACGTCTGTATGAGGAGAAATATATATATACATCCGTATGAGGAGAAATATATATATATATACACGTCCGTATGAGGAGAAATATATATATATATATATACACGTCTGTATGAGGAGAAATATATATATATATATATATATATACACGTCTGTATGAGGAGAAATATATATATATACACGTCTGTATGAGGAGAAATATATATATATATATATATATATATATATATACACGTCCGTATGAGGAGAAATATATATATATATACATATACACGTCTGTATGAGGAGAAATATATATATACACGTCTGTATGAGGAGAAATATATATATACACGTCCGTATGAGGAGAAATATATATATATACACGTCCGTATGAGGAGAAATATATATATATACACGTCCGTATGAGGAGAAATATATATATACACGTCTGTATGAGGAGAAATATATATACACATCTGTATGAGGAGAAATATATATATATACGTCTGTATGAGGAGAAATATATATATACACGTCTGTATGAGGAGAAATATATATATATACGTCTGTATGAGGAGAAATATATATATACACGTCTGTATGAGGAGAAATATATATATACACGTCTGTATGAGGAGAAATATATATACACATCTGTATGAGGAGAAATATATATATACACGTCTGTATGAGGAGAAATATATATATACACGTCTGTATGAGGAGAAATATATATATACACGTCTGTATGAGGAAAAATATATATATACACGTCTGTATGAGGAGAAATATATATACACATCTGTATGAGGAGAAATATATATATATACACGTCTGTATGAGGAGAAATATTTATATACTGTATACACGTCCGTATGAGGAGAAATATATATATATACACGTTTGTATGAGGAGAAATATATATATACACGTCTGTATGAGGAGAAATATATATATATACACGTCTGTATGAGGAGAAATATATACACTCACTGGCCACTTTATTAGGTACACCTGTCCAACTGTGTGTTAAGACTTAATTTCTAATCAGCCAATCACATGGCGGCAACTCAGTGCATTTAGGCATGTAGACATGGTCAAGACAATCTCCTGCAGTTCAAACCGAGCATCAGTATGGGGAAGAAAGGTGATTTGAGTGCCTTTGAACGTGGCATGATTGTTGGTGCCAGAAGGGCTGGTCTGAGAATTCCAGAAACTGCTGATCTACTGGGATTTTCACGCACAACCATCTCTAGGGTTTACAGAGAATGGTCCGAAAAAGAAAAAAAATCCAGTGAGCGGCAGTTCTGTGGCCGGAAATGCCATGTTGATGCCAGAGGTCAGAGGAGAATGGGCAGACTGGTTCGAGCTGATAGAAAGGCAACAGTGACTCAAATTGCCACCCGTTACAACCAAGGTAGGCAGAAGAGCATCTCTGAACGCACAGTGTGTCGAACTTTGAGGCAGATGGGCTACAGCAGCAGAAGACCACACTGGGTACCACTCCTCTCAGCTAAGAACAGGAAACTGAGGCTACAATTTGCACAAGCTCATCGAAATTGGACAGTAGAAGATTGGAAAAACGTTGCCTGGTCTGATGAGTCTCGATTTCTGCTGCGACATTCGGATGGTAGGGTCAGAATTTGGCGTAAACAACATGAAAGCATGGATCCATCCTGCCTTGTATCAACGGTTCAGGCTGGTGGTGGTGGTGTCATGGTGTGGGGAATTTTTTCTGGGCACTCTTTGGGCCCCTTGGTACCAATTGAGCATCGTTGCAACGCCACAGCCTACCTGAGTATTGTTGCTGACCATGTCCATCCCTTTATGACCACAATGTACCCAACATCTGATGGCTACTTTCAGCAGGATAATGCGCCATGTCATAAAGCTCGAATCATCTCAGATTGGTTTCTTGAACATGACAATGAGTTTACTGTACTCAAATGGCCTCCTCAGTCACCAGATCTCAATCCAATAGAGCATCTTTGGGATGTGGTGGAACGGGAGATTCGCATCAGGGATGTGCAGCCGACAAATCTGCGCCAACTGTGTGATGCCATCATGTCAATATGGTCCAAAATCTCTGAGGAATGCTTCCAGCACCTTGTTGAATCTCTGCCACGAAGAATTGAGGCAGTTCTGAAGGCAAAAGGGGGTCCAACCCCTTACTAGCATGGTGTACCTTATAAAGTGGCCAGTGAGTGTATATATATATATACACGTCTGTATGAGGAGAAATATATATATATATATATACACGTCTGTATGAGGAGAAATATATATATACACGTCTGTATGAGGAGAAATATATATATATATACGTCTGTATGAGGAGAAATATATATATATACACGTCTGTATGAGGAGAAATATATATACGTCTGTATGAGGAGAAATATATATATATATATATATATATATATATACACGTCTGTATGAGGAGAAAAATGATAGTTACTTACCAGTAATTTGATGTTCCAGAGCCATGACAGCACCACACATGAACAGGGACATTATTTTCCCTTCCCCATGACAGCACCGCAGACATGAGAGAAGGTATCCGCCCCCAGGAAACAGGAAACCTGTAGCAGAGACATAAGAAGGGGCGGCACCTCTCTCCCCAGTTTGTTTCAGTTTGTTTTGCCTTATTAGTTTACATACATGTTATATAACAGTGTCACAAATATTCACCTTCTTTTCGCTTTCTATACATATATATATATTATTTTTTTATATATATATATTTTCACATATATTTACATATCCAGATACAAATTTAAATTTTTTGGTGCACCACACAACCATCACCAAGATAGGGCGGGAACGATGCGGTGCTGTCATGGCTCTGGAAAATCAAATTACCGGTAAGTAATTATCATTTTTTCCCTTCCCCATGACAGCACCGCAGACATGAGAGGAAAGATAGAATAGACTCCTAGGGTGGGACAACAGCAGACAACACTTTTCTCCCAAAGGCCAGATTTGAGGGCCCTAAGTCTAGGCTATAGTGTCGGAAGAAAGTGGATGGTGAGGACCATACTGCTGCCTTACAGATCTGCTCAACCGAAGCATTTGCCCTTTCAGCCCAGGACGTGGCTATGGCTCTTGTAGAGTGAGCCGTTACACCCAGTGGGGGAGTCAGATCTGAAGAAGAGTAAGCTAGTGCAATACCTATACGTAGCCATCGTGCAATTGTTGACTTTGAAGCTTTTTTACCCCTGTTTGTCCCCTGAAAGGAGACAAAAAGGGCTGAATACTGTCGCCATGATTTTGAGGCTTCCATATATTGAAGCAGGCAACGTCTGACATCTAGGCAATGGAAGGTTTTCTCTCCCTGGGATTTGGGGTTTGGACAAAACGAGGGCAAAATTATCTCCTGCTCCCTGTGAAATTTGGAATTTACCTTCGGTAGGAAGGCGAGATCAGTTTTTATGATCACCCTATCATCCAAAAAGGTGGTATATGGTGGATTTACAGATATCGCCTGCAGCTCGCAGACACGACGAGCTGAATTTAGGGCCACCAGGAGTACTGTTTTTAGCGTCAGCGCCTTTATCGAGATGGAAGCAATAGGTTCAAATTGAGATGCTGTCAGTGCCCTTAATACTAAATTTAGATCCCAGGGAGCTACCTTAGATGTTAATTTTGTGGGCCTGGATGTAAAGGAGGCCCGAATGAATCTATAGACTCATGGGTGATCAGCCAGTTTTTGATCAAACAATGCACCCAGGGCCGATACCTGCATTTTCAAGGTGCTTGTGGACAGTCCTTTTTCCAGTCCTTTCTGGAGGAACTCTAGGATCTCTTTTATTGGTATTTCCTGGGTTGTCCCAGTCAATTGTTGGCCTGTGAACTGTAAGAATTTTTCCCAAATTTTTTGGTATTTGAGTGAAGTTACCTCCTTTCTGCTAGTGAGCAGGGTGGTTACTAACGGGACTGAGAACCCTTTTGCTAGAAGGAGTCCCCTCTCAAGTTCCACGCAGTGAGGTGCAGCCTGTGAACCCTGGGGTGTTCTACTGGGCCCTGGTATAGCAGATTCGGGGTATCTGGGAGGATCCATGGGTCCGAGACAGACATGCGTCTGAGCCATGTGAACCATGCCTTTTCGGCCAGAAGGGTGAAATCAAGATTATTCGAGCTGTCTCTTGTCGGATCTTTTTCAAGACTACTGGAATCAATGGAAATGGGGGGAACGCATAGGCCAGACGAAATTTCTACCGGTGTAGTAGCGAGTCCACCCCATCTGGTTGCTCTCTTGGATTTAGGGAGTAGAACCTGTCCACTTTCCGATTTTCCCTGGTGGCAAACAGGTCTACTTCTGGTGTGCCCCAGGCAGCGCAGATTTCCCCAAATATTTTTTGACTTAGGGACCATTCTCCCTGGTGTAGTACATGACGGCTTAAATAATCGGCCAGATAATTGTCTGCCCCCTTTAAATGTGTACCCGATAAGGACAGAAGATTGTTTTCCGCCCATGCGAATAATTCCGTGGCCTCTGCCATAAGGGTTGCCAACCTTGTACCCCCTTGTCTGTTTATGTACGCTATGGCCATGTTGTTGTCGGATAATATGGTGACATGTCTCCCTTGTACTTTTCGCTTTACCAGGGGAAGGGCTCGCATTACAGCCGCCAGTTCTTTTAGATTTGAGGATGCATCCCTCATACTGGGTTCCCACTCGCCCTGTAGGGTTCGTTTCTCTATGTGTGCCCCCCAACCACTTGGACTTGCGTCCGTGGTCAATACCAGCGAGTTTTGAGTAGTCAAGGGCACTGATCTGGTTAAATTTTCGGTGCTCAGCCACCATTTTAGCGACTCCTGCACTTGAGGGGAGAGAATGATCTCCCGTTTTAAATTGGAAGGACCCATCTCCTGCTCGGATAGGATCTGCCACTGTAGCTCTCTCGTATGGGCTTGTGCCCACCGGACCGCTGGGATTGTTGCTGTTAACATGCCCAGGAGCGACATTGCCTCTCTTACTGATATGGCTCAACCGGACTGTATCCGTTGTATTTTTTATTGGATATCCCCAATTTTTCTTTCTGGAAGAATGCACTGCTGTTTTAATGAGTCCAATTGAATTCCAAGGAATTCTTGTGACTGTACTGGAGTTAATTTGGATTTTCTCAGATTGATCATCCAGCCTAACCTGGTTAACATTTCCAGGACCTTTGTAACTGCATTTTCCCAATTTTGCTTGTCGTTTGCTATGACCAGGAAATCGTCTAGATAGCGTACTAGCAGGATATTCTCCCTTCTTATAAAGGACGCTACTTCCCCGATGATTTTTGTAAATATACGAGAGGCTACTGATACCCCGAAGGGTAGGCACTAGAGTTGAGCGAAACGGGTCGAAAAAATTCAAAAGTCGCCGACTTTTGGCAAAGTCGGGTTTCATGAAACGAAACCCGACCCTAGGATGAGGTCGGCCACGAGGTCGGCGACTTACACGCCAAAGTCGCGTTTCAAAAGTTTGTTTTGCGCTCTTTTTCAGCCAATCAGGATCCACGGACACTGTGGGCAACGTGATGACCTAGGCACGGGTCACCACCATCTTTCAGAAGGGCATGCAAGTGATTGGCTTGCTTTGGTGGGCGTCACAGGGGGTATAAAAGGGCGTGCACGCCGACCGCCATCTTACTTCTGCCGATCTTAGTATAGGGAGAGGTTGCTGCTGATTCTGTAGGGAGAGCGTTAGGCAGGGAAGAAGACAAAAAAACTGCTTCTGCTGCTAGCGATTTGGCCTGCACAACACACAAGTCACTGTGTGTGCAGTGCAAGGGGAGGCTATATTGTGGTGTATCAGTGGTGTTGGTTGTTGGGCTGCCTTTTAAGGCTTCCTGACACGCTGGCATTGCTGTTTACCCACTGCTCCGCAAACTGCTTTTTTAAAAGCAATCCAATCTCCCTTATCCTCTAGTCACTTTTGTCACAGCTGTGCCATCGAGCCTGTCACATAGCGCTCAGATATCAGTGGGCCTCACACAATCCACAAGTGTCCAGTGTCCAAAAGTGTGCGCAGAGATTCAAAATCTCCATTATCCTCTCGTCACTTTGGTCACAGGCAGCTGTGCCATCGAGCGTGTCACATTGCGCTCAGATATCAGTGGGCCTCACACAATCCACAAGTGTCCAGTGTCCAAAAGTGTGCGCAGAGATTCAAAATCTCCATTATCCTCTCGTCACTTTGGTCACAGGCAGCTGTGCCATCGAGCGTGTCACATAGCGCTCAGATATCAGTGGGCCTCACACAATCCACAAGTGTCCAGTGTCCAAAAGTGTGCGCAGAGATTCAAAATCTCCATTATCCTCTCGTCACTTTGGTCACAGGCAGCTGTGCCATCGAGCGTGTCACATAGCGCTCAGATATCAGTGGGCCTCACACAATCCACAAGTGTCCAGTGTCCAAAAGTGTGCGCAGAGATTCAAAATCTCCATTATCCTCTCGTCACTTTGGTCACAGGCAGCTGTGCCATCGAGCGTGTCACATAGCGCTCAGATATCAGTGGGCCTCACACAATCCACAAGTGTCCAGTGTCCAAAAGTGTGCGCAGAGATTCAAAATCTCCATTATCCTCTCGTCACTTTTGTCACAGGCAGCTGTGCCATCGAGCCTGTCACATAGCGCTCAGATATCAGTGGGCCTCACACAATCCACAAGTGTCCAGTGTCCAAAAGTGTGCGCAGAGATTCAAAATCTCCATTATCCTCTCGTCACTTTTGTCACAGGCAGCTGTGCCATCGAGCGTGTCACATAGCGCTCAGATATCAGTGGGCCTCACACAATCCACAAGTGTCCAGTGTCCAAAAGTGTGCGCAGAGATTCAAAATCTCCATTATCCTCTCGTCACTTTGGTCACAGGCAGCTGTGCCATCGAGCGTGTCACATAGCGCTCAGATATCAGTGGGCCTCACACAATCCACAAGTGTCCAGTGTCCAAAAGTGTGCGCAGAGATTCAAAATCTCCATTATCCTCTCGTCACTTTGGTCACAGGCAGCTGTGCCATCGAGCGTGTCACATAGCGCTCAGATATCAGTGGGCCTCACACAATCCACAAGTGTCCAGTGTCCAAAAGTGTGCGCAGAGATTCAAAATCTCCATTATCCTCTCGTCACTTTGGTCACAGGCAGCTGTGCCATCGAGCGTGTCACATAGCGCTCAGATATCAGTGGGCCTCACACAATCCACAAGTGTCCAGTGTCCAAAAGTGTGCGCAGAGATTCAAAATCTCCATTATCCTCTCGTCACTTTTGTCACAGGCAGCTGTGCCATCGAGCCTGTCACATAGCGCTCAGATATCAGTGGGCCTCACACAATCCAAAAGTGTCCACTGTCCACAAGTGTGTGCAGAAATTCTAAATCTCCCCTGTCCTATAGACACCTTGTACCTTGTTTTACATTACTATATAGTTTGTTGGATTTTGTCTACATTTCTACCAAAAATGAGGAAGGCTGGTGGAAGAGGCCGTGGAATTGGGCGGGGGTAGGCAGCTGGTAATGATGGTGTTGGTGGTGGATCTGATGGTAGTGGCAAGAGCAAAATAGGACCGAATGCAGGAGGTGCTGACCCTGCGTCATCATCTGGCTACATAAGGCCTCGAACGCTTAGTTTTCTAGGAGTTGGCAAACCGCTTTTAAAGGCAGAGCATCAGGAAAAAGTTTTGTCTTACATTGCTGACTCAGCCTCCAGCTCTATCGCCTCCTCTTCTTCAGTTGTAAAAAGTAAAAGCACTGAGTCGTCATTGGAGGCTCATGTTCATGAACCACACCTTTCCTTGTGTCCTTCACCCCAACCAAGATTGAAGGATGACGCAGGCCATACTACTGATTACTCCATGGAGCTGTTTTCACATACCATGCCTGGATTATCAAGTGAAATGGTGAATTACCCAGGCCAAGATGAATCTGACATGGAGTGCACTGATGCACAGCCGCTGATGGATGATTCTGCTGGTACATTCACTCAGAGCACTACATTGTCCTCGCAGTGTACAGAGCCAGATTTTGACCCTGATGAGACTCAGGTGCCCCTTCCCGCACACTATACCACCATACACGGTGACACAGAGAAAGGTGCACATGACATAGAAGAGGAGGTGATGGATGACCCAGTTGTTGACCCAGATTGGCATCCATTGGGGGAAGAGGGTGCTGCTTCCAATAGCTCAGATGAGGAGCATCCACAGCAGACATCGACATCGCAACAGCTGTTATCTGGCAGGCCCGGAGCACTCGAAAGACAGGTTCCAAACATCAAAAGAGTTGCTGGACAGCTTGTCCAGAGGGTCAAAAGATCACAGCGTGCTAGGCCGCAAAATGTCTGCCAAAGTAGGAAGAGTGCAGTGTGGCACTTTTTTGAACAAAATCCTCATGATCAGGCCAAGGTTATCTGTAAGAAGTGCGCAAAGACCTTTAGCCGAGGGAAAAATCTGAAAAATTTGAATACCAGTTGCATGCTTAGACATTTAACCAGCATGCACTTGCAAGCGTGGACACAACACCAAACCTCAAGTGCCACATGTGCAACTGATCACAACGAAGGTAGTCAGCAACGCTACATTGTTTCCCCCACTGTAAGCCCACCGGTTAGCACAGCAGCAAATGTTGAGGTGTCATTGCAAGACCACAGCAGTCAGGGAATCCCACTGTTATATCAACGAAAGACTGATTCTAGGCCATCAGAAAGAACACCAACTCCATCACCATCATCAACCCTCTCTCAGTCCGCCCTGTCCACCGCTACTTCCACCATATGCAGCTCTCAAGTCCAGCTCACCCTCCCAGACACTATGAGTAGGTCAAGAAAGTACTCAGTCTCTCATCCGCGTACACTGGGTTTGAACGCCCACATTGCCAAACTAATCTCGTTTGAGATGATGCCCTTTCGGTTGGTGGAAAGCACAGCTTTCCGTGAACTCATGGCCTATGCAGTACCACGCTATGACCTACCCAGTCGCCACTTCTTCTCTCGCAAAGCCATCCCAGCCCTCCACCATCATGTGAAAGACCGCATTGTCCATGCACTCAAGCAGTCAGTGAGCGGAAAGGTGCACCTCACAACTGATGCATGGTCCAGTCGGCATGGCCAGGGCCGTTACGTGTCCATCACTGCGCACTGGGTTAATGTGGTGGATGCAGGGTCCACAGGGGACAGCGGTGGTGGGACAGTGCTGCCTAGCCCACGGTATAGGAAACAGTTGGCTGTAGGCGTTCGACCCTCCTCCTCCTCCTCCTCCTCCAGAAGCGAAAGCTCGTCCACAGAGCGCAGTCGTACGAGCACTCCATCTGCAGCTGCCACTGTTGCACACGATGTGTCCCCCTATCGAGCAGCTAGTGGAAAGCGTCAGCAGGCTGTGTTGCAGATGATGTGTTTGGGCGACAGACACACCGCCGAGGTGCTGGCCGAGTACTTGAAGCGACAAACTGAGTCATGGCTGGGCAGTGTACATCTTGAGGCAGGCAAGGTAGTTAGTGATAACGGCCGTAATTTTGTGGCAGCCATAGCCCTTTCAAAACTCAGCCACATACCTTGCTTGGCTCACACCTTGAACCTGGTGGTGCAGTGCTTCCTCAAAAGTTATCCGGAGTTAACAGCCCTGCTCCAGAAGGTGCGAAGACTGTGTGCGCACATCCGCCGGTCGCCTGTACACTCCGTTCGTATGCAGAAGCTGCAGCGATTGCTCCACCTTCCCAACCACCGCCTCATTATCGACATTGCAACAAGGTGGAACTACACCCTGCACATGCTGGAGCGGCTGTGCGAGCAGAGGCAGGCCATAATGCATTTGTGGGAGGATACACGGCCAGGCACTTTGAGAGCAGACATTGAGTTGACAGGCGTGCAGTGGTCGAAGCTGAAAGACCTTTGTAAAGTCCTTCAGTGTTCTGAGGAATGCACACGGCTGGTAAGCGCAGACGACGCCATCCTAAGCATGAGCATCCCACTTATGCGTCTGCTCATGCAAACTTTGACGCACCTTAAGGAGCAGGCGTCTGCAGCCAATGTTGATGAGGAGGAAGAGGAGGAGGGAATCCTTGATGACATTCAGCCATTGTCTGCTCAGGGACCTCTCCTGGACGAGGTGGAGGAAGAAGAGGAGGAGGAGGATGATGATGATGGGGATGATTACTTAGGGGAGGAGGATGCATCTCGTGGGGCAAGTGAAAATGTTGGCGTGGCAAGGTCTGGTACAGGGTTTGTGCGTGACTGGAGGGATGTGGATTTGCCAGAAAGTGCTCCTCCACCCAGCACTCGCAGTGCATCATTGACACCGGGAACATTGGCCCACATGTCAGATTATGCCTTGCGGATCCTAAAAAGGGACCCCCGCATTGCCAAAATGATGAACGATGACGACTACTGGTTGGCCAGCATCCTGGATCCACGCTATAAAGGCAAATTACAAAACATCATGCCACAGGAGAACCTTGACCTAATATTGGCTAATAAACAAGCAACTCTGGTAAATCGGTTGCTTGAGGCATTCCCAGCACACAGCAGCGGTGATGGTTCTCACACGAGCCGTACGGGCCGGGGTCAGCTTGGCAGAGGTGTTCGTGGTGCACACAGCAGAAGTGGCGTTGGAGACAGGGGTTTCATGACAATGTTGTGGACTGATTTTTCAAATACCGCTCACACAACTGGTAATACTGCATCGATGGAAAGTGACAGGAGACAGCAGTTGTCAACTATGGTTACAAACTACTTTTCCTCCCATATCGATGTTCTCCCACACAGGTCATTCCCCTTTGACTATTGGGCCGCTAAACTGGACACCTGGCCTGAATTGGCCCAATATGCCTTACAGGAGCTCGCTTGCCCAGCTGCAAGTGTGCTATCGTAAAGAGTCTTCAGTGCAGTTGGATCAATCCTGACAGAAAAAAGGACCCGTCTGTCAACCCAAAATGTGGATGATCTAACCTTCATTAAAATGAACCACGCATGGGTTTCCAAGGATTTTGTCCCACCTTCCCCTGATGACACATAGGGCGACAGAAAAATGGCTTGCTTTGGTCCACCTCTTCCTGGTACTTCACCTATTTCGCCTTTTGCATCAGCTGAATGTCCAACATCAACATATGCCACTTTCTAAAACTCCCTAACTGTGCTGCCTCCCCCCCCCATGGCCGGGGTCACCACCTACCGCACGACACCGTGCGAGTGCCGTTGCCCTGAACAGGTGGGTAGGCCGACTCTTGGGCGCGGGCACTGGCACAGGGTCCCTCATAGTGCAATCAAGTGTCTCTGACGGTGGTGGTGCACACCCGCCGTCAGACACACCGCTGTACTATGAGGGGCCCAGTGCCAGTACCGACGCCCACGAGTGGGCCCCCCTTGCTTGGGCAGGGCCCCAGCATTTGCAATCTTTACCTCTCCCTGCTCCTCCGCTGTGTAATCTGGGCCGTCAAATCCATACTGTGCCTGACACCGTATGAGCCTGCCTCCTGAGACATATATTTTGAATGTGTACGCTATCCATACATGTTATCCGGGGATACGGTACCCTTTCTAACCTTTGTGCAATCACGTGCAATCCATACTGGGCCTAACACCGTCTGAGCCTGCCTCCTGAGACATATATTTTGAATGTGTACGCTATCCATACATGTTATCCGGGGATACGGTACCCTTTCTAACCTTTGTGCAATCACGTGCAATCCATACTGTGCCTGACACCGTCTGAGCCTGCCTCCTGAGACATATAATTTGAATGTGTACGCTATCCATACATGTTATCCAGGGATACGGTACCCTTTCTAACCTTTGTGCAATCACATGCAATCCATACTGGGCCTGACACCGTCTGAGCCTGCCTCCTGAGACATATATTTTGAATGTGTACGCTATCCATACATGTTATCCAGGGATACGGTACCCTTTCTAACCTTTGTGCAATCACGTGCAATCCATACTGGGCCTAACACCGTCTGAGGCTGCCTCCTGAGACATATATTTTGAATGTGTACGCTATCCATACATGTTATCCGGGGATACGGTACCCTTTCTAACCTTTGTGCAATCACGTGCAATCCATACTGTGCCTGACACCGTCTGAGCCTGCCTCCTGAGACATATATTTTGAATGTGTACGCTATCCATACATGTTATCCAGGGATACGGTACCCTTTCTAACCTTTGTGCAATCACGTGCAATCCATACTGGGCTAACACCGTCTGAGCCTGCCTCCTGAGACATATATTTTGAATGTGTATGCTATCCATACATGTTATCCGGGGATACGGTACCCTTTCTAACCTTTGTGCAATCACGTGCAATCCATACTGTGCCTGACACCGTCTGAGCCTGCCTCCTGAGACATATATTTTGAATGTGTACGCTATCCATACATGTTATCCAGGGATACGGTACCCTTTCTAACCTTTGTGCAATCACGTGCAATCCATACTGGGCCTAACACCGTCTGAGCCTGCCTCCTGAGACATATATTTTGAATGTGTACGCTATCCATACATGTTATCCGGGGATACGGTACCCTTTCTAACCTTTGTGCAATCACGTGCAATCCATACTGGGCCTAACACTGTCTGAGCCTGCCTCCTGATACATATATTTTGAATGTGTACGCTATCCATACATGTTATCCGGGGATACGGTACCCTTTCTAACCTTTGTGCAATCACGTGCAATCCATACTGGGCCTAACACCGTCTGAGCCTGCCTCCTGAGACATATATTTTGAATGTGTACGCTATCCATACATGTTATCCGGGGATACGGTACCCTTTCTAACCTTTGTGCAATCACGTGCAATCCATACTGTGCCTGACACCGTCTGAGCCTGCCTCCTGAGACATATATTTTGAATGTGTACGCTATCCATACATGTTATCCAGGGATACGGTACCCTTTCTAACTTTTGTGCAATCACGTGCAATCCATACTGGGCGTGAGAACGGCTGGCGAGCTGTTAAGCAAGCTACAGCACCTGTCCAGACAAGTACAGGGATTCCCTAGCGAGGAGACTTATTTGATTGTTTTCAATGTTGGGACAGCAATTTTTGGGGAGCACTATACTCTGGAGAATTATAGATGGGGCCCACCATACACTGGAACATTCCAAAGGTGGACATCAGACACTGGAGCAGCATTTACAGGGACCATTATACACTAGAGCATTAGAAATGGGGCCCATTATGTTTGGAGCATTATTTGGGCCCATAAGACAGTGGAGCTTCATCCATGGGGACCAACATATACTGTAGCATTATGTGGAGTTCATCATATACTGTTTCAAACATTATATGGGACCAATGATTCTGTATGGAGAAATAGATGGGCCTCGTCATGAGATGTAAAAAGTGAGGTATTTTTCATTGTACTATACCGCTATTTATCTGCCGTATCGGAGCATGATGAGTTGTGGTATGTGTTAAAGGGGCGCTCTTTCGCCCAGGGCACATGAAAACCTGCAGCCAGCCCTCCCCCCCCCCACAACTTTAGCCAAATAACCCCCATTTTTCAGTGCGTAACTTGTATTATGAAGTTAATTAAGGTTGACAAGCTTAAGTAAGAAGAATTGATGCTTTTGGCATTCAAATGGGCACTGTAGGTGTGTTTCCTGTCCTCCTCTCACTGC
Source organism: Dendrobates tinctorius (assembly GCF_039654945.1). NCBI lineage: Eukaryota > Metazoa > Chordata > Amphibia > Anura > Dendrobatidae > Dendrobates > Dendrobates tinctorius. The sequence goes on from NW_027361677.1 coordinate 10,000,104, forward strand.
CGACTTTTATTCCCCATTGACTTACATTGGGTTTCGTGTTTCGGGACGACCCCGACTTTTCCCTATAATCGGACGATCTTGCTCGACCCGACTTTTGGAAAAGTCGGGTTTCACGAAACGAAACGCGACCCTAAAAAACCAAAAGTCGCTCAACTCTAGTTCTGATGTATTGGTTCAGGGCTTTGAGATTGGATATTGTTCTTAGTGACCCATCTGGTTTTGGCGTGAAGAACAGAGTGCTGTAATACCCTTTCCCTTCTTGATGAGACGGGACTTTTATTAGTACCTCTTTTTGAATGAGGAGCTGTATCTCCTTTTCTAGCGTACCCTGATTCTTTTTGGCTACCCGGGTCACTTTTAGTCTTTGGTGTGGAAGGCTTAGAAAACTTAGTCGTAGGCCCCCGGCTAACAGGTCGGTTACCCACTTTGAGGCGGGCAATGCTACACACTTATGGACAAAGAACCAAAGCCTTCCCCTGACCTCCCTGGCGTCATTGCTTAGTATCGAGTCTCGGGGTGGTTTTACTAAAGAGGAATCCTTTCTCTTTTTCCCTCCAGGGTCTGCCCCGCGTGGTTCTATCGTCTGGCCGCCCTCGGCTCCCTCTGTTCCCTGCTCCACGAAAGGACGAGCGAGCTTCAGTCCACCGACACCTAGGGAAGGGTGGTGGAAACTTTTTTTTTATCTGACGCCTTTTCTAAAATTTCGTCCAGTGCTTTCCCAAACAAGTATTGACCCTCACAAGGGACGGCACAGAGTTTAACTTTTGACTGGAAGTCTGCCGACCAGTTTTTTAACCAGAGTGCTCTGCGGCCTGAATTTGAAAAGGCGCATGCACGGGCGGCACCACGGATGTAATCTACTGCGGCGTCCACCAGGAATTCCGCTGCCTTCTGTAGGGAAGGTATTGCCTCCAGCAGTGTCTCCCTTGGGCATTTATATTTAATTTGGTCACTTAACTCATCTAACCACTTGACCATAGCATGTGCTGTACAAGTGGCGGCCACCCCCGGTTTAATCGACCAAGCCGATGCTTCCCAAGCAGACTTTAGAAAAGCATCTGCTTTCTTGTCAAGGGGATCTTTTAAGGCGCCCATGTCCTCAAATGGCAATGCTATTCCTCTAGATGTACTAGCAATGGCGGCATCTAGTCTGGGAGCTTTTTCCCATTTATCGCATACCTCCTCATCAAACGGGTATTTACGTTTGAGCGCCTGCGGTATGGAAATTTTTTTGTTGGGTTTCTTCCATTCTCTCTTGATTAAATTTAACAGGCTATCATGGAAAGGGAAAACCCTTCGTTTTATCCCCTCAAGATTGCTAAACATAGCATCTTGAATTGATTTTGGCTCTTTTGGTGTCTCAAGTCCCATTGTGGACCTTACAAGCTTTAGCAACTTCCCAATGTCCTCAGATAGGAAATATGAACGACCCTTTTCCTCGTCCGAGGAGTCCAGGTCCGAGTCCGAGGCCCCTATCTCCCCTTGCTCTTCCTCAGACTCTATATCAGTAGTTATCTCTGTGGGAGGGAGAGGAGGAGGTGGGGGCGGGGTTGGGGCAGGTGTTATATCGGAGCTAGGTGTCTGCTCTCTTAATTCATCTTTTACTTGATCCCGGATCATAGCTTTAATGCTTTGGAGCAGGGATGGTGACTCTTCGGCCACTGTCTTTTTAATGCATGAGCGACAGAGTCGCTTCTCATATGTTTTAGCTTTTTGCATAATGCACATTCCTTGTTCTTTTGTTTGGATGTGGCCTTTCCCTACAGAAGACATATATAGGGAAATTGTTAATATATTGTGCTGCCTTACAAAGCCACTCACCCGGCCCCTTTCCTGGGTACCCCGGTAGCCGGTGGCTCTTCCTCCTGCGCATTCCTCTCGACTTCAGGATCCATTTGCTTTTTGCTGCTGGTCTGGCTCTATAACACTGGAGCCTGTGTGCAGCCTCTCAGGGACCAGTGGCGCCTGCCTCATGTCCCTTTTTATGGAGGAGCGGTGCGCGCTTCTGGGACTGCTCCCGCCCGGAAGTGCCCAGTACACCGCTTCCCCGCCGTGTGACGTCACTTTCGGTGCGACCTCGGAAGCCGTCGCCACTCAGTCGGCGCCAGCATCATGGTGGCCACGCCTCCCCCGGCCCTGCCTCCCACTGGAGCGGCCGCCGGGGAGTCACACAAGGAGGACAGCGCTCAAAGCGCCCACCAAGCTGGGCTGACAGGTGCGCACCACCGCGCCCCGCTGCCATCCTCTCCCCGTGGACCTCAGCCTCCTGACCGGACATCATCAGAGGGGGATCCCTCCGGAGGTACATTCTCTGCCCCAAGCATCCGCCTGCAGGAAACAGGAAACCAAACTGGGGAGAGAGGTGCCGCCCCCTTCTTATGTCTCTGCTACAGGTTTCCTGTTTCCTGGGGGCGGATACCTTCTCTCATGTCTGTGGTGCTGTCATGGGGAAGGGAAAATAATGTCCCTGTTCACGTGTGGTGTGTTGGGTGTATTGCACTCACTTTGTAGGGCGCTTTCTCAGGATCCACCACACTTAATCAGGGGGAAACCTAGCTTGTTTCAACACAGAACATTCCAAATACATAAGCATATAAAAGTTTTGTGCACTCTCAGTTCCTTGTTTCCATAGTACAGTACATTTTGAGCATTTCTTCCTGTTATGTCTGCTCTACCCCTGCTTTCACTAATTCTGTTAGCCCCAGGAATTCCAGTCCAGTTCCGCATTACCGAGATCCTTTACCTTTCCCACACATGGTTCCAGGTTCAACTTCCTCTATACAGAAGGGGTTAAGGCACTCTCTAAAGTATCTGCATCAAGCCTTGAGCTTCGGACATTACAGGAATGTCTGCAGGGATTGTTGTAAGGTGGGGTACCCCAACTCCAGTCCTCAATGCCCACCAACAGGTCATGTTTTCAGGATTTCCTTAGTATTGACCAGGTGATAATTTCATCACCTGAACAATACAAGGGAAATCCTAAAAACATGACCTGTTGGTGGGCCTTGAGGACTGGAGTTGGGGAACCATGTTGTAAGGCCTCGTAATGCCCATTACATGGCTTTTGCCATCAGTCCACTGCATCTTGAACTTGTCCTTGCCTCTCAAAACAACAAGCTTCAGCAACTAGGAAGCTCAATCCTTTTCCTCCCCCTGTGGGCTAATTCCAACACTTTACTTCTGACCCTGCTGTCTGTTGCTGGGCAGACTTAAAGTGTTAGAATGTAGGTAAAAAGGTTATGTCCTACATTCTCTACCTATTCTGCACTGTACACCATATACAGCATGCATTATCTTTATATTACTTCTGCAAAGGCATTACGATATCAAAATACATTGCAATTTAAACTTGTATCACATAACTACACAAATTTATATACCAAAAATTGCAGGACCTAGGTAACATTTCACATGACACTATCTATACATAAACACATGACACTATTCATACGCTGCGCTTGGTGTCTTCAGGGGCAGCCTTAAATATGTAATACATTCTGAGCAAAGACCTTACTTTTCTAACAAACTTTCACAAATTAAGAATTAAAGGGGTTCTCATCCTTTGTTTTCAGGAATGCACCAAATTTGTCTCCTGGCTTCCCGCTTGCCAGGGAACAGTGTGTGCCTGATTGACAGTTCAGGCCAGCCAATGCTGGTTCAAGCTGTGCACTCTGATGCTGCATCCAGAGGCAGCTTTGCCGCAGGAGCAATGTAAGGAACTCAGGGTCAATGAAGCTGTGTGGATCCAGCAACCTAAGGAAAAGAGCTTGTAAGCGCTGAGCTCATTGCCTAGGAGACAGATGTCTGATTGCCTAGGTTACCTGTCACTGCTACAGTCTAGAAGCAGGAAGCTATAGGATTTAAATCCCTCTGTTCTTGAGAATGGAGAGGATTTTTAATAAAGCAAAATTGTAAAATTGCTTGATTTTACAAGCACTTTCCAATTTTTTTTCTGAACATTAGAGCAATCCCTTTAAATATGAATATATAGAAGTTGTGGAAGAGTCAAAGTTCAGGGCTTATATGTAACCAGATATAGCACTATAGAAAATCCCAGGATCACCACGGTTCTCTGCTCTACGGATTCTTTCTGATAACTTGTGGCTATTGAATTGTGCAAGAAAATCTCCCTGCAGTTCCATTCCAAGCTATTAATATTAGACATGAGAAAGACTAGGGGTAAAAGGTTCAGGCATTCTTGTTTCTATAGCGACACGTTGAGCACAGATAGATAAATCATCATATCAAATTGGCAGCGGTGGAGACGTGGAGTCCTTGGGCGATGCAAACCCCAAAGCTGCATTCCAGCAGGACCCCTCCTAAAGTTACTTTATGTGCTCATTTTATCTTTTTGCAGCGGTGTCCAGCACTTACAAGAATTGTTGAAAGTTTTAATGTGAAGTATTTGATAATCATGTGTCTTATGAGAGTAAATGACTTTTATATAGAATTCAGAATGTTTTGATAAAGATATAAGAGATTTGAAGAAAGAATTGAAAATGTAGATGCACCACGGTTGTCGCACAGAGTTGAAAGAAAGTAGAAAATGTGCACTAGAGATGGAAAGATGAAGAATACTGAAGTGGTAGTGAGTAACAGACGATAGCACTGTGATTTTAGTATTGTATGGAAAATTGCACTTTGACTTAGGATTTTAGATAGTTAATTAAGAATTGTTGGTAACGTTCAAGAATGAGTGCCTCTCACATTGGGAAGTTTAGTATAAGAAATGTTTATTCAGTATTACCAAAATTTGTATGTTCCTGTGTTGTCAACTTTGTTTACCTTGCAGCCCGCGGACGTGCTGTGTTTAACGGGGGGGGTATGTGGCGCCCCTGAGGCTCAGTCGCCACAGAGGTACTGCACCTTCTCCTAAAGTGTGGTGCCCCACCATCCAGGTAAGTTGGAGGCTCCTGACCACGCTCAAACACTCGCAACCCACACAATAGAGTAGTTCAGCAAAACCACATTGCGGCTCCTTGCCTAGAGAGACAGAGCACCTTTGGTGGTTCCCTGATTGGAACACTAAACATGATGGGAAGTGGGCGGAGTTTAGAACACATAAAAGAGCGGGATGGTTTAGGATTACAGGTCAGTCGTGGAGAGAGTAGGAGAGAGGAAGCCACTCGGAGAGGATTGGGGATCCCTGGAAGAGGGATGGAGGAAGGAGTGCTGCAGCTGCCTCAGTGTTCAGAGCCAGCTGGCACGGGAAAGGAAAAAAGGAGAAAGACATTGAACTGAAGCCTGAGCTTCCATAGGAGAGAAAGACAAGTAGGGAACGTAGTAGAAAAAGGGAACACAGAGGACGTGGGTTAGAGGAAGAACCCTGCCTAAGTTCTAAGCGCAAGGCCGGGGCCCGGTCCCCGAGGTTGTATGGACACTAATGGTTCTGCAGCAGACACCGGTGGAGTAGTGGGCTGTAAATGCACTACTCCCATCTAAGACTTGAGGGCACAACAGCAACTGTTGTGAGTTCATTTTTTCCCTTCACCATTGAGGTCTGATTCCCTCTAGTGAAGGAAGGTAGTGAGACTGATTACCAAACACTTGGGCAGCTAGATGATGACTGGGTGGCTGGAATTGAGGACTGGATATAAGGCTGCCGACGCCCTTCTTCCTGGCTGGTGATTTTCCTGCTGGATTCTTGGAGACCAGTCTGATTCCTGCATCTCAAAGCTAAGTTTTTCTGCTCTGCTTTGTACTGTTCAGTTTTGTTTTTGTTTTGCCTTGTTTTTTGGGAGTTCTGCCATCCCCGGCCGGGGGTGAGCTGAATTCCATTTTTGTCTCTGATCTGTTGATATTTTGCACTGTCTTCAGAATATACCTGAGTGCTGATATAGTCTTTTGAAGCCTAGCGACTTCAGGGCCTGTTTTTCCTATCAGTCGGTTGGCTCATTTTGATAGGGTTTTTGCGGATGGCAGACAGCAGCTTTCCTATCCTGTCCTATGTAGTTAGCTTGTGCCCCATCATTTGCTCAACCTATCTTTCTATCTGTGTTAGTGTTTTCATCTTGCTTCACCGTCGTTATATGTTGGGGGCTGCCTATTGCTTTGGGGTCTGCTCTGGGGCAGTTTAGTTTTTCCTCTTTCTGTCTTTAGGCTATATAGTTCTCCGGCTGTGATCGAGGGGTCTAGGGCACCGTAGGAACCCCCCACGGCTACTGCTAGTTGTTGTGAATAGGTTCAGGGGTCTGCAATCCGATAGCTGCCAACCTCTCTGGTTTTTCTGGACTTAGCTGGTATTTTGTTTTTTCCTCCTTCGGTGACTCATCATAACAGAATCACCAGCCATACCGCAGATCCTAGGGTACTCAATAGTAGGAGAGAATTGTAAAAATAAAAAAAAAAAAAAGTGTCAGAATTTTTTTTTTTTTTTGTGTGCATATTTTTTCCTCTATATCTCTGAGGCCGTAGGGGGAATTTTTCTCTAATGGAGATGAAGCAATTGTCTGATCGTGTGGAGCAGCTCGCTGCTGAAGTGCGGGGAATTTCCGCCTATCTTGCTCATTCTCATGCTGCTGAACCAAAGATTCCTTCTCCTGTTGTATTTTTGGGGGATCGGTCTAAATTCTTGAATTTCAAGAATAATTGAAAATTATTTTTTGCCTTGAAGCCTAACTCGTCGGGGAACTCCGCGCAGCAGGTTAAAATTGTCATCTCTTTGCTGCGCGGCGATCCCCAGGATTGGGCGTTTTCTTTGAAACCTGATGATCCTATTCTGAATAATGTGAACGCATTTTTTCAAGCCTTGGGGTTGTTGTATGATGAGCCTAATGCTATTGATCAGGCTGAAAAGACCCTGTTGGCATTAAGCCAGGGTCGGGATTCGGCAGAGTTGTGCTGTCAAAAATTCTGAAAGTGGGCGGTCCTTACTACCTGGAATGATGGTGCCTTGGCAGCCCTCTTTCGGAAGGGTTTGTCAGAAACTGTAAAAGATACTATGGTGGGATTTCCTGTTCCCTCTGGTCTTGACGATTCTATGTCATTAGCCATTCAGGTGGATCGGCATTTACGTGAACGCAAAACTACACGAGAGATGTTACCACCTGTTGATCAAATGTCTGAACCTATGCAATGTGATAGAGTTTTGTCTAGGGTACAACGTCAGGAGTTCAGAAGGCGTAATAAGCTGTGTTTTTTTTGTGGCGATGCCTCGCATATTATTTCTGTCTGCCCTAAACGAGAGAAACGTTGTGCTCACACGTTTTCTGTGGGTGGTGTTCAACCTAAGTTTCTTCTGGCAATTACTCTGATCTGCTCCCTGTCCACATTTTCCGCCAAGGCTTTTGTGGATTCAGGAGCAGCTCTGAACCTGATGGACTTGGATTTTGCTAAACGTTGTGGATTTCCTATGATACCTCTGCGGACGCCTATCCCTTTGAGGGGTATTGATGTTACTCCTTTGGCGAAGAATAAACCTCAGTTTTGGACCCAGGTGGTAATGCGGGTCGCCCCAGACCATTAAGAAAATTGCAGATTTTTGGTGTTGCATAATTTGCATGATACCATTGTTCTGGGGTTTCCCTGGTTGCAAATCCATAATCCAGTTCTGGATTGGAAATCTTTGTCTGTGGTGAGTTGGGGTTGTCGGTGTGCCCTTAGTGATGCTCCTGTTTTCTCCACCTCTCCCCAGTCACATGATGTTCCTGACTATTTGGCTGACTTTTATGATGTATTTAGTGAGAATGAGTCTGCGTCTTTGCCTCCTCATAGGACTTATGACTGTGCTATTGAGCTGAACCCGGGGTGTAAATTCCCCAAGGGTCGGCTTTTCAATTTATCTGTACCCGAGCACGAGGCTATGCGATCCTATATTAAGGAGGCATTGGAGAAGGGTCATATTAGACCATCCTCTTCACCCTTAGGTGCTGGGTTTTTTTCGTGGCTAAAAAGGATGGTTCATTAAGGCCTTGTATTGACTATCGTGCCCTCAACAAAATTACTGTTAAATATCAGTATCCGTTACCCCTGATTTCTGATCTATTCTCCAGAGTTAAAGGTGCTTGCTGGTTTACCAAGCTTGACCTCAGGGGGGCGCATAATCTTATTCGCATTTAGCATGGGAATGAATGGAAGACGGCGTTTAATACTCCGAAGGGACATTTTGAGTACCTGGTGATGCCTTTTGGGCTCACTAATGCCCCTTCTGTCTTCCAGTGGTTCATGAACGATATATTCCGAGACTTTGTGGATAAATTTTTGATTATCTATCAGGATGATATTTTGATCTTCTCCAAGAATTGGGACTCTCATGTGGAACATGTTCGGACTGTGTTCCGGATTTTGAGGGAGAATTCCCTGTATGTCAAGGGATCGAAATGCCTTTTTGGGGTACAGAGGATTTCATTTTTGGGATTTATTTTGTCTCCGTCAACTATTGAAATGGACCTGGCCAAGGTACAGGCCATTTATGATTGGGTTCAGCCCACTTCTTTGAAGGCCCTCCAGAAGTTTTTGGGTTTTGCTAATTTTTATCGGAAATTTATAGCTAATTTTTCTTGTATTGCCAAGCCGTTGACAGATTTGACTAGGAAGGGTGCTGATGTGCTGAATTGGTCTCCAGAGGCTGTTTCTTCCTTTCAGGAGCTGAAGCGAAGATTCACTTCTGCTCCGGTTTTGCGGCAACCTGATGTCTCACGCCCGTTTCTGGTGGAGGTGGACGCTTCTGAGATTGGTGCAGGAGCGGTGTTGTCCCAAAAAGATCCTGTGACATCTAAAATGAATCCTTGTGCTTTCTTTTCCCGAAAGTTCTCCCCATCCGAACGTAACTATGATGTGGGGAATCAGGAACTGTTGGCCATGAAATGGGCATTTGAGGAGTGGAGACATTGGTTGGAAGGAGCCAAACACCAAGTCGTGGTCCTTACTGACCGCAAGAATTTGATTTACCTGGAGTCGGCCAAGCGCTTGAATCCTAGACAGGCTAGGTGGGCCTTGTTTTTCACACGTTTTGATTTTGTGGTCTCTTTTCTTCCGGGCACTAAGAATGTCAAGGCAGATGCCCTCTCTAGGAGTTTCCTTGCTGATTCTCCTGTTGTGACTAAGCCTGCTACCATCTTAGGCGAGGGGGTAGTTCTTTCTGCCATCTCGCCTGATTTGAGACGTGCTCTGGAAGAGTTTCAGGAGGACAAACCTGAGCGTTGTCCCAGTGGAAAGTTGTATGTTATTGACCAGTGGAGGAAGAGAGTGATGTCTGAAGTTCATTGCTCTGCATTGGCTGGTCATCCAGGTATTTTTGGTACTAGAGATCTGGTGAGTCGATCTTTTTGGAGGCCCGCCTTGTCTTGTGATGTCAGGAATTTTGTGCAGTCCTGTGGGACTTGCTCCCGGTCTAAACCTTGTTCTCGCTCTAGTGGCTTGTTGATGCCTTTGCCGGTGCCCAGGAGGCCATGGACCCATATGTCAATGGATTTTATCTCTGATATGCCTGTCTCTGAGAGAATGACTGTTATTTGGGTGATTTGTGATAGATTCTCTAAGATGGTCCATCTTGTACCACTCCCTAAGTTGCCATCTTCCTCTGAGTTGGTGCCCTTGTTTTTGCAACAGGTGGTTCGCTTGCACGGGATTCCTGAGAACATTGTATCTGACAGAGGAGTTCAGTTTGTGTCTAGATTTTGGAGGACTTTCTGTTCCAAGCTGGGAATTCAGTTGTCCTTCTCCTCTGCGTTTCACCCTCAGACCAATGGGCAGACGGAGAGAACAAACCAGACTTTGGAGTCGTATTTGAGATGTTTTATTTCTGCCCATCAGGATGATTGGGTTTCATTTTTGCCCTTGGGCGAATTTGCTTTAAATAATAGAGCTAGTTCTGCCACTTTGATGTCACCTTTTTTTTGTAACTTTGGTTTTCACCCTCGATTTTCTTCAGGGCAGGTGGAGCCTTCTGCCTGCCCAGGTGTTGACACTGTGGTGGAGAGAATGCACCAGATCTGGGACCAAGTAGTGGATAAGTTGTCTCTCTCCCAGGAAAAGGCCCAGCGGTTTTCCAACCGGCGTAGGACCGTTGGTCCCCAGTTTAAGGTGGGTGATATGGTTTGGTTGTCATCAAAAAATATCGCTATGAAGGTGGCTTCCCCTAAGTTTAAGCCTAGATTTATTGGACCTTACAAGATTTTGGAGATTATTAATCCGGTCTCTTTTCGGTTGGCTCTTCCTGTCACATTTAAAATTCATAATGTGTTTCATAAGTCCTTGTTGAAGAGGTTTGTTGAACCAGTAGTTCCTATGGTGGCACCTCCTGACCCTATATTGGTTGAAGGTAACATGGAATATGAGGTACAGAAGATACTGGATTCCCGTCTGTCTAGACGGAGACTCCAGTATTTGGTTAAGTGGAAGGGTTATGGTCAGGAGGATAATTACTGGGTCTCTGCCTCTGATATTCATGCCGAAAGATTGGTGCGTGCCTTTCATCGGGCTCACCCGGATCGCCCTGGTGGCATGGATGAGGGTTCGGTGACCCCTCCTCAAGGGGGAGGTACTGTTGTGAGTTCATATTTCCCTTCACCATTGAGGTCTGATGAACTCCCTCCTCTAGTGAAGGAAGGTAGTGAGACTGATTACCAAACACTTGGGCAGCTAGATGATGACTGGGTGGCTGGAATTCAGGACTGGATATAAGGCTGCCGACGCCCTTCTTCCTGGCTGGTGATTTTCCTGCTGGATTCTTGGAGACCAGTCTGAATCCTGCATCTCAAAGCTAAGTTTTTCTGCTCTGCTTTGTACTGTTCAGTTTTGTTTTTGTTTTGCCTTGTTTTTTGGGAGTTCTGCCATCCCCGGCCGGGGGTGAGCTGAATTCCATTTTTGTCTCTGATCTGTTGATATTTTGCACTGTCTTCAGAATATACCTGAGTGCTGATATAGTCTTTTGAAGCCTAGCGACTTCAGGGCCTGTTTTTCCTATCAGTCGGTTGGCTCATTTTGATAGGGTTTTTGCGGATGGCAGACAGCAGCTTTCCTATCCTGTCCTATTTAGTTAGCTTGGGCCCTATCATTTGCTCAACCTATCTTTCTATCTGTGTTAGTGTTTTCATCTTGCTTCACCGTCATTATATGTTGGGGGTTGCCTATTGCTTTGGGGTCTGCTCTGGGGCAGTTTAGTTTTTCCCCTTTCTGTCTTTAGGCTATATAGTTCTCCGGCTGTGATTGAGGGGTCTAGGGCACCGTAGGAACCCCCCCACGGCTACTGCTAGTTGTTGTGAATAGGTTCAGGGGTCTGCAATCCGATAGCTGCCAACCTCTCTGGTTTTTCTGGACTTAGCTGGTATTTTGTTTTTTCCTCCTTCGGTGACTCATCATAACAAGCAACACGGATAGAGAGCCGGGACTCAGGAGTAGAGAGTCCCCGAAGCAGGCTACAGCTGTCTGCCGTACAAGTAGAGTTCTTGGGAACATCTGTCAGGATGAACTCCAGTGTAACTCAGTACTAGGAGATCTTTACACTTAAAGGCGCTATAGAGGAGACGTTCAGAAAAGGCACATAAGTTGGCGGAGCGTGGAGGGGAGCATTCCATCTTGCCTGGAGGTTGACTGAGTCCCTGACCCGGAGGACACGTCACAGAAGCGGGCACTACAGACTGTGAGTAAAGCTTTGGAACTACATGCCCTGGTGTCCTCCATTCCTTCCTGCGTCCGTCCGCCTGGCACTGCTACATCCCCTGCACCAAACACTACGCCACCTAAGTGTCTCCACATCTACACCGCACTGGGACAACAGCCCTGCCTGTGGAGGGCTATATCATCATTGCTGCACCACACCATCTGTCCCAGAGGATCTGTCTGCAGCGTCGGCTTAACACCTCCCTTGCCAAACACCACAGGTGGCGTCACGAACTATTCATCTAAATACATTCCACCATTCTCAACATCCCCTATTCATTGGGTGTCCAGGGCCACGGTCCGGGTCACCGCTGCTGTAACATGTCCCGCTGATACCGGCCCGGTACCGAGTACCCCACGGCCCTGGGAGGGTGACCCATGGTTAGCCTGGAAGCAAATCAGGAATCTATCAGATGGGTTCTGTAGTCTCCTCTATAGCGCTGGCTTGAGGTACAAACAGTACAGAGTTACACTGAAGTTCCTCCTTCTTATCTTCTCTCAGAACTACTTTGTATGGCAGACAGCTGTAGTCTCCTATCTCTCTTGGCTCACACATCACTGTTGTGCCTCCAAGTCTTAAGTAGGAATAGCGCATTTACAGCTTCCTATTCCTCTGGTTTTTGATGCAGGACCGTCAGTATCCATACACCTGTGGAGACCAGGCTCCAGTTCTTGCGCTCTCACTGGGAGGGAGCTCTCTATCCTCAGCTCAACCTCCAGCTTCTCTCCACACTTCTACACACGTGGCCCTCCTCACACTGACTGCCTCACTCCTGCCTGGCCCTCAGAGACAGCTCCTCCCCTCAGTTCTGGGTTCAGAGCTCCCTCTGCTGACCTGGAGTGGGAACTGTGTTGCATGAAAATGATTAACTGCTAGAGAGACCCTTCATTGCCTCCAGGCGTGACATCACCCTCCCTAGGAGGAAGGTAATGCCACTGTGGCGACCATACTCCTGAGGGCGCCACACTAGTATAGACTATACTTGCTATGTGTGAATGGTGACGGATGTATGATTCTGGTGACTAACTCATTTGAAACCCCTTCCCTCTGATATTACGTATGTGGTTAGGGAATTAGAGTCATAGTCAGTGCCAGTCAGTGGCAAGCCATACGCCACAGTGTATACCGCACCGCTACACTAGCGTCCTGTTATGAATGAGTCACCGAGTTGGAAAAACAAAAACAAGCTAAGCCACAGAAAACCAGAGAGGTTGGTAACTAAGCGGATTGCAGACCCCTGATCCTATCCACACAACTAGCAGTAGCCGTGGAGCGTACCTACGATGATCCTAATTAAGCCTAATGCAAGAAAAGGGGAAATCTAAACTGCCCCAGAGCAGACCCCAAAGCAATAGACAGCCCCCAAACATGTATTGTCGGTGAGAAAAGATGAAAGCACAAACACAGATAGAAAAATAGGCTGAGCAAACGATGGGGCCCACGCTAACTAGAAAGGACAGGAAAGGAAAGATGCTGTCTGCAATCACGCACAAAACCCTGCCAAAAAATGTCCAACACTTTCTGATAACAAAAACCCTGAAGTCACTAGACTTCAATTCCCTATATCAGCACTCTGGTATATTCTGAAGACAGAGCAAAAAGAGACCAATCTGATCAGGGACAAAAAGCAAACTGGCATAAACAGAGACATAAGAATGGAGATTCAGCCCCAGCAGGGGCTGGCTGACCACAAAAATTGAGTAAACCAGACCAAATCTCATGTGAAAAAATAGCAGAGCACAGTTAGCTTGAGAAGGCAGGAACAGAACTGGAAACCAGAACCTCAGGGCAGGAAAAAAATCACCAGCACAAAATTAGGGATTCGGCTGTCTTAAATCCAGTCAGAGACTCCTGATGTCCACTTGGGTCGCCCCCAGTCCCAGGGCTGTGTGGTACTCGGTACCGGGCCGGTGTCAGGGGGAAGTATCACAGTAGCTGTGACCCGATCCGTGGCCCTGGGCACCAATATCAATGGTGGTTTGTAGTTAATGGAATGGAATAGTTTGTGACGCCACCTGTGGTGTTCGGCAAGGGAGATGTTAAGCCGACGCTGCAGACAGATCCTCTGGGACAGATGGTGTGATGCAGCAGTGATGGTATAGCCCTCCACAGGCAGGGCTGTTGTCCCAGGGCAGTGTAGATGTGGGGACACTGTGATGGTGTAGTGTCCGGCACAGGGGGAATGTAGCAGTGCTGGCGGGCGCAAGAAGGAATGGAGGACACCAGGGCTTGCAGTTTCAATGCTTTACTCACAGTTCTTGGTAACCACTGGTGCCCGCTTCCATGCCGTGTCCTCTGGGGCAGAGACTCAATCAACCTCCCGGGCAAGTCAGGCTTCTCCTCTCCAACACTCCGCCAACATGTACCTTTCCTGAATGACTCCTCTATTGTGCCTTTAGTGTGAAGAGCTCCAGTACCGTGGTACTCTGAAGTTCCTCCTGTCAGATGTTCCTAACAACTCTACTTGTATGACAGACAGCTGTAGCCTCTATCGGGGACTCCCTTCTCCAGAGTCCTAGCTCTCTATTCAGTTGCTGTTGTGCCCCAAGTCTTAGATGGGAGTAGTGCATTTACAGCCAACTACTCCACCGGTGTCTGCTGCAGAACCATAAGTGTCCATACAACCTCGGGGACCGGGCCCCGGCCTTGCACTGAGAACCTATAGGCAGGGTTTCTCTTCCAACCGACAACTCCTCTCTGCTCTCCTACTCCTTCGTTCCGCGCTGTTCCCTCTCTCTCTTATGGAAGCTTAGGTTGCAGTTCTACATCTTTCTCCTTCCGTTCCTTCCCAGTGCCAGCTGACTCACATCACAGACAGCTGCAGCACTCCTTCTTCTCTTCCTCTCCTCGGGAGCCTGTTCCACTAAGACCAGTCCTCAGCCTCTCCTGACTGACTGTCTTCCTCCGCCTTGCTCTCCCGTCAGGCTGACCTCCTGTCAGCCTGCTCTCTAACTGGCCTCTGCCAGACTGAACTGAACTCCAATTCTCCACTTTCCCACTCTTTTATATCTAACTCCACCCACCTCCCAGCACATCTCGTGTTACGAAGCAAGGACCCAAGAAAGGTACTCTGCTATCCTCTAAGCATGGAGCCGCAATAAGGTCCATTGCTGAACTATCCTGTGTGTGGGTGCAGGTGTTGGAGCGTGGAAAGGAGTTCCCAACTTACCTAGGTGGTGGGGCACTACCTCTGTGGCAACTGAGCCTCAGGGGCACCACACACTCACAGTCCTCCTCCTCAGGTGGCATGTCTCTGCCATTTAGATCAGCTTCATTACCTACCGTCACCACCAGAGGGAGCCCAGATGGAGAACTCACGACTCCTCTGTCAACACAGCCAGCTCCACCACCCTCACCAAAAGCCAGAGGTAAACCAGAAAATGAGTTCACAACAGTACCCCCCCCTTGAGGAGGGGTCACCGAACCCTCATCCACGCCACCAGGCCGACCAGGATGGGCCCAGTGAAAAGCACGAGCCAATCTATCAGCATGAATGTCAGAGGCAGAGACCCAAGAATTGTCCTCCTGGCCATAACCCTTACACTTGACCAAATACTGGAGTCTCCGGCTAGCCAGATGAGAATCCAGTATTTTCTCTACCTCACATTCCACATTACCTTCAACCAACACAGGGTCAGGAGGTGCCGCCATAGGAACCACTGGCTCAACAAACCTCTTCAACAGAGACTTATGAAACACATTATGGATCTTAAACGTAACTGGAAGAGCCAATCGAAAAGAAACCGGGTTAAGAATCTCCAAAATCCTATAAGGTCCAATAAATCTTGGCTTGAACTTTGGAGACGCAACCTTCATAGAGATATTTTTTGACGACAACCAAACCATATCACCCACTTTAAACCGGGGACCAATGGTCCTATGCCGGTTGGAAAACCGCTGGGCCTTTTCTTGACAGAGGGACAACTTATCCACCACTTGGTCCCAAATCTGCTGCATTCTCTTTACCACAGTGTCAACACCTGGGCAGGCTGAAGATTCCACTTGCCCAGAAGAAAATCGTGGATGAAACCCAAAGTTACAGAAAAAGGGCGACATCAATGTGGCAGAACTAGCTCTATTATTTAGGGTGAGTTCGGCCAAGGGCAAAAATGAGACCCAATCATCCTGATCAGCAGATATAAAACATCTCAATAGGACTCCAAAGTCTGGTTTGTTCTCTCAGTCTGCCCATTGGTGGGTGAAACGCAGAGAAGGATAACTGAATTCCCAGCTTGGAACAAAAAGCTTTCCAAAATCTGGAGACAAACTGGACTCCTCTGTCCGACACAATGTTCTCAGGAATCCCATGCAACCGAAACACCTGTTGTAAAAACAAGGGCACCAACTCTGAGGAAGATGGCAGCTTTGGGAGTGGTACGAGATGGATCATCTTAGAAAATCTATCACAAATCACCCAGATAACAGTCATTCTCTGAGAGACAGGAAAATCAGAAATAAAATCCATTGAGATATGGGTCCATGGTCTCTTGGGCACCGGCAAGGGCATCAACAACCCACTAGAGCGAGAACAGGGTTTAGACCGGGAACAAGTCCCACATGACTGCACAAAATTCCTGACATCACAAGATAAGACGGGCCACCAAAAAGACCGACTCACCAAATCTCTGGTACCAAAAATATCTGGATGACCAGCCAACGCGGAGCAATGAACTTCAGACATCACTCTCTTCCTCCACTGGTCAGGAACATACAATTTTCCCATAGGACAAGGCTCAGGTTTGTCCTCCTGAAACTCTTCCAGGGCACGTCTCAAATCGGGCGAGATGGCAGAAAGAACTACCCCCTCACCTAGGATGGTAGTAGATTTGGTCACAATAGGAGAATCAGCAAAGAAACTCCTAGAAAGGGCATCTGCCTTCACATTCTTATTGCCCGGAAGAAAGGAGACCACAAAATCAAAACGCGTGAAAAACAAGGCCCACCTAGCCTGTCTAGGATTCAAGCGTTTGGCCGACTCCAGGTAAATCAAGTTCTTGTGGTCAGTGAGGACCACAACTTGATATCTAGCTCCCTCCATCCAATGTCTCCACTCCTCAAATGCCCACTTCATGGCCAACAATTCCCAATTCCCCACATCATAGTTGCGTTCAGATGGGGAGAACTTTCGGGAAAAGAAGGCACAGGGATTCATTTTAGAAATCACAGGATCTTTTTGGGACAAAACAGCTCCTGCACCAATCTCCGAAGCATCTACCTCTACCTGAAATGGAAGTGAGACATCAGGTTGACGTAAAACCGGAGCAGAAGTGAACCTCTGCTTCAGCTCCTGAAATGCCAAAACAGCCTCTGGAGACCAATTCAGCACATCAGCGCCCTTCTTGGTCAGATCAGTCAGTGGTTTGGCAATACCAGAAAAATTAGCTATAAATTTACGATAAAAATTAGCAAAACCCAAAAACTTCTGGAGAGCCTTCAAAGAAGTGGGCTGAACCCAATCATAAATGGCCTGTACCTTGGCCGGGTCCATTTCAATAGTTGACGGAGACAAAATAAATCCCAAAAATGAAATCCTCTGTACATCAAAAAGGCATTTCGATCCCTTAACATACAGGGAATTCTCCCTCAAAATCCGGAACACAGTCTGAACATGTTCCACATGAGAATCCCAATCACTGGAAAAGATCAGAATATCATCCAAATAGATGATCAAAAACTTATCCACAAAGTCCTGGAAAATATCATTCATGAAGGATTGGAAGACAGAAGGGGCATTAGTGAGCCCAAAAGGCATCACCAGGTACTCAAAATGTCCCTCCGGAGTATTAAACGCAGTCTTCCATTCATCCCCATGCTTGATGCGAATAGGATTTTACGCCCCCTGAGGTCAAGCTTAGTAAACCAGCAGGCACCTTTAACTCTGGAGAATAAATCAGAAATCAGGGATAACGGATACTGATATTTAACCGTAATCTTGTTAAGGGAACGATAGTCAATACAAGGCCTTAATGAATCATCTTTCTTAGCCACAAAAAAAAACCCAGCACCTAAGGGTGAAGAGGATGGTCTAATATGACCCTTCTCCAACGACTCCTTAATATAAGATCGCATAGCCTCATGTTCAGGTACAGATAAGTTGAAAAGCCGACCTTTGGGAAATTTACACCAAGGCCTCAACTCAATTGCACAGTAATAACTCCTATGAGGAGGCAGGGACGCAGACTTACTCTCACTAAATACATCATAAAAATTAGCCAAATAGTCAGGAACATCATTAGACTGGGGAGAGGTGGAGAAAACAGGAGTGTCACCAAGAGCACACCGACAGCCCCAACTCACCACAGACACAGATTTCCAATCCCAAACTGGATTATGGATTTGCAACCAGGGAAAACCCAGAACAATAGTATCATGCAAATTATGCAGTACCAAAAATCTACAATTTTCTTGGTGGTCTGGGGCGACCCTCATTATCACCTGGGTCCAAAACTGAGGTTTATTCTCTACCAAAGGAGTAGCATCAATACCCCTCAAAGGAATAGGGGTCCACAGAGGTATCATGGGAAAACCACAACATTTAGCAAAATCCAAATCCATCAGATTCAAAGCCGCTCCTGAATCCACAAAAGCCTTGGCGGAAAATGTGGATAAAGAGCAGATCAGAGTAATTGCCAAAAGAAACTTAGGTTGTACGCCACCCACAGCAAATGTGTGTGCAAAATGTTTCTCTCGTTTAGGGCAGACAGAAATAATATGAGAGGCATCTCCACAGAAAAAACACAGCTTATTACGCCTTCTATACTCCTGACATTGTACCCTAGACAAAACTCTATCACATTGCATAGGTTCAGACATTTGTTGAAAAGGTGGCAACACCTCTCGTGTAGTTTTACGTTCATGTAAACGCCGATCAACTTGAATGGCTAATGACATAGAATCGTCAAGACCAGAGGGAACAGGAAATCCCACCAATACATCTTTTACGGTCTCTGATAAACCCTTGTGAAAGAGAGCTGCCAAGGCACCATCATTCCATGTAGTAAGGACCGCCCACTTTTGGAATTTTTGACAGTATAACTCTGCAGAATCCTGACCCTGGTTCAATGCCAATAGGGCTTGCTCAGCTTGATCAATAGCATTAGGTTCATCATACAACGACCCCAAGGCTTGAAAAAATGCATGCACATTAGTCAGAATAGGATTTTCAGGTGCCAAAGAAAACGCCCAATCCTGGGGATCGCCGCGCAGCAAGGAGATGACAATTTTAACCTGCTGCGCAGAGCTCCCCGATGAGTTAGGCTTCAAGGCAAGAAATAATTTACAATTATTCTTAAAATTCAAAAATTTAGACCGATCCCCAGAAAACACATCAGGAGTAGGGATTTTTGGTTCAACAGCATGTGATTGAGCGAGATAGGCGGAAATTCCCCACACTTCAGCAGCGAGCTGCTCCACACGATCAGACAATTGCTTAATCTCCATTAAGGAAAAAATCCTCCTACGGCCCCAGAGAGAAAGAGGAAAAAATACATATATAAAAAAAAAAATTCTGACACTTTTTTTTTTCTTTTTTTTTTCCTGCTTTTGAGAACCCTAGAATCTGCGGTATGGCTGGTGATTCTGTTATGAATGAGTCACCGAGAAGGAAAAACAAAACAAGCTAAACCACAGAAAACCAGAGAGGTTGGTAACTAAGTGGATTGCAGACCCCTGATCCTATCCACACAACTAGCAGTAGCCATGGAGCGTACCTACGATGATCCTAGACGCCTCGTCACAGCCGGAGAACTACATAAGCCTAAAGCAAGAAAAGGGGAAATCTAAACTGCCCCAGAGCAGACCCCAAAGCAATAGACAGCCCCCAAACATGTATTGCCGGTGAGACAAGAAGAAAACACAAACACAGATAGAAAAATAGGCTGAGCAATCGATGGGGCCCACACTAACTAGAAAGGACAGGAAAGGAAAGATTCTGTCTGCAATCACGCACAAAACCCTGCCAAAAAATGTCCAACACTTTCTGATAACAAAAACCCTGAAGTCGCTAGACTTCAATTCCCTATATCAGCACTCTGGTATATTCTGAAGACAGAGCAAAAAGAGACCAATCTGATCAGGGACAAAAAGCAAATTGGCATAAACAGAGACATAAGAATGGAGATTCAGCATAGCCCCAGCAGGGGCTGACTGACCACAAAAACTGAGTAAACCAGACCAAATCTCGTGTGAAAAAATAGCAGAGCACACTTAGCTTGAGAAGGCAGGAACAGAACTGGAAACCAGAACCTCAGAGCAGGCAAAATCACCAGCACAAAATTAGGGATTCGGCTGTCTTAAATCCAGTCAGAGACTCCTGATGTCCACTCACAGTCCTCCTCCTCAGGTGGCAGGTCTCTGCCATTTAGATCAGCTTTATTACCTACCATCACCACCAGAGGGAGCTCGGATGGAGAACTCACGACTCCTCTGTCAACACAGCCAGCTCCACCACCCTCACCAGAAGCCAGAGGTAAACCAGAAAATGAGTTGACAACAGTGTCCAATAGTGTTATGCCTCACGGCACTGTCGTACAGCGGCAGTAGTTACAGCCGCTCTGCAGTTAGCAGCACTTACCGGCATCCGCGTTAGCGACACCGCACGCACGGTAGGTCAAGACGGACACCGACCTCTGTCTTGGGCCGTGTCCTGTGACCGTATACCGTGTGTGCAAGCCAGCTGAGACCTGTGAAGCTAACAGGCTCGGCGTTTTTGCTTTATTTCTACTAAAGCGTCTCTGTGAGTTTAAAAAAGTCTGCTCTGCGCACCTCGTGTGACGTTTAACCCGAGCGCAGTATACCGCCATATAGCGAGTCTGCCATTACTCAGCAGCAGTTGTTACATCTACTTCACGGTGTACTCCGGGCGGCGAACGCACTTCCTATTATTTGTCAGGAACACCACACTGAACTTGCTCACTGATCCAGTGCGCGTGTCCTGAGTAAAGCAAACTGTGCTCAAAGATACCTGTGGAGCGGGCAGCAGCCGAGTAGGTGCGTACTTCAAAACAGCAGGACCTGAAGCACGTGACCGCTGGGGGCGTGGCCTAAACTCTAGAGAGCTAGGAGATGCAAGAGAACTCCTAGCAGGGTAACTGCGAGACAAAGTTACCAAGGAGCAAAGACAGGGAGGACCGTCAGGACGTAGCCAACAAGTCATACACAGAGATAGCTGCAAGGTACAAGAGGGGTGAGCAGAGAGTAGTCAGATCACAGGCAACTAGTCATACACAGAGAGGGTAGTGCAGTACAGAATCAACAGGCAAACTCACAACGGGGAACAGAACCGGGTCAGAACCATATAAACAAGCTATAACAACGAACAGGCACACAGAGGTCACCACACTCGGCCAAAGGCAAAAGTATAACAGACAGGGATTGGAGCTTCCCAGAGGTTTAGGAAGCTCTCCCAGAACCAAAAAGAGGCCAGAATCATTAACCCCAGGTGTGCAGGTCAAAACCTGCACTGAGCTCCAGACATTAACCCCTGACGTGCAGCTCAAAAGCCTGCACTGGGATCATGACAGTACCCCCCTCTCAACAGGGGGGCCTCTGGACCCCCAGGCTTCCCCGGGTACTTGGCACGGAAAGCCCGAACCAGGCGATCTGCATGTACAGAGCGAGCAGGGACCCATGAGTGCTCCTCTGGTCCATATCCCTTCCAGTGTACCTGGTACTGCAAAGAGCGGCGCACCCGCCGAGAATCCACAATATGTCCGATCTCATACTCCAATTGACCCTCCACCAGCACTGGAGGAACAACAGGCTGGGAGTCCTCTTTGACAGATCCTATGGATTTCAACAGAGATTTATGGAACACATTGGATATTTTTAAGGAGGCGGGGAGAGGCAACCTATATGCCACTGGGTTGACTATCTCCATAATCTCGTACGAACCAATGAACTTTGGTCCCAACTTAGCTGATGGTACCTTTAAGTTGATGTTACGTGTGGAAAGCCAAACCTTCTCTCCCACCTGAAACATGTCTCCCGATGCTCTCTTTTTGTCAGCAAAATATTTGTACCTCCCCTGGGCCCGAGAGATATTACGCTGGACTTCAGCCCAGAGGTTTTTTAACGGTTGAACGGACCCCTCTACCCGTGGACAACCGGAATCCACCCGTGAAAACTCCCCAAAATGCGGATTAAACCCATAGTTAATCAGGAATGGGGACATGTTGGTGGACTGACTCACCCAGTTGTTAAAAGCGAATTCTGCCAACGGTAACGCATCACACCAATCCTCCTGTCTGGTGGAGGTCAGACACCTGAGAATTTGTTCCAGGGATTGATTGGTGCGTTCTGTCTGACCATTACTCTCTGGGTGATATGCCGACGAGAAGGAGAGTGAGATGCCCAATTTCATACAGAATGCCCTCCACAATTTGGATATAAACTGCACACCTCTGTCAGACACCACATTCAGGGGTATTCCATGCAATCGGACAACATGCTGCACAAACAACCTTGACAATGTTTCTGCTGAGGGTAATGCTGCCAAGGGAATGAAATTGGCCTGTTTAGAAAAACTATCCACCACCACCCAGATCACGGTATTGCCCCTGGAAGGTGGAAGGCCGGTAATAAAATCCATGGAAAGATGAGTCCATGGCCTATCAGGAACCGGTAAAGGTATGAGTTCCCCAGCCGGCCGGTTATGCGAGCTTTTGGAACAGGCACACACACCACAAGCAGAAACAAATTTCTTGACATCGGACCTTAGTGAAGGCCACCAAAAACCCCTGGCTACTGCCTCTCTAGTGGCCGTGATACCTGGATGAGCACTCAGCCTAAACTCATGAAACTCCTGCAGAAGTCTAGGCTGCAATAAATCTGGAACAAACAATTTATCCCCTGGCCTGGTTGCTGGAGCTAGGGCCTGAACACTTAGAATTTCTTGTTCCAACTCAGATAAGACCCCCGCCACTACCACCCCTGGGGGAAGAATGGAGGATGGCTGCTCGGGGGGAGACACCGGGTCAAAACTTTTGGACAGGGCATACGCTTTAACATTTTTGGGCCCCGGTCGAAAAATTATGGAGAACTGAAATCTTGAAAAAAAGTGACCAACGGGCTTGTCTAGGAGTAAGCCTCTTAGCAGATTCAAGGTACAAGAGGGGCGAGCAGAGAGTAGTCAGATCACAGGCAACGAGTCATACACAGAGAGGGTAGCGCAGTACAGAATCAACAGGCAAACTCACAACGGGGAACAGAACCGGGTCAGAACCATGTAAACAAGCTATAACAACGAACAGGCACACAGAGGTCACCACACTCGGCCAAAGGCAAAAGTATAACTGACAGGGATTGGAGCTTCCCAGGGGTTTAAGAAGCTCTCCCAGAACCAAAAAGAGGCCAGAATCATTAACCCCAGTTGTGCAGGTCAAAACCTGCACTGAGCTCCAGACATTAACCCCTGACGTGCAGCTCAAAAACCTGCACTGGGATCATGACATTATCTATATTTAGTGAGTTCCGCCGTCCCTAACATTATTGTTGAATCTATTTTTATTGAAAAAACAAAAGACAAGGGTAACATACAAAGCAGCAAACATTAGACTGAGTCTAAGAGCACTTGTGCTCGAAATGCGTACAGAGACCTGGAGAATATCCCCATGCGGTGAACTTTGTTGCCGTTACTTGATCACAAGCAGCCATGAAGATATTTTAAACATGATACAATAAAAATCCTGGATTTTAAATTTCTGGAGCTGGACCTTTCTTCCTTGTCTTGGAGTCATTATACGTCCTGGCAGAGACGTGTCCGCGCTCAGAGCTTTTCAATAGTTCTTACGAACCTACAAGAGGTGAGCTGAAATTTATCTTTTTCAGCAAACATTATACACCCAGCTGTACAAGGATGCAGAATAAACAGTCTCTTATAAAACCGACCCATCTTCTGTGACAAAGACTCGCAACGTTTCAATGGATTGAATGTTGGTTTATATTCATGTGCACTACCATCTACCAGAATCAAACCAAGAGAAGGCATTATAGGTTGATAGACCTATCTATACAAACATATATTATACATTTCTTACTTATATGCATTGGAACAGGCTGGAGAGTTGTCATTCCTCCCCAAATATCATCTGGCATATTAGTAGTATAGATGGACCAACATAAGCTGACAATAGTTACAGACATACACAACGACATCCTTACATGTATCAGCAAAGGTGTATTTCAGAAGAAGAATAAAAGAGACAGAAGAGGAAGGGGAAAGAACATGAAGGAAATTAGGGTGGGACACTTAGGGGGTAATAGTAAAGAGGAAGAAGAAAAAAAAAATTAAGGGGGGGGGGAACTGACACCAGTCCTCCGAGCCGACCTCTAAGGAGCCTCCTCGACCAGCTGAGATAGTCCGGTAGTTTCCTTGAACAAGATCCAAGGTTGCCACACGAGGATCACGCGGGTGTTGTCCCCTTCCAATTCAGCCTTCAGTTCCTCCATACGGAAGATGTCTGCAAATTCCGACACCCATTCCGCCATAGTTGGCGGTATTGCCGTGCGCCAGTGGCGTGGGATTACCATGCGTGCCGCGGTAATACAAAACCGGAGGAGGCTCCGCTTCTGAGTGGATATGGGACCCGGGAGGACCGAGAGGATGGCAACTTGCGGGGAGGGGGGGGGGAATATATTCTCCAGAAATTCTATGATAAGCCAAGAACACCTTCTTCCAGAATGGTCGTATAGCGGGGCACTGCCACCATATATGAAATAGTGTACCTCTCTCGGTTCCACACCGCCAACAGGTGTCATCTACCGACGGAAAAATAGACTTTAGTCTGACAGGGGACAGATACCATCTGGTCAGTATCTTAAAATTTTTCTCCTGTGCGCCCCCAGCCGGGGACATTTTGTGTGTGAAAAGGTAAGCTTTGTCAAGGTCCTCAACAGAAAACCTACATCCCATCTCCTCTTCCCATGCCTGCATGTAACTCGGGACCGCTTCCGTGTCCCCACCATGGAATTCCTTGTATAAGAGAGAAATCAGATGAGAGGGAGGGTCCTGCTGCTGTAGTAAATTTTCCAATCATGTCGTGGGCGTGGGGGGGGCAAGAAGTGCGGTCACCCATGTGTCTCCGGATAAACGACCTCAGCTGATTGTATTCCATCCAGGAGAGCGTCTTAGTGGGAAACTGTTCCCTTAGGGTCTCCAAAGATGAAATATCTCCTCCCACCAAAACCTGACCCAGGCGTAAGTCAGGTTTGATATGCCAACCTAAAAATTGGCCTCTAAAACAACCAGGAGGAAAATCTGGGTTACCAAAAATTGGTGCCAACGGGTTCAGGGCGCTAATCAATGTCTTTTTAATTTTCATACGGTTCCATAGCCGTAGGGTCTCTCACGCCAGAAAGCCTGTGGATCCCTCAGAGTCATTTGCATTAAAGTCATAGCTTCGAATCAATGGAAGGTGTTGCAGAGGGATATTAAAGGATGTCTGTTCTAGATGAACCCATGGCTTAGAATGGTGGCCAAATTGCCAATCGACTAGACGTACAAATATGGAGGCCCTATGGTAGAGTTCCAAGTCAGGGAGGCCTCTGGACTTCGGGATAGTCAGGATGGTATACTTTAGACAGGGCTTAGAAGTCTGCCAAATAAAGCGGGTCAATGCAGATCTAATGGTCTGGAAGAATACCTTCGGTGGTACAATCGGGACCGCCTGGTACAGGTATAAAAACCTGGGAAGAACATCCATCTTAAACGAGTTCATCGTGCCAAACCACAAGATATTCGCCGTCCCTAACATTATACTAGCGCCAGGGTCAGGCTAGTAATGGCAGATCAGCAGCAACTCCTACAGTACATTCGCCAGCAAGAGGGCCTGTGTGCTACTCTTGAGAGTGCTATCTCTGCTGCGAAATCCACTGAGGCTGCTGTTCAGGCGATCGCAGAGGCGGTTTCTCGTGTGTCCACGACCTCCCCTGCGCCGACAGTTTCCCGCCTCCCGTTGCCCGATAAATTTTCTGGCGATAGCGCCTCCTGTAGGGGTTTCGTGAGCCAGTGCTCTATCAAGCTGTAATTACTGGCTGCGCGATTCCCTACGGAACGGGCTAAGGTGGGGTTTATTGTTTCCCTACTGTCGGGCAGGGCGTTGGAGTGGGCCACACCGCTTTGGGAGCGTGGCGACCCAGAGGTTCGGACCGCTGCTCAGTTCTTAACAGCTATCAAGCAGGTCTTCCTGGGACCACGAGTCACGCACGACACCTCTCTTCAGCTATTTGCATTAACTCAGGGATCGCTCTCAGTCAGTCAGTATGCCATACATTTTCGGACTTTGGCTTCCAAGCTGGAGTGGTCTGATAGAGCTCTCATCCCTGTGTTTTGGAGAGGTTTAGCAGAGCATGTTAAGGATCTTCTATCTACTAGAGAGGTTCCTGCAAGTCTGGAAGAGCTGATTGCCATCTCCACCCGCATTGATCTCCGTTTTTCGGAGCGCGGGCTGGAGCGTGCTCAATCCAGATGGAAAGTTACTCCGGCTCCAAACCTCTTTGAACCTCTGGAGTCACCCGAGCCAGAGTGTTCACTTCCAGAGCCCATGGAGGTGTCTCGCGCCAGTTTTGAGGCGCGCCCGGCATTAAGCTCCATTTGCGGTTGCCACTGTCAACACTCTGTTCCCCACGATAACAGGCCTCCGCAGTGGTCAACCTCTGTGCCGCCGGGCAAGACCTTTGTTCCCCCTCGCCTTCAGCCGAAGGTTCTCGCGTGGGCACATGCGTCCAGGGTGGGTGGTCACTGTGGCTACATGCAGACCACAAAACTCCTGGCAAGGTCTTATTGGTGGCCGCACAGGGCTCGGGACACTACAAAATATATTTGGGCATGCGCCTCTAGTGCTTGGAATGCCTCCCCTACACAGAGAGTGAAGATGCCTGCCGATACCCTGCGGTGTTCTACTCCAACTTCGGTTTCTGGCCGTTGTGCCACTCCCGTTGTCTCTCAGGTGTCCCTTCTCAAACCTGGAGATTTTGCCGCCTCTGATGCCTGTTGTGAGCTCATCTGTTCATTCACCTTTTGTGTTCGAGGATCTCCCTCTTCTGGTGAAGGAAGGTAGTGAGGCTGATTTGGATGAAAGAAACCAAACACCTGATCAGGTGGATTGTGACTGGGTAACGGGAACTGCAGACTGGATATAAGGCAGCCGACGCCCTTCTGAGTGGCTGGTGATTTCTCTACTGGATTCTTGGAGACCAGTCTGATTCCTGCTTCCCAAAGATAAGTTTTTGCTCTGCTATTGAACTTATTAGTTTTGGTTTTGTTTACCTTGTTTTTTGAGTTCAGCTATCCCCGGCCGGGGGTGTGCTGGATTCTTATTCCTTGATCAGTGTTCTCTTTTGCTCTGCTTTCAGAATATTCTGAGTG
This sequence comes from Dendrobates tinctorius, assembly GCF_039654945.1. Classification (NCBI taxonomy): domain Eukaryota; kingdom Metazoa; phylum Chordata; class Amphibia; order Anura; family Dendrobatidae; genus Dendrobates; species Dendrobates tinctorius. The sequence goes on from NW_027361677.1 coordinate 10,027,070, forward strand.
CTGATATAGGGTTTGAAGTCTAGTGACTTCAGGTTCCTTTTTGCTTATCAGTTGTGTTGGTAATATTTTTAGCAGGGTTTTCTCGGATTGCAGACAGCAGCTTTTCTGTCCTGTCCTTTTTAGTTAGCTGGGCCCCATCGTTTGCTCAACCTATCTTTCTATCTGTGTTAGTGTTTTCATCTTGCTTCACCGTCATATGTTGGGGGCTGCCTATTGCTTTGGGGTCTGCTCTGGGGCAGTCAGTTTTTCCCTTTTCTCTCTTTAGGCTTATTTAGATCTCCGGTTACGAGGTGTCTAGGATCACAGTAGGAACACTCCACGGCTACTGCTAGTTGTTTGATAGGATTAGGGGTCTGCAATCCGCTAGTTTCCAAGCTCTCTGATTTTCTGGGCTGAGCTTGTGTTTTGTTTTTTCCTCCTTGGTGACTCAATCATAACAGATGCCCTCCATGTGTCCCGGTTTTCTGTGTCACCTGCCGGGACATCAGACTTGCCTTTGGATGAGTCTGAGGCCTATGCCTCTGATGGGCACAAGGTGGTGGATTGGAGGGCTCAGGAGGGGGGCCCTAGGAGGGGGGGTAATGTTAGGCATCGGATTCCTGTAGCTACACAACAGGAGTCCAGAGCCTCACATACTGCTTTGCAGCATGTCATTCCTGAGGCTAAGTCCCGCTGCTGCTCCACTGAGCATGCTCATGAGACGATCTCCCATTGGAGCTCGGGAGTCAGGTGCTCAAGTCCTTCCCCTGATCTGATTGGTCCATCTCAGAGATCTGGAAGGTCCCGGCAGCGCACGGCTATAAAAGGACCGCATGGCCGTTTGGCCATGCGCTAGTATAGAGTATACTTGCTATGTGTGAATGGTGACGAATGTGTTATGAATGAGTCACTGAGGAGGAAAAAACAAAAAGCAAGCTAAGCCCAGAAAACTGGAGAGGTTGGTAACTAGCAGACCCCTGATCCTATCCACAACAACTAGCAGTAGCCGTCGAGCGTGCCTACGGTGGTCCTAGACCCCGCGTCACGGCCGGAGAACTAAATAAGCCTAAAGAAAGAATGGGAAAATCTAAACTGCCCCAGAGCAGACCCCAAAGCAATAGACAGCCCCCAACATGTATTGTCGGTGAAACAAGATGAAAACACCGACACAGGTAGAAAGATAGGCTGAGCAAACGATGGGGCCCTCGCTAACTAGAAAGGACAGGAAAGAAAAGCTGCTGTCTGCAATCACGCAAAAAACCCTGCCAAAAAGAATGTCCAACACGTCTGATAGAAAAAGGCCCTGAAGTCGCTAGACTTCAAATCACTATATCAGCACTCAGGTATATTCTGAAGACAGAGCAAAAGAGAACAACTGATCAGAGACAAAATGGGGATTCAGCCCAGTCCCATCCAGGGCTGTCTGAACGCAAAAACTAAGTAAACCAGACAAAAACTCATATGAACAATAGCAGAGAAAACTTAGCTTTAGGGAGGCAGGAACCAAACTGGAAACCAGAAGCCACAGTCAGGAAAAATCCCCAGCGAGAAACTAGGGAGTCGGCTGCCTTAAATCCAATCAGAAACTCCTGATGTCCAATCGCAGTCCTCTTCCTCAGGTGGCCAGTCTCTGCCATTTAGATCAGCTTCATTACCTCCCTTCACCAACAGAGGGAGTCCAGATAGAGAACTCACTACTCCTCTGTCAGCACAGCCAGCTCCATAACCCTCACCAGAAGCCAGAGGCAAACCCGAGAATGAGCTCACAACACGGATGTATGATTCTGGTAACTGACTCATTTGAAACCCCTTCCCTCTGATATTACGTATGTGGTTAGGGAATTAGAGTTATAGTCAGCGCCTGTCAGTGGCAAGCCATACGCCACAGTGCATACCGCACCGCTACACTAGCGTCCGATAGTGTTATGCCTCACGGCACTGTCGTACAGCGGCAGTAGTTAGCGCCGCGCTGCAGTTAGCAGCACTTACCGGCATCCGCGGTAGCGACGCCGCACGCATGGTAGGTCAAGACGGACACCGACCTCTTCCTTGGGCCGTGTCTTGTTACCGTATACCGTGTGTTCAAGCCAGCTGAGACCTGTGAAGCTAACCAGCTCGGCGTTTATGCTTTATTTATACTAAAGCGTCTCTGTGAGTTTAACAGAGTCCGCTCTGCGCACCTCGTGTGACGTTTAACCCGAGCGCAGTATACCGCCATATAGCGAGTCTGCCATTACTCAGCAGCAGTTGTTACACCTACTGCACGGTGGACCCCGGGCGGTGAACGCACTTCCTATTATTTATATTTAATGCGTTCCGCCGTCCCTAACATATATAGCCACACACACATACATGTATATATTACGTAGTCTCCTTTATTATGTATATTGCCGTCCTCTATTGTACAGTGCCCTATCTTGTTATGTACAGTAACGGCCCTTACATATTGGATTATATAGAGCTGTTTTTTATTACATACCGTCCTCTCTTGTTAGCTGTATAATGCAATGGTTGCTGATGGAGCATGGGAAAGCTTTCTTTCTAATGGAGGAGATGATGGACTGGTATTCTTTTCACCAGCTCCTTGATCAGCAGTCATTTTATATCTAGAAAGAGAGGGGACTATATAATAAAAGAGGGAGCTGTGAATAACAAAATTAACAAGAATACACTATGCAAGAGACAGCACTATACATAACAGCAGAGGAAGCTTTATAATAAGGGACGGCACCATACATAACTAGAGAGGATGGTGCATAATAAGGGACGGTGTTATATATAATAAAAGAGGAAACTATATAACTAAGGATGGTGTTATACAGAATTAGTGAGTACACTATATGCTAAGGGACTGTGTTATACATAAAAAGTATGCATACTATATGCTAAGGCACTGTGTTTTGCATAATAAGTATGTACACTATATGCTAAGGGACTGTTAGACATATAGACATAGTAAGTGAGTACACTATATACTAAGGGACTGTGTTAGACATAATAAGCGATAATGTCTTCCTCCACCTCCCCCTGTTCCTAAGGCCATTATAAGTCCCCCTTCCTCCCATCCCAATCCCCCACACCCCTCTTTGTCCTCCTCCCCCTGCATCCCATTATTGTCCTCTCCCCCACCCCATCATTGCCCTCTTCACCACCTCCATCATTGCCTTCTCCCCCACCACTATCTTTTGCTTTCTCCCCCACCACTCCCATCATTGCCCATTCCACCACCACCATCATTTCCTCCTCCCCCAGCACCCCCATTATTGCCCTTTCCACCACCATGATTGCTTTCTCCTCCACCATCCGCATCATCATTTCTTTTTCCCCCACCACCCCATCATTGCCCTTTCCACCACCTCCATCATTGCCTTCTCCCCTACCACCCCATCATTGCCCTCTCCATCACCCCCATCATTGCCTTCTCCCCATCACCCCCATCATTTCCTTCTCCCCATCACCCCCATCATTGCCTTCTTCCCATCACCCCATCATTGCCTTCTCCATCACCGCATCATTGCCTTCATTGCCTTCTCCCCATCATTGCTTTCTCCCCATCACTCCCATCATTGCCTTCTCCTTCACCACATCATTGCCTTCTCCCCATCATCCCCATCATTACTTTCTTCCCATCACCCCCATCATTGCCTTCTCCCCATCACTCCCATCATTGCCTTCTCCATCACCCCATCATTGCATTCTCTCCATCACTCCCATCATTGCCTTCTCCATTACCCCCATCATTGCCATCTCCCCATCACTCCCATCATTGCCTTCTCTCCATCACTCCTACCATTGCCTTCTCCCCATCACTCCATCATTGCCTTCTCGCCATGACATCCATCATTACCTTCTCCCCATCACCCCCATCATTGCCTTCTCCCCATCAACCCATCATTGCCTTCTCCCCATCACCCCCATCATTCCCCTCTCCTCCACCTACACACACACACACACACACACACACACAGCACCATTGACCTCTCTGCATATTCCCCCGCAGCACTACGCATGCAAGCACGCACACACACCACCACTCATCTCTACACACACACACACACACACACACATACATGCATACAAAACACACTCACACATACACACATACATACAAAACACACATACATACATACAAAACACACACACAGCGCCTCTCACCTGTCCGCAGTGTCACCGGTACCCTCGCTTCCTCTCTCTGCCACAGCCGGATGCTGAGTGGTGACGTCATCCAGCGGCACTGCTCTCTGTGTCAGAGACAGGAAGTGCGGGCGACGGGCCGGAAGCAGGGTGGATCCTTGCAGCTACGCTCCTGCTATTTTCTCTTGCAGGCGGTGGAGCTGCTGGGATTGCTCCCTGCCTGCCGTACTTGAGGAAAATCTGGCAAGGGGCCCCTGGAGCCTCGGGCCTGGAGAAACCGGACAGATTACCCTCATTATTAGCCGCCCCGCAGGGGCCCCCTGGAGCCTCTGGGCCCCGGTGCATCTGCACCGGTTGAACCGGCGGTATGTCCGCCCATGCTCTGACCATATCCAGATAGGTGAAGGAGCCGCAACTTCCTTCACTCTGTCCATGTCAATTTATGGTACCTAAGTGGAGTAAATTTTGAAGAATTAGTAGAAGTCAGCTTCATTCTGCCCATGCTCCACCCAATTTGGCGAAGCTGGACGAAACTACCATAAAACAGCAGAAGTTGCAAAATTTTCATCAGAGGAGCACAAAACTTTTGTGGCATTTCAAGGTTTTTTACACCAGGAAATTAGCAAAAAAAACCTTCATACATACAATCTTTATTGATCCATTACAATGACAGCTTTCACTCTCCTTGGAAGGATTTCTCCGAGATTTTGGAGATGTCTGTGGGGCGATTTAGCCATTCGTGCATAAGAACATTTGTGAGGTCAGACACTGATGTTGGAGGAGAGGACCAGACTCACAATCTCTGTTCTACTTTAGTTCCTCCCAAAGGTGTTGGATGAGGTTGAGGTCCCGGCTCTGTGTCAACGGTCATCTTCTTCCACACCAAACCTCCCAAAAACATGTCTTTGTGGACCTGGCTCTGAGCCACAGTCATACTGGAACAGAAAAGGGCCTTCCAAAAGCTGTTGCAAGCATACAATTGTCCTAAAGATGTTGGTATGCTGAAGCACTAATATCCCAATTCATCTAACAGCTTTTGATGAAATTCTGGCTTAAAACTCTTAAAATGTTGGAAAAATTTTGCCCCAGTCCTGGACAGCTCTGCCATCTTTTTGAAAAGTCAATGTATCTTAGCCGAGATTGGCGTGGCACAGGATAGCTAATAAATCCATCGTTTTTTTATGTCACAAACATGGCTTTGTGTGTCATGATGTAGCTGCTCAGCCACGAATTTTCCAATGGGGCGCAGTGTTTGTACTGATGTTATACCAGAGGAGGTCTGGACTCTGCAGTTATGGAGTCAGCAAACACTGGTGACTTTTCTGCCCTATGCTCCTCCACAGTCGGGCCCCCGCTCTGTAACATTACAGGATCTGAGTTCCACTTCTCAATAATATCACTCACTGGGTATGGTGGAAATTTTAGAAGGAAAAAATGTGATGAAGGACTTGTTACCCCGATGGCTCCTATTACAGGACTCCACTGGGAGCTCATTAGAAAGATCCATTCTTTAACCCCTCTCTGCCATCCGACGTACTATACCGTCCATGTGACCTGGGCTTTACTACACATGGACGGAAATGTACGTCATAGCGATCAGCCACGCACACGGGTGGTGTGCGGCCAATCGCGGCCGGGTGTCAGCTGATTCTCACAGCTGACACCCGGCACTAATTGCCAGGAGCGGTCACAGACCGTACCCGGCACATTAACCCCCAGAACACTGCGATCAAACAAGATTGAAGTCCCGGTGCCGGCAGAGGGGCTGAAAGCCCCTCTGCTCTTGTATCAGAGACCCCGCGGCGTGACGCGGGATCCCGATCGCTGCAATGGTAACCAGATGTCATCATGACAACATCCGGGTTACCAGAGCTGAGAAACTTCCTGTCATGCGCAGTGCATGTCAGAAAGTCTCTCAGGTCACTGTGTACAGAGTGCAGTGCTGACATCTTCTATATCATGCAGATGCTGCTTCATCTGCATGCTATAGAAGCAATCAGCTTGCACAAAATGAGTGCCTCATAGTGGAACTAAGTGTAAAAATTAGAATTAAGTTAAAAAAAATTTTTTTTAATAATTGTAAAAATATTTTAAAAAATAAAATAAAAATCAATATTTATTCAATCACTAAATATATATTTGAATTAAAAAGAAAATCTAAACAATGAAAGTACACATATTTAGTATTGCCGCGTCTGTAACGACCCTCCCTATAAAACTGTCCCACTAGTTAACCCCTTTAGTGAACCCCATAAAAAAATAAATAAAAAATGAGGCACAAAACAATGCTTTATCACCATACTGCCGAACAAAAAGTGGAATAGCACGCGATCAAAAAGACGGCTACAATCGCGGTACCGCTGAAAACGTCATCTTGTCCCGCAAAAAACAAGCTGCCATACAGCGTCAACAGCGAAAAAATAAAAAAGTTATAGCTCTCAGAATAAAGCGATGCAAAAATAATTATTCTTTATATAAAATTGTTTTTATTGTATAAGAGCGCCAAAACATGAAAAAATATATAAATGAGGAATCACTTTAATCGTACTGACCCGAAGAATAAAACTGGCTTATCAATTTTAACACACATGGAACGGTGTAAATGCCCCCCCCCCAAAAAAAAAAATTCATCAATTGCTGGTTTTTGTTCATTCTGTCTCCCAAAAATCGTAATAAAAAGCGATAAAAAAATGTCATTTGCTCGAAAATAGTACCAATAAAACGTCAACTCATCACGCCAAAAATAAGACCTCACATGATCGGCACAAGCAGAGAAGAGTTATGAGAGCCATGTTCAGCACCCGGCGCCGGAGAACAGCGCTTACTGTAATGCTTCTTCCCCGGCACCGATGCGTGTCACATGGATGACATCCTTGTGTGTTATGTATATGCACGTGTTCTGGATGTTTTGTGGCCCATGCTAACATTAACAAACGGACATGTCAATGTGTTTTGCCCATGGACACACGGTCCATGGAAACACACTGAGATGTGCACAGACTGATTCACTTGAATAGGAAAATAGAGCTCCGTTCCTCCTGAGTCTCTTCGCATGGCTGCCCAATGGTATAAAATTCTGTGACACACCCATGGAGTCAATATGATCACAGCACCCCTAGATGAATTCATTGAGAGGTGTAGTTCATGAAATGAGGTCACTTAGGCCGGTTTCACATTTGCGCTTTATAGCGCAGCGACGGCCTGCACATGGCCGCCGCTAAGCCCCGCCCCCTGCCGGCTCCCTGCCCGCCCCATCCGGTCATCGCCACCTACTAGCGCACATGGACGCTTGCGATCTGCGCACCCTATGTTTAGCATAGGGTGCGCAGATCGTGCGCTGGCCGTGCGCTAGCAGGATTTTGCCGTGCGCTGCGCACTTTTGAAGGTGCGCCCGTGTGCGCCGAACGCAGCATGTTGCATTTCGGCGCGTACGGCGCACCTACAAAAGTGCGCATCGCACGGCAAAATCCTGCTAGCGCACTGCCAGCACACGATCTGCGCACCCTATGCTAAAGATAGGGTGCGCAGATCGCAAGCGTCCATGTGCGCTAGTAGGCGGCGATGACCGGATGGGGCGGGCAGGGAGCCGGCGGGGGCCGGGCTTAGCGGCGGCCATGTGCAGGCCGTCGCTGCGCTATAAAGCGCAAATGTGAAACTGGCCTTATGGGGGGTTCTGCTGTTTTGGCACCTCATGGGCTCTCCCAGTGGGTCATGGTACTTGCAAACCATAACAGTAAAATCTGGCGCTCCTTCCCTTCTGAGCTCTGCCATGCACCCAAACAGTGGTGTACCCCCACATATGGGGTATCAGCATACTCAGGACAAATTGCACAATAACTCTTGGATGTGGGGGTTGAAAGTGCTCACCACACATCTAGATAATTTTGTTAGGGGGTTTAGTTTCCAAAATAGGGTCACTTGTGGGGGGTTTCCACCGTTTAGGCACATCAGGGGCTCTCCAAATGTGACATGGCATCCAATCTCAATTCCAGCCAATTTTGCATCAAAAACTCAAACGGCGCTCCTTCCCTTCCAAGCTCTGCCATGCACCCAAACAGTGGTTTACCCCACATATGGGGTATCGGTGTACTTAGGACAAATTGCACAACAACCCTGGGGTCCAATTTCTCCTGTTACCCTTGGTAAAATAAAAAAAATTGGATCTGAAGTAAATTTTTTGTGCAAAAAGTGAAATGTTCATTTTTTTTAAACATTCCAAAAATTCCTGTGAAGCACCTGAAGGGTTAATAAACATCTTGAATGTGCTTTTGAGCCACTTGAGGGGTGAAGTTTTTAGAATGGTGTCACATTTGGGTATTTTCTATCATATAGACCCCTCAAAGTGACTTCAAATGTGATGTGGTCCCTAAAAAAATGGTGTTGCAAAAATGAGAAGTCGCTGGTCAAATTTTAACCCTTTTAACTTCCCAACAAAAAAAAATTTTGGTTCCAAAATTGTGCTGTTGTAAAGTAAACATGTGGGAAATGTTATTTATTAAGTATTTTATGTGACATATTTCTGTGATTTAAGGGCATGAAAATTCAAAGTTTGAAAAATTGCGACATTTTCAAAGTTTTCGACAAATTTCAGTTTTGTTTCACAAATAAACGTAAGTTATATGAATGAAATTTTACCACTAACATGAAGTACAATATGTCACGAGAAAACAATGTCAGAATCACCGGGATACATGGAAGCGTTCCAGAGTTAAGACCTCATAAATGGACAGTGGTCAGAATTGTAAAAAATTGGTCCGGTCATGAACGTGCAAACCACCCTTGGGGGTAAAGGGGTTAATAAATGAATGCCAATAGCAAGGAGGGGGGCTGAATGTTATACACCTGTGCCAATGGCACTGAATGAAAGACCGGAAATCAATTATTAAGAGGTGTGGCCCAATACTTGCATCCATATAGCGTTTGAGGAGAGGCACATTCTGTTTGTGGTGTACATGGATGGTCATCCTGGTGGTAAGTAGATTTATGTATTATTTTTTATTTTATTTTTAGGGTGTATTCATTACATTGGAAAAATAACACTGACCTGTGTATGAAGGTGTGCTTCATTTCGCACTCTGATCCCGAGTTACTGCTTTGTGCCCTTTAAATTCAGATGTCTAGAGCCCAGATAAATGCTGATTGTCTTCTGTAGATCCTGGACTTGTCTGGATATATTTCTCAATGCAATTGCGTTAGGTCTCTGATCAAATAAGAAATCACATGAAAGTCCGGACTCTCGGTGCTGCAGTCGGTTACCCGTGTGCGCTCTTGTGTCTGAGTCATCCGTTTTTCTGCAACAATTGTTGGACTCCCTCTGCTCAAATCTGTGTACCCTTTCCTTTATATGAAGTGTCTAGCGTAGTCCATATCCTGCAAGGTGTTTTTTAAAGTGACAGATGACCCTTTTTCTTGCTCCACAGCTCTTGCATAGGTCTGCTTCTGATGCTGCACCTCTAAGGCTATGTGCACACGGTGCAGAAACAACTGCTGGTTTTTCCGCGCGGAACCGCAGGTAAAGTGACCTGCGGTTTCACACCTCTACTATGTTAAAGGTGTGAAACCGCCCAAACAATTGACATGCTGCGGTTTGTAAACCGCGTGGGAAAAAAAACGCACCGTGAGCACAGCGTTTTTGAAAACCCATAGGGTTTCATTGTACTGTACTTGGTCTGCGGAACTGCTGCGTTTCCGCAGGGCTGAAACCGCTGCGGAAACGCAGCAGAATCCGCAACGTGTGCACATAGCCTAAGGGTACATGGGACTGCAGTCTTGGGCTTTGTACAGACCAGACTTTTTGTTTGAGTTTTCAGAGACTGTTTTTTTTTTTTTTTTTAAATTTGGAGTTTTGCCATTTGGCCAACTCTTGCTTTGTTTTTGCTCCTTGAAACACTGTGCTCGTAACCTTTTATGGAGTTTTCTGCTTTGGAAACTAGTGTTCCGCGGCTGCCGCTGTTCTGGGAATTTGTTAGCGTCTTTAGGACTAACACTACTTCGACTCGGGCAGAGTTGTCAATGTGTCATTAGTGCTGCAAATAACAATAGACACTGCGAACAGTGTTGGAGACTTGGTGCTGGACCTGGGGAGAGTGAGTAAGGCGCTTTTTATTAAGCCAAGCCTATTCAGTCACCCTCCCCAGGTCCGGCACTAAGTCTGTAGCACTGATAGCACATCAGCAGTCCTGCAGCGAGCGAAGCGTTTTTAAAGATTTTTTTTTTTTTTTTAATAAAGCGAAGTGCAGAAGTGACGGTTTTCCATATAACTTCAGCATGATCTACCACCAGGTGGCAGTATCGCAGCAATGTTAAATGCGTAACGTCTAAGGGTATGTTCAGTAGCAGGTGCGCTGTGGTTAACGTTGCGTGGCTGAGAACTAATGGCAAAAATCCACAATTTTCTGTTAATATTTGTGGTTTTGCCATTTACCACAGCCATTACCAGTAAAGTACTTGCTGTTTTTTTTTTTTTTTTTTTTTTTCTATTCTTTGCTCCCAGCACGGTGTGCACGAGTGATTTTTCAATAGTACTTGTAATGGAAGGCAGCTGTGCGGAACGCCGGCAGAGCCAGCCACGTCCGCAATTCGTGGGCTTGCTTTTTAGCGCTGTCGGCCATAGGGCTCGTTCACGTTCAGTCTGTCTTTTTTCCATGTGCCAAAGGGACCTCACATATATGGGGTAGGTTTCATGAATGATGCTTAAAAAAAAAAAAAAAGCGCAGCATGATCCATTTTCAGATCAGATTTGCCCATTAAACTCAATGGGTGCACTAAGAAAAAAAAATAAAAAATCTAAATAAAATTTTGCCCTAGATACACCATATGGTGTCCATTTTTAAGGGCGCCATTGAAATTAAGATCAGAAACTGTAATTGGTATGTTGACGACACTGGTAAAAAAAAAGTCGTCTTCTGCATGAAGAAGGCCCAATTTTACATTCGTTGCTCTGATCTTGGCCATATGGTTACTATCACTACTGACCACTGAAATAAGTGAAAAATCCCTGAGTTTTTTTTTAATGTGTAATTCTGAATTTTATTGTTTGACAGTATTTTATAAATCGTGAAATAGATACTTGCAATACCTAAATAACTCATAGCCGGTGCCGGCCCTCCTGGGTCTTGGCCACCCGAATTGCCGGAGCAGTAGATGTGTTTGCTGAAACGGCTGCCGTCAAAGACTCCAGTGATGTCTGTGGTGCATCTGCTTTGTTGTTTCCCTTATTACACATCTTACTGAAATCATAAATGACTTTATTATAGATGCTAATGTGCTCGGTAATAACCTTCCAGGAAGAACAACTTGCTCTGTCTTTCCGTATGCAGGTCCTATTATTAAAGGGTTATTCCTGTCTTCCTAGATGGGATAGAGCTTGTGAAAACAATCATTTTTGCCTGTTACTGCTGAAATAACGTGCAGGTGCTGGGTATGTCACCATGGAACAGAGACAGACCAACAGTTAAAGGTTTTTTTTTACAAGGGTCTAAATCTCCTCGCAGGGAGCTAACAGTGGGGGTTAAACTGGCAAGAGAATGATTAAACAACTTTACCTACTTTTCCTAAACCGTTATCAGTCAAAGATAATGGTGATAAACGGGTATTCGTGCAACTTATCAGTCTGAAGAAATCTTGCTTGAAGGTTCGTCATCTCCAACGTAGGCGCCGACAGCAGCGGCACTTGTAGTCTCTGTAAGGCTATGTGCACACGCTGCGGTTTTTGCTGTGGATCCGCTGCGGTTTTGGCCACTGCAGTTCTGCAGACAGTGGACAGTAGCATGTAAATCTGTGATTTACATTTCGCTGTGCATATGCTGTGGATTTTTAACTGCGGAAAAGCTGCGGTTTTGAATCCGCAGAAAGAAATGACATGTCACTACTTTTCTGCGGATTCTGCTGCGGTTTACCATCTCCTCCATTGTAGGTGATAAACCGCAGGTAAAACCGTAGGTCATTTTACCTGTGGTTCCACAGACCAATCCGCAGCGTGTGCACATAGCCTTAGAGGGTAACTGGGATCTTCAGGGTTAAGGTGCAAGGCATGGAGACACTGGAACAGACTGGGTCTCCCCTGCTCTGAGTCTCTGCTTCCAAACTAGCAGTCTCTCTGATGGCACAATGATCAGTCTTTTTGTTAAGCTTCTCTGCTGGAACGTCACTCAGTCTCTTGTCAAGTCTCTCTGCTGGAATCAGGGGCTTCGACCTGTCACAGCGGCCACCGTGACTCTGCCTGTGGGTCTGTCTGCACAGTCAGGAGAACGTCTTCCTGTTCTCACTGGGGACTCTGCATTCACGTACAGACAGCAGTGTATGTCCCGACCTCCAGTCTTATCTCCCTGGCTGGGAGTTCTCCCTCCTCTCCTGTGTGCAGCTGTGACCTGCTTTCTCTCCTGCACATGCTGCTTTGACCTGCATGTGCCTTCTTCGTGCCCTCTGTCTGCACTGCTTCCTGTCCCGCACAACTTCCCGTTCCCCACTGCTACTCACAGGCCCATGATGCGTTTGGTCCAGGTACAAAAGTGCCCCCCCCGCCAACCCTACTGCGCAGCTATATGGTTCCGGACACGGAGCAGAGGAGGCAATCCCTTCCTGGTTCTACTCGTGCTTCACCCCCTTACTGCTTATTAAAATTTGCAACCAATCTTGAGATATTAACACTTTGTTTACAGCTCGTTGCCTAAGAAACCGACCACTGCTGCTTCCTAGCTTGTAGGCGCTGCGCTGAAGCTGGCCAAGCTTGGAAGTAAACGTGTAGTCCGTACAATGTTTGCCAGCTACAAAACTGTGCTTACAAGCTTAATAGAAAAGTGCTTGTAAGCACTGCACATGTTCTGTTTAGTAGCAGTGGTCGGTCTCCATGGCAACTAGTTATAAACAATAGACAAGTGTTAATATCTCGAATGGCTGAAAATTCAACTTTTGTTACCGTTCTTTATAGCCTTTGGGTGAGGTCAAGTGTTTAAGTGGGTTTAGGCTGCAAAAAGGGCATTGTATGTTGAAAATTTGAATCCCGCCATTTCCTTGAATTCTATACACGAGACACATGTCATCCAACAGTAGCCACATTTTGTCACCAGAAGTGATGAGAGAACAATGATCTGCCATCATTGACTTCGGTGTGCTTGAATAATATGTTCCGGTCCCCGCGTCTGCATGTCTCGCGGCTGTTTGATATCCACAACATAAGCAGGGATTGTCTAACAGGTGTAAGACATGTGTGGCGCCCCTGAGGCTCAGTCGCCACAGAGGTACTGCACCTTCTCCTAAGGTGTAGTGCCCCACCGCCTAGGTAAGTTGGGAACTCCTTTCCACACTCCAACATCTGCATCCCACACACAGGATAGTTCAGTAGGTCCACCTAGCAGCTTCAGGCTGGGGGTAGCAGAGCACCCTTCGTGGAACCCTGCTTTGTAACACGAGATGTGCTGGGAGGTGGGTGGAGTTAATATAAAAGAGGGAAAGGTTAGAATTACAGGTCAGTCTGGAGGGGGGGGCGGAGTCCCAGAGAAGGTCAGTCTGACAGTAGGTCAGGCTGAGGGGAGCTCAAGGCAGAGGAAGACAGTCAGTCAGGAGAGGCTGAGGACTGTTCTTGGTGGAACAAGCCCCTAGAAGAGAGAGATAGAAGAGAAGGAGAAAGACTTAGACCTGCAACCTAAGCTTCCATAAGAAAGAGAAGGAACAGCGTGGAACAAAGGAAAACAGAGGAGTTGTGGGTTGAGAGAGTACCCTGCCTATAGGTTCTCAGCGCAAGGCCGGGGCCCGGTCCCTGAGGTTGTATGGACACTTATGGTTCTGCAGCAGACACCGGTGGAGTAGTTGGCTGTAAATGCACTACTCCCATCCAAGACTTGGGACACAACAGCAACCGATTCGCGAGCCAGGACTCAGAGAGGAGTCCCTGATAGAGGCCACAGCTGTCTGGCATACAAGTAGAGACTAGGAACACCTAGAGAGAGGCATTCCAGGGTAACTGAGTACTGGAGTGCTTCGCACCACAAGGCGCAATAGAGGAGTCGTTCAGAAAGGCACATGTTGGCGGAGTGTTGGAGAGGAGAACCCTGACTTGCACGGGAGGTTGATTGAGTCTCTTCCCCGGAGGACACGGCATGGAAGCGGGCACCAGTGGTTACCAAGAACTGTGAGTAAAGCGTTGAAACTGCAAGCCCTGGTGTCCTCCATTCATTTGCCGCTAACACCTTCAGCACCGTTACATCTGGGTACCAGAATCTATACCATTCTGCGCCTCTCCTCATCCATTGCACCTACACTGCCCTGGGACTACAGCTCCACCATCTTTGCTGCACCACACCATCAGTCCCAGTGGATCTGCACGCAGCGTTGGCTTACCATCTCCCTTGCCAAACACCATGGGTGGCGTCAAGAACTATAATATCCATATAAAGTATACTATAAACATCACCGCCATTGATATTGGGCGCCCAGGGCCACGGACGGGGTCACCGCTGCTGTGACACCTTCCCCCTGACACCGGCCCGGTACCGAGTACCCCGCTGCCCTGGGTGTCAGGGGTGACCCACATGCAGATGTGGGGACTCTAACTTATTATTCGCGGAAGCCACTGATGGCACCTGAGCATCATCGTTAGCTCATCACTAGTCACTAGCACAGTAAGGGTGTCATCAATTGACCAAAAGAATCACAATCTCCATTTGGCGCCTACATCACCATACCCACTCTGCCCATAAAGAAGACACCGCTAAAAGGAAGCAGTAGTCAATATTGCGTTGTATGGGTTGTTGTTTTTTTTACGCAAACGTTCAATCAGCATGATCCAGGAAACCGCTTGTAAGAGACCCTATAATCAAAAGTAAGAGGGGACGCCTATAACATAAACTACTTTTGTAAAGGTTATAGGACTGGATAGATTTTTATTTTTTTATTGTGCTTTTAGCATCAGTTACAGGGTGATAAGTATCTGCTCCCACCTCCACACATCATTGCTACTGAAGGCTGAACGAGGCGGAACAGTGGTGGTAACCTTGTGCTGTTTTCATGCTTCGCTCGTAATTCCCGATTGCAAGGGAGGAGTGTGGTTTAACAATGGGATTGTGAACATTTTTAACTTCAGGGTGGCCCAGTTTCTTTAGTCTCTTTGGGTTTTTCCTTCTATAAAATTCTGTTTTTGCAGTTCTGGATACAAGTAAAGCTCGATATATGGTGTGAAATTCTTCTGTTGGCAGTATATGCCTTACGGTGGCCTGTGATGGATATTCTAGGTTGATATCGGTTGATGAATATTATTTTTGGAGGGTTGGTCATTTACGATGGCATCATCTGATGTGCGCCCTGTGAGTTGACATTGGTGATGAGAGAAGGTGCTGGGATAAGGTGTTGTTCGAGCATGCTCATGTGCTGAGTGTCTTCGGCGTGCTCGAAAAATGTTAGTCCCCGCCGCTGTTCGACAGTCACAACAGTGTATGGATTTCATGTTTGTTCATCAATCCTACATGTGTTGCGGCTGTCGAACATCCGTGAGACATGCAGCCGCGTGGTCTCTTAACATTCTTTTCGAACACGCTGAAGACTGGATAGCACAAAAGCATGCTCAGATGGCACTCCAGTTAACATATCTTTTATCAGCGCTTTATCGGTCCGAATAAGGACAAAGGGACGTTAATTTGGATTTAGTCAGATGAATTGAAGAATACGGATATGTTTAACACTTGGAAAGCTCTTGTTACTATATGTCCATATCCAATTTTTTATGTAGATTCCAAAAATAACTTTGGGCTGATGCAGATGTCTGAACATGGACCACAATGCATTGACTAGCCGTGGGTCTCCTGGCCCGAACATGACCACTTTATATGTCTGAGGCTGTGACGCTCGGCCTGGGAGAGCCCCGGCTAGCCCATGTCTTGGGGGCCGTACACTAATCGGTTTGCAAGGACTTCTGCGTGAGCCCTTCTGCACGGTTCAGACAGTCCTATTGAAAATTGGGCCAGTCATGACCACAAATTGCTGACATGATTTGGTTCCATGTGCTTGTCTGCATTGATTGAATACGTTAGCCTGAAAAGTATTGCGTGTTGCAAGTTTTGTTTTGTTTTAATCCCCAAAGAGCGCTGGTCCCTGCAGAAAATCGTCCATGTACACTTGCTATAACCGGACTATGTATGGTCTGTGGTGCACCCAGACCGAATATACATATGCTCATCCCTTATAGACAATTTATCACCATTTTTTCCTTGTCATGATCTGGTCGATAACCCTAAATTTACCCATTCCTGGGCAAAAAAACATCTCCATACTACTTGTCACATAGAACAATGACTCGTGTCCTATTTTGAAGGCCTCTGTCAAACTTCTTTGATCGTCTTGCGGCGTTCTTTTAGACTATTTTTTTTTTTTTTTTGCCGCGGATTTGAGGAGCCTTGCACTTTAGGCGTAATTGCTTTTTTTTTTTTTTTTCTTGCTGAAACCTTCTGGTGAATCCCATTTTTGCCTGGTCTCTGAGGCTTCAGAGACATGTTTTTTGGAGGATTTCATTTGATTTTAATAAATATATAAATAAATATTTATACTGTATATATTATGTAATAAGTGTATTCTGCATGCCATAACATCATTTTTATTCAAATAAATAAGGCAGCATTCTGTAGCGCCATAGCTTGCAAACATATAATATGAAAATTGAACTGTATCACTGCACTAAATATATGAAAATCTGAGTGCTTGGCATATAAACTGGCCAATTCATGTGTACCTGGAAGCCATGTTAAGGCGATTCTAGTCTTCCAGGACCTAACACTACCAAACCTCTTAAGTGTACTTCACACATAGCGAGATCGTTGGCGAGATTGCTGTAACATCACAGGTTTTGTGACGCAATAGCGACCTCGCCAGCGATCTCGCTACGTGTGAAACATAGCGGCTACCAGCCCCCCGCTGCGATGTCGCTGATCGTGCTCGAATGTCCTAGGCCATTTTTTGATCGTTGGTGTTCCGCTGGCCAGCATGCATCTGTTTGGCGCCATAACAATGACGAGTGACCTCGTTGGCGGCTCAGAACTCAGGGATGCAGGTGTGATTTTGCTTTGTCTTTCCAATGCCCCCTCAGCTCTGATTGGTGGTCTCAAATTAGGATCTTTGTAGCGTTTCCTTTTATAGGTCCGCTATCAATTATATGCAATCATAACATTTAACATGTACAGTTATATTAATCGTATGTCCCCGTGTCAGTGACTGTGGATCTGTAGTAATTGCAGGTACATGGGATGCAGTGACGAGACGGGAGCCGGAGTGAGCTTAGAATCAGCGTCGGACTGGAACACCTTGGGCCCACCAGAGAAAATCATTCTTGGGGCCCACTATGTAGCTGCATAGAGTTAAATACCAGACCACCAATTATGCGGTAAAACACGCTAATATCTGGGTATAATATAAGGTTGTACATGTCTTAATTATGTAGCAGGAGTTGGGGTAGCCCCCTCATAGAATATAAAGCAGCCCCCTCACATAGTATAATGCAGCCATCTCATAGAATATAATGCAGCCATCTCATAGAATATAATACTGCCCCCCTCATAGGGTATAATACTGCCCCCCTCATAGGGAATAATGCACCCCCTCATAGGGTATAATGCTGCCCCCCTCATAGGGTATAATACTGCCCCCCTCATAGGGTATAATACTGCCCCCCTCATAGGGTATAATACTGCCCCCCTCATAGGGTATAATACTGCCCCCCTCATAGGGTATAATACTGCCCCCCTCATAGGGTATAATGCTGCCTCCTCATAGAGTATAATGCTGCCTCCTCATAGGGTATAATACTGCCCCCCTCATAGGGTATAATACTGCCCC